>NC_134432.1:15612727-15924545 GCF_030867145.1 Opisthocomus hoazin
ACAGGTAGACGAGCTCCTCAAACTGCAAACAAAGGCAGAGAGCTGATGTTCCCATCGGCGAGGCTGCCCGGGTGCAGGCTCTGCATCCCTCTCCACCCTCAGCCACATTGGTCTAACCTGGAGCGGCAGGACAACCAGGGCGACGCAAATCATTATCACGACGAGGAGCTGGGAAGGCCAGATCTTTGGTGTCACGTCTCCATAGCCCACAGTGGAAAAGGTGACGATGCAGAAATAGAAGGACTTAAAGAGGGAGAGCTTCTCACCTGCCCTTTCTAGATGCTGGATGCCACAGGTCCTGAAGGGAGCAAGCACACATCACAGCGAGCGCTTCCCTGCACGGGAGACAGGCAGTGCCCGTGGCGCCTGCTGAAGCCTGTGCAGAACCCTAGAAGGAGACTTACACCCACGTCCATGGAGGAAATTTGTCTCTAACATGCTGTCAGCATCAGCAGTGGATTTATGTCACCAACAGAAATGATTCAGCGAATGGCGCTTACAGATGCGGGCGTTAGTTCGATGTGGTTGCTCACCAAAGCAGCACGGGGAAGCCCAGGTACCAGGTGATGGGTCACAATAAGACCATGCTGTGGACAGCATGTCGAACATCACCCAGGGGCTGCCTTTCCATTGCAAAAAAACCAAAAAGTGGAAGCAAGCAGCTGTCGTGGTAAGGCTCTTGGGGGGGCTCAGCCCACGGGAAGGGCTCTCGGTTATCGGGGGGATGCGCTCTGGCAGGCAGGAGGAAGGTCCCACCACCAACTCCCAGCCCGGGGCTGCTGCCTTTGCAAAGCCGTGCCGCAGAGCTGCCTCGCTCCCTGCCGACAGGCAGGCAGGGTAACTCCACAAACCTGCGGTTTCAAAGTCACCTTGCTGAACACAAGCGTCACCTAAGTCATCCTGGACCCGAATTGTAGCCCTGCCATGTCCGCCAAGAGCCACGTCCACAGCCCCAACAGGCAGGAGGTGCCACGGGCCGGGAGCGCTGACGAGCTCCAAAATTGCATCAGTCTTTCACATCAGAGGATCATCGTTATTGCCAAAGACTCCTGAGCCTAAAAGCTTCATTTCCTGTCTGCTCAGCAACTTAATGGTATTACACGCTTCAAATCCAGACCAAGGGAGCCAGCGGAAGATTCAAGAAGCCTAATTCAAAGCTAAGCACCCAGCGATGAGAGCTGGCTCCTTTATAAAGTGATGCCCTTGCTGATGGCAATGTGCAGGGTAAAGCGACCAGTTAATTAGCAGAAGCCCCTGCAGCCTATTACACAAACGAGCTCAGCAGCAATAGTAACTTGGTGGGGAGGAAGAGCAGGGTCGGAGCCAGCGGGTGCGATGGGTCCTGGTGAATGAGCCGACACCCGTCCGAGCCCATGTCCCAGCGGGAAGCTGCTGGCCCTGCCCTGGGCTCTGCAGCACTCACAGCCCTGCTCCGAGACTGGTGCCCGCATCACCCGTCTCCCTCCGACAACGCTCCCATCCTCACACGCGCCCGTTAAAAAGTTTATGTTAAAATCATATAATTAAGGAGGATAATTAGTTTCTAAAATAGGAATTGATGTTCCCACTGTTCAGTGTGCTGGGGAATGAAGCAAGGCGAGGAGGATCCCGGCGCTGGGGGCTGGCAGTGCAGAGGTTCCTCCCAAAGCTCCAAGCCAAAGCCCACGGCCAGGAGTGGAAACATGGGGCACACTCCTCGCCATGGCTCCCCCAGTCCCAAAACTCAGCCTGAGGAACTGGGACTTGTCCCATCAGCAAAGGAAGGATCTCGGAGACTTGGGAGTTCAATCCAATCAGCAGCCCTGAACAGTTGTGCTTTCCTCAGTGTGCACAAACCTCTCAGGCTGAAAACCCAGGCTAGAAGACACTGCCTAAGGGCAGAACTCCTCTGGCTGCCCAAACCACCACGTTAGGTCCTGGCAACGCCATCCCACCACAGCTGGGAAGGTCCCACCCCCCCTCCCTCTCCTATAAGCCCTGGGACCTGCAAAGCTGGTTTCCCTGGGTGAAGAAGGCGGTTTAGCGAAACGGAAAGCAACACTCACCCCGTGAAAACCAGACACAGGAGGGTGCAGATCAGAATGAGCACCTGGTTAAACATGGCAGACTGGGTCCTTTGTATGGCTCGGTGCAGGTCGTTCTGGAAAGAAAGGAGAGGACTCACCAGCTCGGGGAGGCTGAGGGTGAAGTACTCCTCCGAGTACCGACTGCTGCCTTGCTGGCTGCAGCAATGCCCCCCCAAGAGCCAGCGGCATCCCCAGGGCGGAGGGGCCCGGGGCAGAGGGGTGGGATGTGTCCGGTCACTCACAATCATGTTCTCCAGGGCGTACTTGGCAAGCCAGCAGTTCAGAAACACAGGAATGAACAAATTCCGCAAAGGAGGCCAGAATATCTACGAAAGCAAGAGTTACTCGCAGAAAAATCCACGCTTTTCATCCAAAAAAGCTATAAACAGCCAGTTTGAGCCCTGTCGGGAAGGATCCATCCCCAAACTAAGCTCCAGCCTCTGCAGAGGCTGCCGCCGCAAGCGGTCCCGCTCCCCCCGCTGCAGCAGAGCCGCTGAGAAGGGAGGACAGTTTTGGGGATAATGCTCCAGAGAAAGTCATTCTGTTGAAAAATACTCAAAAAAAAAAAAAAAAAATTCCTGCCACCTTTAAGTACTACTTGGCCAGACATCCATTTTTCTTTATTTCACCACCAAAATACAGTACTTATTAAACTTAAAGCTGCTTTGAAATGTCACCGGGAAACACTCACTGTGATAATAAAGGGCACCGTGTTGATCATCTCCAGGATGAACGAAATGCGAAAAATCTGTTCCCAGATGTTCCCCTGAGGAATTAAAACCAAATAATAATTAAATAAGCTTAAAAGTCTGCCAAATGATAATTGAAAAACTCCCCCTCTGCCAGAGACCCTGCGAGACGGGGGCAGGATGCCAGAGCAGCTGGGGAGATGCTTGGGTTTGTCCGCAGGAGAGAGATGCGGTGCTGGTGGCAGGCACGCTGGAGACAGTAACACCTTCCCCAACTGCCCAGCCCTCTCCGCAGCCACCACGTCCCTCTGTCCGTCCCTGCCGCTGCCCAAAGCCGGGGGACAACAACGGTTCGTGCAAGGATGGAGAATGAGAGGGACTGATATGGATCGCTGGCACCCAAACCAGGCGGGTGACACCGGGTCTGAGTCTCTCTGCCAGCTGTCCCAGGGACCCCGAGAAGGCACCATTTGTTAAGGTCACTTTTCCCGGCTGTTTTAAGGGGCTTTGGTCCAAAGGAGTCAGCCTGTGCCTCTCGCTGTCTGGCTTCGAGCAGTGCCTGCTACCTCCGGAGGCAACAGACCTCGGCAGCAGCAGGGACCAGGCTGCCGAGCTCAGCTCCAGGTCCTCAGCCTTGGGAAACCCACTGTGCGCCAACCCAGCCCCTCATAAAAACCTTGGTAAAACAGCTCTGAGTGTAAAAAAAGGTGGAAAAAGAAGAGATCCCTGCGCTCTGCTCTGCCAAACACTTCTCAAGCAGCCTGAAGTGGAGCGAGAAAGGAAAACAGCCGTAGCCCGCTGAGACATCACCGAGACCAGCGTCCTCTCGGGACGCTTCGGGCTTCAGACAGCTCAGAGAAGGAGAAATGACTTCACGCCGGGGGGTCAGACCCAGACCACGCATCACTGTCCACCGCCCGCCGCGGGGAACTTACCTTGTAGCTGAGATAGATGAGCAGCATGGTCTCCAGAAAGCTGATTAAAGCTATGCTGACCTGCGGAGACAGACAGGCACAGGCTGCTGCGGGCTCGTCCGACGCGGCGCCAGTCGATCAGAGCTCTGCCGAGCCCTGTGCGATGAGGAGCCCGTGGGTGTCACGGACACCGACAGCCCTGTTCGTTTGATTTCTCTGCACCCGTTCGTGCCAAGGTTTGCAGCCCTGAGCAGAAGCCGACGGGCACTCGACCTCCCGCAAGCGATTCCCCAGGCAGCTGCGCAGCCTGAAAATCGCCTGTTGCTGGTACAGCTGCATCCAGGCTGGGCAGGAGCTCAGCCAGCCGCACGATTCTATCTTCCCACAGCTTGTCCTCTCCTATCCGCCCCAGGATTTCCACCCAGGGCCGTGTTGTTGCTCCCAACAGAAGCCCCAGCCCATTTTCTGCTCACCCAAGAGAACCCGTTGCCCCTCGCTGTTGCGGGCAGAGGATGCCCAGTGACCGGCTGGCAGCAGAGCTCCAACGCCAGCTCCTGCTGTGCTTCTGCACGACCACGCCCCAGGTCTGGGCACTCACCTGCACAGCCCACAGCGGCATTTTTCTATCCACCCAGAAGATGTGAGACCTGCAAAGAAAATTCAAAATGGATCTAAACTGTAGCCCCAGCAGTGCCTTTACCCCCCACCAAATGCAAATCTGAGGCCATCACTGATGCAGGATCCAGCACAGGACTGGTACTGGTGTTCCTTACTGAACAAGCAAGTTCCTTACTGGTTCCAGCAGCCTCTGCACTGGGAATAAACCATTCCCAAGGGTGCAGCCACACGCACTTGTCAATTGATTTGATCCTGCGATGCTGTGCCACATCCCTTGAGCAGCCCCGTGACCAAGAAATCACAGAATCATGGGATGGTGGGGATTGGCAGGGACCTCTGGGGATCCCCCAGCCCACCCCCTGCCCAAGCAGGGTCACCCAGAGCAGGCTGCACAGCACCGCGTCCGGGCGGGGCTGGAATATCTCCAGAGAAGGAGACTCCACAGCCTCCCTGGGCAGCCTGGGCCAGGGCTCCGTCACCCTCAGAGGGAAGAAGTTCTTCCTCATCTTCAGCTGGAACTTCCTCTGCTTCAGTTTGTGCCCGTTGCCCCTTGTCCTGTCGCTGGGCACCACTGGAAAGAGTCTGGCCCCGTCCTCCTGACCCCCACCCTGAAGATATTTAGAGGCATTTCTAAGGTCCCCTCTCAGCCTTCTCTTCTCCAGGCTGAACAAGCCCAGCTCCCTCAGCCTTTCCTCGTAGGAGAGACGCTCCAGTCCCCTCCTCATCCTCGTAGCCCTCCGCTGGGCTCTCCAGTAGCTCCTCAAGCTGCCAGCACCAGTCGTGTCCATCACTGCATCCCCACATCCCAGCAGAGCTGGAGCCCAGCACTGGAGCAACTCTCGACTCACCAGTTTATCTTCGTGGACTGGTTGAATGCCGTGTAATTCTGCTTTTCGCATTCCCAGCTAGGAGAAGAGAAAGACAAAGCAGGGGAAAGCCATCAGTGGGGGGGAGGAAGGTTTTTAACCTTTTATTACTGAAGAGTGAGACCTGTTGGGTACTTCAGCCCATACCAGAGATGCCGCAAAATGCTGATACTCGCCAGGCACGGGGCTGGCCTGGGCAGAGTGCTCCAGCACGGGGCTGCAGCTGGGAATTACCAGGTTCCAGTTAGCAAAATCTGCTCAGCTGCAGCTTCTGGGACAAGGCTAGCCGGGCCCCGGGCAGCCGGGCAGGCAGCACCCAAGCCCAGCCCTCCCCGTGCCTTGCGGCAAGGGATGCGTTCCCACCGGCCGTGTTTCTTTTGCTACACATCCCCCTCCTAAAGCTGTCGATATCTTCTGGACGTGGAGTGGACTTTTCTGAACTGCAGCTGAGCTAAAACCTTTCCAGGATGCGTGTCTGCGTCATGCTGAATTCCGACAGGTTGGAAACCACTTTTGGACCACGCGGATGTACTTAGTACTTGCAACCTTTACAAAGAGAAAATCAGATTGCTAATTCTCCTAGCTCTTCAAAAAAGCCCGCACTGTATGTGAGCTAAACAAAGCAAGGACATATTAAAAATAGGTTTATACTGAAACCCAGAGCGAAGCTGATGTGTGTAATCATCTGTCACCTCGGGGATCTAAATGGCACAACGTATTTCCTTCCTAAACACTTCAACGGGATTTAGCATGAGTGTCTTCAAGGGCATCAGCGCTCAGAAAATACTTGCACGGCGATGCGCTGAAGTCCTGAGCTCTTGCCTGTGTCTGAAGACTCCACTGCACCCCTGACCGATGGACCCAGCCAGCATCTGGCAGTGGACGTGACCTTGAGTTTTTCCACCACCTTTCCCCCGTGTGCCGTGCAGGGCCAGCAGATGCCCACACGCCTGTCCACGGGGCTTTAGCAGGGAGCAAAGCCCACCAGGACCAGCAAGTTTTACTAAACTACCAATTCAAAGAGCTGGAGTGAGAAGAACCATCCGTCGGTGCTCTCCGCTGCGCGGGGCGGTGTGGGCAGCCAGTGGCACTCACCAGCCGATGCCCTCCTCCGGGTTGTCGAGCAGGACACGGACGATGTACAGGAGGCAGGTGAGCAGCTTCAGCGAGAAGTTGAAGAGCCGGATCCTCAGGCCTGTGGCAGAGGGGAGCACGGTGTGGGCAAAGCAGCGTGCCCCGGGCACCCCATGCACCCCAAGAACCCCAAGCACCCTGCGGCACAGGTTCTTTCGTTTCCCACAAGCTTTGCAGGGCCCCACTGAGGCCCAGGGGAGCTGCAGGAGCCCCAGGGCAGCACGCAAACGTTGGTCACGCTTTGCCCGGGGCTCTACGCATCCTACCCCGTGTCAGCTATATCGGAGACTAACACAGAAATAAATAACGATGAGTCAGCTCCTTGCTGGCCCCAATAGATGTGAGACAAATGAGGGAGCTGCTGGAGTGTATCCCCCTCATTAGCAGGCATCCATTTAAAAGCATCAGACAGGCAGGGCCAGGGCTCTGCTCCGCTCGCCACGCTGCAAACAGCTTGCAGGAGGAGGGATGGCAAGCAAAAGCTGCTGCTTTATCTGGTCTCCCTCTCCAGCCAGTTTATCGGGTTATTTCTCAAATTACAAGTGAGAAATTCATCACATTTTCATTAAAAACTTCCCCGTGGGCACCCTGTTGTGCTGTGCTTCAGCTTCTTAACAAGACGACAAGATGTGGGGAGGAAAAGAAAATGTGAATTTAAAATTAACAAGCGGACTCTCTCCAGACAGCTAATGACATCTCAGAAAAAGAAAATAAAAACACCATTAGTCAAGCGTAGGCTAATCCAGACGGCTGAGGTGGGAGCAGGTCACTCCCAGCCTGCCTCAGCCGTGCCCACAGCCGCTGACCTCCCTGCAGTCACGGGCAGCATTGCCAGCTCCGTGACGTGGACATTTGCTCCCTGACCCCCCCGGCAGCTCCTGACGCCCATCCTGCTCCCGGCCACTTTGTCCCAGCTGGTTCCCGTGCTATGTTTGTCCCCAGCAAGCAGCAGTGGCAGGCAGCATCCCCTCCTCCCCCTGCAACCACGTCCCCCCAAACCAAGTTGGCCAACACCCAACAGAAAGGCCAAGAGGCAGCAGCCACGGGCTGGGGACACACGGGGAAGCAGCCACGAGCAGATGGCAGTGGCTTCGCGTCCTGCAGGGACGGAGCACAGCCCTTGAGCTCGGGCAGGGTTTGGTTTCTCCCGACAGGTACTCAGGCTGCACGCATGGAGCACTCACTCGATCGCTGGTTTTTGATGAAGAAGAGCTTCAGCCGCTCCTTGAAGGTGTTTTCATTCACGTAGAACTCGACCTGCACCCTGCGGGGAAAGCACCCAGAGGAGCCCGTCAGTGGGGCAGGAGGTTGGACCCGGAGCCCCCCAGGAGCCCAGTCACCCCGTCCCAGCTGGGTCACCCCCAAGAGCAACCCAGAGCAGACGCTGGGCTCAGCCCACTGTGCCAAATCACCAGTACCACCAGCCGCGAGCACCACGAGGTGGCACAGCGATGACCACCAAAGCAGCCAACGCGACGCACAGGGCCAGGTCTGCTTTGGGTTAAGGGCTTTGCTTTCATTCACGTACAACCAGCTGACACCGGACTTGCAAACTTCTCCCTTCCCGCACGCTTTACGATGTTTTAAGCCTCTCAGAAAAGCGTTGGCCTTGGAGCAGTCTCCCCCAGCAATGTTTTATCCGCTCCAACCCCCGTGGCTGCAGCACAGCAGGAGCTGGTGAGGGCGATGTCCCCAGAACGCCCATGCCCTGGCTCCGCGGGGGTAGGAGTGGCATTCAGCATCGAAGCTGTTAAAAAACAAATTTGATCTAAAAGGAGAAAAATTCCCATTGTTGCTAAGATACCGCTTTTGGCCATTCCAGAGAAACCCAGGAGCTGCCAACCAACTCCTGACGTCACTTGGCACTCGGAGCCGCCGGTGGCTTGTGGCACGGGGACAAGGCACCGCGGCAGAGAGCCGCCCGCCGGGGCACTTTGCGGAAGCTGGCAGGCAGGAGCCGCAGGTGAAACCGAAAATGGCCCGTCCACCACTGTGACCACCACAGGCACTTCTTTGTCTGCCGCTGCTCTAGTGTCCACCACCAGCCCCCACGGGCAGCTCTCCTGCCGGTCCCCACTTGCCGGGCGGATGCCCACAACCGTGCGGCCAGGGGAAAGCCTCCCCAAGGCTGGAGCTTCCTCCCCACGGACATCAGCAGGGTCTGGGATCAAGCACAGCTGGATTAAAGGTTTGCAGGGAAAACCGGCCCCTGCTCAGCTCATCCGCTCCCCACCTCTCCTCTTACTTTATAAACGCCTGCAGCCCTTTGCAAACTCACTCACTCACCCCAGCAGGGTTATAAATCCCCTGCATGCGGAGTGCAGGCTAAAAGGGATTGCTTCCCGACGCCCCAGCTTCAGGCTCGGAGCAAGACAAAGTCTGTTCATTACTGTTACAGCTGATAATGGAGCTAAGCGCAATGAATTAGCCATTTCTCCTATTTCACTGTATTTCAACAAGTCTCTTAAGTAACTGCTACTATTATTACTATGTTTTTAACTGCTTGGAAGAGGTCAAGATCTCCCTAATCAGGCATATTACCAAGCCAAGGCACCAACCAAGGTGAGCAAACGCACACTGACAGTCACTAAACCTACCACCCCGTTTTGTTTCTCCCGTGCAATGCCCGTGCACACGTGGTGCCGGCTCCAGCTGAGCTGCCTGACACATGCCACCAAATCGTGATTTATCGGAAAGCAGCTGCCTCTCGCTCTGACAGCAGCGGGGTAAACAAATCTTCGCTGAGTGTCAGTGCGGAGCTGATCGGGCAGCAAACTGGGAAGGGGTTTTACAAGACCCTCCTTGCTCGGGAGTCCCTCGTCCTGGTACCCACCGGCACCCGCTGGCATTTCACAGCCAGCCTGACTGCTTGGGGGGAAACTGCCCAGCATCTGAAAACCATGGCACACCCCTGAGAGCTCCTCGGGGCTTCTCGTGGACTCCTGTGTCGGGCTGTCAGATTTTTAATTTGCAAGGTTCTTGTGTAGAAAAAGCAACTGCGCAGAGAGGAAACCCATCACCTCAGGCACAATAGCTGTGATAAAATTGTGCACGGGCTATCAAACTGTGCAGGCTTCCGCCAGTAGCTGCTTTCTGGCTTAACCTCCCTTGGAGCGACACAGTGGGAACCCGCTGGCAGCTGGCAGGGATGGATGGGGTGACAGGCTCGGGTGGCTGCTCCACTGTGAGAGCCCATCCTCCCAAACGCTGCTGGAGCGGCACAGCCCGGACCAGAGGCAGCGCTGGGAGGTGGGTGAGATGCACCCATCTGAGCCCTTCCAGCTGCGGAGCTGCTGCGGGCAACGCCGACGGGCTCCACGCTGCGGGCTCATCCCGTCCCCATCGATGTAGGCAGAGAGGAAAGAAATCAAGAGCCTTAACTGGGAAGCAAACGCAGAGCTCTTGTTAGCCACCCGCAGGCACATCCCCTGCAGACCCTGTGCCCTGCCTGGGTGCCTCAGAGGGACGTCACGCACCGAGCAGCTCTGTAACAGAGGTGACAATAACCAGCAGGCTCGGTGGGGCAGTCACCGATCTCTGTGAAGACATTTGGCGTCTGTGCTGGTCACAGTGCCAAGGGGAGGGATGCCCAGGTACAGCTGGCAGCGCTCAGCAGACCCACCGGCAGCGACAGAAACGCGTCGCTCCTCTCCAGGACCTTGAATAGCATCAAGTGAGGAAAATGCTGAAACACACCCGCACCTGAGGCGACAGCAGTGGGGTTTCACCAAGAACACACCCAGCCAGCAGTGGCAGGGACGGAGCTGAGCCTGCATCTCCTCTGGGGTCCCGTGCACCCCAGGAGCAGCCACCCTAAGGGGCAGGGAGGGTGGCCGGGGGGCCTTGCACTGAACCCCCCAAGCTCGCTGGCAGGAGAAGGGAGGGGGTAGGCGGGCTGGCGACCAAGGACCCTGCTGCGGGGACCACCAGCACCGGGGAGCGAGCAGGAGAATTTACGAGCGCCGGCTCAGCCAGCACGATGCCTTGGGAGCAAGCAGCCATAAGCGCAGAGCTTCGTAACCACAGCTTTAACATGTCTTAAAATTAATTGCTTCTAAAGCCACACCTGGCAAATAATTTATCCCCATCAGGGCATAAATCAGCTGCCACAACTGCTCGCGACACTGCGCACAAAAGCTAATTGCTCCTTCTCCCTATTAAAAATTCTCAGGAAATGCTAGGAGCTGGCCGTCAGCTCCGTCGTGGGCGTTGGGCACCCTGTCCATCAGAGTCCCTGAGGATTGAGCACATCGGGGAGAGGGAGGCTTCAGGGAGCACGATTCGTCTCCCAGACGTTCGCTTCCGTACAGAAGAAGCAAACAGCAACATAAATCTCTGTCGCCAGACAGATGGTTCGCTGATCTACAGCGTTGCAGCCCACCTCGAGACTATGAATATAAACGCTGACGGACAGAAGAACTGAGTGATTAGAAGAGATGCAACTTTTTATGACAAAGTAGCCCATGTATTCATCCGTCATAAGGACCGCAGGAAGAAGCAACACTCGGAAAGCAACTGAAGCGAATCACGAGGGGGAAAGGAGGGTGTTCGTCACTGCAAAGAGATGAAGGAATAAAAGCACGTAGAAAGAACGTGTCCCTGTGCAGACAACCTGCCCTCACCGCCTTCTGGGCTGAGCCCCCGGCGCCGTAGGGGACCCTGCAGCCACGGCCCCGCCGATGCCCGGCCGAGCCCCGGCAGTGTCCACGGGGTGACCATCACCTGGGGTTTCCGTCTGCAGGAGCAGGGAGGGCAGAGCGAGGGCTCGGCGTGGCGGGGAGCAGGGTGCTGCCGTGCTCCGACAGCCCGCTCCAGCACCGGCCCCGCTCCGCCGACGCCAGGTTAACCCAGCAGCCCACAGCCAGCCCACGGCTGAACGGGTGATGGCTCTTACCAGGCAGCAGCAACACATCCACAAGTAGCAAAGCTCCTACTCCATTTCCAGCTGAGGGAAGGAGATTATCTCATCTAAAATGTACCCTTTAATTTTGTTGTCAAGAAGTTAGCTTCAAATAAAAATCAAGCTAAACTCCGACTGCATTAACCACCCCTAAACACACCCCAAAAGGCTCTGCCTTCACAGCAGCTCAGCCAAGCTGATCCATTCGAACCACCCCCTCGCTGCTGCCATGGCCGGGCATCCCTCCCGCCAACCCAGCATCCCTCCCGCTGGCCAAGCATCCCTCCCGCCAGCTGGGCATCCCTCCCATTGCCTGAGCATCCCTCCCACTGCCTGAACATCCCTCCTGCTGTCTCAGCATCCCTCCCGCCAGCCAAGCATCCCTCCTGCTGTCCGAGCACCCCTCCTGCCAGCTGAGCACCCTTTCCGCCGCCCGAGCATCCATCCTGTCGGCCGACCATCTACCCTGCCGGTCAGACATCCCTCCCACTGGGCGAGCATCCATCCTGCTGGCTGAGCATCCACCCTGCTGGCCAGGCATCCCTCCTGCCGGCCGGGCAGCACGGTGCCAGCCCAGCCCGGGCAGCCCCGAGGGCCCGGCAGCGGCACGCTCTGCGGGCAGGGCGCAGGCAGCACGCCACTCCTCCCGCCTCACCCCGGCTGAACCTCCCCGGGTCGCGCAGATAATCATCGCAGTACAAGTTTAGTTACGAGCCCTCTGCTTGAAAGTGTAATTACCGCTATTATGCACTTCATAATGCCTGAGCAATTTCATTTTCTTCGCTCGGTTATTTATTGTACTTTACTAATCTAAGATTAGAGGCAATTTGTTCTAAGATGATGAGCTCCCAAAAAAGACACAATAGTTTGTTCAGAAAAGTGCAGGATGTGAGACCACGATGAGCACAGCCCGGCTCGCAGGCGTTAAAATAGACACGGAGGAGCACAACCCCAGCTCCATACTTGTACCTTCCCCAGAGAGCTGGCGATAAACACGCTCCCCTTAAAGCCAAGTAAACCACGAGAAACAGCAACCTACGTGCAGCCCCACGCCGGGGCAAACCCGCACGGGCAGCGCAGGCAGGGACACGGGACGGAGACGTACCCCTGAGCTCTGCGTCGCCGGGAGACTTACACGGGCGGTCGGGCGCAGGCAGCTCCCCTCCGGTCCTCCCGGCGTGTGACAGCTGCCCGGCATGGCCTGAAAACTGAGACGGCTCCCAAATCCACCGGCTAGCCAAGGGAGCGAGCTGCCACCCCCTGCGCCGGGATGCTGCCCAAAGCCTCCCTGCTGCCCCACTGCTTTCCAAAAGAAGGGCTTAGGTGCCCAGGATGCTTTTGTTCTATTTCACAATCAAGACTTCTTGCCAGGAGAGAAGTGAATCTTCAAATAAATATGGCTCTTGAAAGACAAGAAGAAACCTCCACATCTCTCTGCAGCTCCAGTCCTTGCTCTCGTTCTGGCTGGGTGGGAAATGCCACTCTTGTCCCAGGAAATTTCTCGAGAAACTTTGCCCATCATGTAGCGGGATGCAAACAAGACCCTTCAGAGATCTTGGGGGGGGGAACACAATAAAACCTCAGAAATCTCTGCAATCTGCTGGCTGCCAACAGTCAGCTCTGCCAAGGCAGCGCAGTCCCAGGTGAGACCCCGCTTCATCCCCCTGCTCCGGCTCAGCCCAGAGGACAACTCTGCATCCTCCTTGCAAAACCACATGGGTTAAACACACAACAACGCGGCTACGGCAAAGTCTGGAACTAAAGCAGTGCGCTGGTGGCCCCGGTGGGCTCACTGGGGACAGGCTGTGGGCACCAGATGCAGCCCCGGGCAGAGGATGGTGAGGAGCAGCGTTGGACACACGGGTCTGCAGCATTTCCCCTCGCAGCATCCCGCAAGGATCGGCAGCGGGTACAGTGCAAAAGGCAGGGTGCTGCTACAGCGGCCGGTCCCTCGCTCAGCCGCCGGCCCGGCACCGGGGGCATCCGCTGCTGGCAGAGCCCCGCGGGGCATCACGGGGAGCCGAGCGGAGGCCAAAGTCCTCCCCAAACAAATCACAGAATCACAGAATGGTCGGGGTTGGCAGGGACCTCTGTGGGTCATCTAGTCCAACCCCCCTGCCGAAGCAGGGTCACCTGCAGTAGGCTGTAGAGGACCTTGTCCAGGCGGGTCTGGAATATCTCCAGAGAAGGAGACTCCACAGCCTCCCTGGGCAGCCTGGGCCAGGGCTCCGTCACCCTCAGAGGGAAGAAGTTCTTCCTCATCTTCAGCTGGAACTTCCTCTGCTTCAGTTTGTGCCCGTTGCCCCCTGTCCTGTCGCTGGGCACCACTGAAAAGAGTCTGGCCCCCTCCTCCTGACACCCACCCTGCAGATATTTATAAGCATTTCTAAGGTCCCCTCTCAGCCTTCTCTTCTCCAGGCTGAACAAGCCCAGCTCCCTCAGCCTCTCCTTGTAGGAGAGATGCTCCAGTCCCCTCATCATCCTCGTAGCCCTCCGCTGGACTCTCTCCAGTAGCTCTTTATCTTTCTTGAACTGGGGAGCCCAGAACTGGACACAGTGCTGCAGATGGGGCCTCACTAGGGCAGAGCAGAGGGGAAGGAGAACCTCCCTCGTCCTGCTGCCCACACTCCTCCTAATGCACCCCAGGATCCCGTTGGCCTTCTTGGCAGCCAGGGCACGCTGCTGGCTCATGGTTAACCTGTCGTCCACCAGGACACCCAGGTCCCTCTCCACAGAGCTGCTCTCCAGCATCCAGTGAACCAGCCAGCCTGAGGCTCAGATACCTGCTGGTGGCAACCACCCCAACTACCCAGACACACCTCCAGCAGCTGCCAGCCCTCCTGGTTCCCTTTGGAGCTGCTCTTTCCTTTTTTCCACCATTTTCTTGCTGGTAACAGGCATTTGAGTACAGAAGCTACCACAAGACGGATGGCACCGAAGGAGCTTTGTGTTCTGAACGCTGTGATCTATGCCTTTGCCATCCTCCATCTATCCCGGCGTCATCGGAGGACGGGGGGCAGCTACAGCCCTTCCCACCAGAGCTCCTGGCTCGCCGGCACGACGAGCCGCTCCCAGCACGCGGCTGTGAGATGGAAAGGGGGAATAGATGTGTGTATGGAAAACCTGGGCGCCTGCCAAAGCGAGAAACAGGGAACAGGCTGCCCCCACGCTCAATAAGCAGTAATTGAACAATTACTCAAAGGAGGAGGGCTGTGGGTTTCAGCAAGGCTGTACTGGCTCAGCACCAGCGAGTGTGCAAGAAAACACCTTCAAAATCGCACGGGGGGCTGCACAGCTCCGGGGGGGACATCTCCCACCACAGCCCCGTTGTCCCCTGCGTCCCTGCAGCCCCGCCGTGCACCGGGCAGCTGTGTGGGGACCAGCACGCAACCGGCGCTGTGGAAAATCTACCGCTGCCTGGTTTTGCTTCACTGCCTCTTCCGCAAGCTCCGGGCTTGGCTGGCAGCCTGCGGTGGCCTGGGCCGCGGTGCTGGCAGGGCAGGGGCAGCGTGCTGCGCTGTGCCCCTCGCCGGGCAGGGCTCACCCCTCCTGCCGAGGAGCTGGGCAGGACCGACGCCGGGCTGCGAGCCGGACGCGGCCGGACACCCGGCTGCTCTCCCACCGAGCTGTGCAACGCTCGTCGGCACCGCAGCCGGGAGCTTTCCTCCGTGAACATCTTGGCTTCTCCAGGGGCTCAGCAAACAGCCCCAGCAGCTCTTGCTGCAGCAGCCTCCGGCACGTTTTTAAACAAGAAAGCACAAAGCAACCAGAGAGGGACTGGGAGCCGGGGCATCGCCTGCCTCTCCCACCTTTGGGGGCCAGAGCCCCCCTGGCCAACGCTGCCGAACCGCGGAGGGAAGGGGAGAGGGGAGACCTGTCCCAGGGCGGAGGGCTGGGACCGGGAGGAAAAGGTTTCAGCGCCTGGGAGGCACACGAGAGCACCTGGGAGACCAGTGGGCGAGTCTGCACGGTCCAAAAGGCCAAATACTGCAAACAGGTGGAACCTGCCCATCTTCTGTGAATCACTCTTGTTCCCCGTCCCTTAGCAGGTGCGAAGCCACCGTCCCCTTGTTCCGCAGAGCCCCAGCTGATCCCCACAGATCCTGGCCCTGGCCAGCCCCAAGGAACTCAGCAGCCCCGCATCAGCCCCTTGCAGGCACCATCGTAGCCACCATGGAGTCCCACACCTAGAGACGCACTGCACTGGGAACCACCATGCCGTGGCACACACTGCCCGGCGACCAGCTCAAAAACTACTTTCTTCAAGATTTCATGCATTTACCATGAGGATAAATCAGAAAAAAAGGTTCTCCTGTTTTATTATGGCGTGTGATTTTTGCCCAAGGGAAAGGAGCCATATTGCCATCCACTCTACAGCAAATTAAACACAGCTGGATGCAGGTAATGTCATCCTGGCTCCAGCAGGAACACTGCAATTTTATTTTTTGTGGATGAAAAGCAAGCTCCAAGCAGCCACTTCTGGAAAAACCCTGCCCAAAACCAAGGTTGGCTTCAAAAGCCAGTCCTCAGAGCCACTCATCTTGCACCGTGAGCTGAACGATGCCCTGAACTCATCCGCCCAAGCCCTTCTGTGCCGGCAGGACAAGGGCAGGGCAGGAGGCACCGCACCGAGGGCACACGGGCTCCGCTGAGCCGGGGGTCGGCCAGCCCTGAAACACACTACTGGAAAGAATTCACGAATCTGCAGCCATAAAAAAAGGAACCTGCGGCTGGGTTCCTTTTTCCTGTTTTTTTCATTTGGGAGGACACTGCAATGAACATGGGATTACTATGTCTCAAGAGTTCATCAACTCCCCGTTCCCCGAAGGCAGCAATAACCTCTCTCCAACCGTCTTCAGCAGTTGCAGAGCTCATTTTCAGGCACCAGACAAAGCACGGGAGGCAGCCGGGACGCACTCAGGGGTTGGTGTTGAAGATCCCTCCATGCAAGCGCCCTCAGTACCAACGAGCAAGTGACAACGCACGGTGGGGCCACCGGCACGGCACTGACCTGGCAGCACCCCGCGCTCCCGAAAACAGGAGTTCAGCTCCGGGGTGAAGCGGGACTTGCTTCTTCATCCCAGGGCTGCTCCAGTGCCTGCCCAGGCTGGGAGCTCCTGCTCAGGGCTGTCCCTGGGGGACAGCACTGCTCTGGGTAAGGTGCATGTGTGCGCCATGGGAAGGTGTCACAGGGTGAGCATGGCTGAGAGGAGCCCGGCGAGCAGCAAGGGGCTGCATGCCGTGCCCACGTGCAACCCTACCAACACACCGGCAGCAAGCGGGGCAGTGGGCCCTGGCCCCCAGCCTGCTCCCGAAGCGGGGTGCTGAGCCAGGCAGGATGGGGAGCCTCTGCCAGCAGCACCGTGCTACGTGGGGGCCTGATCCGGGCCTCCCCCCACACGGGCAGAGGGCTCTCGCTCGGCACTGCCCAAGGACACGCGTCCTCAACCGTGGGCCCTGGGCAAGGACATGCTCAACCCCAAGTCATCTTCCCACTGCGTGCCCCATCCAAGGTCTCAGCAGCCTCACGGCTGCACGGAGCAGCCCCAGCCCTGGCCTCACGCTGCTCATGGCCGGGCAGCAGCATCACTTGCTCTTAATAAAATAATAACAATAAAAAAGATTAAAACCCAGAAAGAGAAGAAGCAACGGAATAACACGCTGTGTTTTGTTTGGCTTATTTGTTTTGTAACATTGGAGATTGACACTCATGAGTCTGCTCCTATAATTGCTTCTGCTGATGAATCTGGATTGTTTAATTAGAGTCTGCGCATGGAGCTCATCACTAATGGGTAATCATCAATTTGATGCCAAGGCTATCACTTCTTCCCCAAGAAAGTTGTCCCTCTCCAAGCGCAGCTAGTCCTCCCCATGGTGGGAGCCATTGCTCTTTCAGAAGGGTTTGCTGGTCCCGTACGCAACTCCTTGGTGCCAAGAGCAGCAAAGGACCAACCTCGTGCTCACCAGCTCCCTCAAAAGCAGAAGAACCTACCTCTAACCTGAAGTCAAGGCTAACCACCGCTCTTGGCAGCAGGTACTGCACGGAATACTTGGCTCACGGGACACCATGCACACCCGCGCCGCGCAAACGCCCCGGATTGCAAGGGGTTTTTGCTCCCTGGACAACGTGGTTGGCTTTTCCCCGGTGGAAGAGGGATGGTCCCCGGGGCCACGGCAGCCCTCACCCCCTCCCCGCAGCGCCGGCGCGGGGAAGTGTACGCGGTGCACTTACTGCGAGAAGGAGGAATCCACGCTGAAGTCCTCGGCGTGAGGCCTACAGAGCGAGAGCATCACAGGAGGTGAGGGAAACGCGCTGGTGCCGGGCAGAAACCAGAGCGGCAGCCGGAGCCGTGCCACGGGAACGCCAACGCCGGAGGGACAAGCAGCGCTCGGCCGGGGGCTGCGCCTGGGAGGTGTCCCTGCGGAGGTCCCCAGGCTGGGGACGCTGGGCACCTGGCGATGCTCGGTGGCTTTGCCAGTGTGCAGCCCCTTTAAGGACTCAGCTCCACAGATAAAACTGGTTTTTATGCGTTTTTTTTTTTTTTTTTAAATGAGTCTCACAAACTGTTATCGCTGCTCTGTCTCAAATCAGTGTCACACTTTCTGCAGAGAAATTAGATTTCAAGAGATGCTGGTTGGGGTGTTTTTAGGAGCCTGACATTGTGTTTCTGCTACCCACACCTTCACAGAGCTGATTTTACAGACACAGGCGATGACCAGGGAGGGAAAACCAACACAAAAAAAAGAATAACAGAAAGGAACAACGGGGTAACACAGGGGGTCATGGCAGGGGGAGAAAGCAGAACATGAAGATGTATGAGAGCGAGTGGGAGGCGAAGGGACCGTGCTTGTGTACTGCTCATCCCGCAGCAGCTCAGTGCTGCGAAACAAAGTCACTGCAGCTGCAAAGGAAAAAACTCCCTTTGCAAAAATTGCATTCTTTTCAAGACATCTCCATCCCCGCGGACGGCCCCGGATCCCTGTCGCCACCAGGCGTTGGATGAGACTGCTTGAGCCTGAGCTGGAGCCCTTCCCACCTCCCAGTCCCCACCAGTGCCCTCTTTCCTCTCCTGACTGAACAGGAGTCTGGGCAGTCGAGGAATATAACCAAAGCTGCAGCTTGTACAGGTTTTTCTTTTGTTTCACTTTGTGTTTTATGAGTCCACAGCACTCCAGTATAGTTCATACTAAATAAAAGCAATAAATTTATATTTCAATTAAAACAGGAGTCCATAGGAAAGCTAATTCATCCCTCAGCTGCAAGGCACACGGAGCAGCCTCCCTGCGACATGATTTAGTTTGCAGCTACCGTTCTTATATTATCTGTGGGAAGGCTGCAGGGAGGAGCTCATCGCCCCGGAGCCGAAACGCCTGCGGAGAAAGCAGGCTGAGCCGAGCAGAGCCACCGTCCCGGGTGACACCGACAGCCACGTCCCCCCGCCCCGCAGCCAGGAGACCCGCGGGAGATGCTGGGGGCCTTGCCGGAGGAGCTGCTCTGTCTAGACGAGTGGCTCCCACGCAGCCCCGCTTCCCGCGAGTGGGCGGCTCTGCACCAAGCCCGGTCCTGAGCCCTCCTCGGGGAGCTGCTCGGGGGGCCGCGGGCAGGAGGAGCTGGGGGCTCCCACCCAGGAGGCTCAGCCCTGGAATCTGAGGAGCCCAAGGGGACTCCTGTGGGCAGCCCAGCACCCCCAGCCTGGGGCCGCACACCCAGCCTTGCTTGCAAATAGTCCGCTTGCGAAAAAAAAGCCCTCGACCTGCCATCTTCTCCTTCGCCTTCATGGAATCACGGGATGGTGGGGGTTGGAAGGGCCCTCTGGGGATCCCCCAGCCCAACCCCTGCCGAAGCAGGGTCACCCAGAGCAGGCTGCACAGCACCGCGTCCAGGCGGGGCTGGAATATCTCCAGAGAAGGAGACTCCACAGCCTCCCTGGGCAGCCTGAGCCAGGGCTCTGTCACCCTCAGAGGGAAGAAGTTCTTCCTCATCTTCAGCTGGAACTTCCTCTGCTTCAGTTTGTGCCCGTTGCCCCTTGTCCTGTCACTGGGCACCGCTGGAAAGAGTCTGGCCCCGTCCTCCTGACACCCACCCTGCAGATATTTAGAGGCATTAGTCTTCCCAATTTCTGGCTTGCTGGTGTGCCCGTCACAAGCAGTGAGCCAGCTCACACCCAAGCAGTCTCTCGTGCCGTCCCTCCCAGCGATATCAAGCCCTGGGGTGGGTCCATCAGCTACGCTGTCCCTCGGAGCAGCCCTGGCATTTAAGGACAGACAGCCCAGCCTTTCTCCAGCTGCAAACCAGGGGCAAGCGCAGCCCCGGGAAGGAGCCCCGCCAGCTCAGCCGCCTTCCTGCTAAATTGGATTATCCCACATTAGCGGCAGGGGCTGTTCAAGCCCCTCCGCTCACATTTGGCTTTGCGCAGGAGCCTTTTATGCCTCGCAGAGCCGTTTATGGGAAAGAAACAGCAAATGATTTGGTTTTCACTTAATATACTGCCAGCTGGCAACCGGCAAGGCTGTGCGAACAGAGCCCTACTTCAGACGCAGCTCCCCAAGGCGGAACAACGTTCCTGAAAACCATTGGTACATTTAATCACCCAGCTCGGTGGGTTCCTGCAGACCCCAAAGTCACCGTGGGTCCCAGAGCACCGGGATGAGCCAGTAGGGTTCCCAGGAGACCTTCCCCAGGCAGACAAGCCATGGGCTCGTGAGGCAAATCAGCATCTCGCTCATAAACCGGCACCATGAATAAAAGGGACTCCGAAGGGACGGACAGACCACAAACCTCCCCAGCAGTGGCTTTGGCCACTCTGTGCTGTGGTTAAAGCACGTGCGATAAAATAATACCGAAAAGGTGCTCTTGGCTTCCAAAGGAATGAACTGCTTCGTGCCGATCACAGCGGGAAGAAGTGACCCTGAGATGTCACACTGGAACCTCTCCTTCCCACCAGGCACCCGAGTTCTCATAAACAGTCTAACTGCTCGGAAAATATGGAAATCTTCTTAAGAAAACTAAAAACCACTTCAGTTCTCATCTGAAAAGGGTTGTTTCCCAGACCCCCAAAAGTTTATATAAGTTTCAACTTGGAGAGTTTGGTTTACCACAGAAAGGCCACGGTTTCTGCAGGGAGAAGGAAGGACGGACGGGCGCAGGGGATGCCCAGCACTGCCCCGTGGCCGAGCCGGCCCCGCTCCCCCCCCAGAGCGCCCTGCCAGGCCCCAGCCCCAAACCCGGGTTTCGTGCCCAGCTCCGGTGAGCAGCCCCGACCCGAGCAGAGCTGCTGACCCAGCTCGAGGAGGGCTGCGCGAGCAAACCCCCGTGCTGCCCCTCACGAACTGCCCCGGCCATCGCGGACTCTGAACATTAACCCAAGGTAGCTGCTGGAGGGGATCAGCGAGCGGCAGGAACGCTTTTGTGCACAGTCTGACTTAAGGAAAGATCAGATTTATAACAGACAGAATTAAAGCCATTTAACTGAGTCAGCAAGGTTACACTGGGCTTTAATGTGTTTTAGATAATCTACTTTAAATTCACTCTTTTACTTCATCCAGATCTGTCTCCCTGAGTATCCCTGTGCAGACAAACCTGGACTGGTCTCATTCCTACCACGGAAGGTGACCACGGCACCAGGGGTGAGCCCGACCCGCGCTCCCCTCCGCAGTCCAGGTTCTGGGGCAGAAGTGCTGTACCCGGCCAGGTGAAGCCAAGGCCCCTCATCCTGGCACTGCCAACCCTTAAATCCCAACACTGAGCTCCCAGCTGGCACAAGCAGCATCCCCCAGAGAGAGGGGCAGAGCAGGGAAGGGCGAGAGAAAGGAGAGGAGCAGAGGGGGAAGAAACTTTGCTGCTACAGAGACAAGTCTGTCACGGCGTTTCGAGCTGCAGCCCTCTGCTAGCTGGAAGGGTTTTATTAGAAGCTGAAGAGACAACGGTGTGTTTATCATTAGAACAAAAGGCAGCTAATAAACCTTGCTTATGTACATTTAGCTCATATGTCTCATGCAGAAAATTTGAGGCTAAAGACTTTGTGTTTCAAGTGTTCGAAGATGCTGAGATGGAGGAGAGCAGCAAAGCACGGCAGCAGCTCCGCTGAGCTCGCACAGAGATCCGCTCCCTCCCAGGAAACTCCCTTGCAGCTCTGCGCCTTCGCCACTGCCTCCTAATTTTTCTGGGAGGTATTTTGGTAAATGAAGGGTATTAAAAATTCCCTTCTGGTTCTGCAGTTTCTATTACTTTCAAGTAAAAAAAAAAAGAAATGATCCTGCCTTGACTAAAAGCCCCTGGAAGTTGTGAAGACACAAGTCATGACCTGCCAACGTCACGCTCAGCTTCAGGCTGCTTAATAACCACTTGCAAGGCTCAGAGGTGCTTTGAGACCGGGAGCTAAAGGGCACGAAATCTGACAGCTCTCTCCTCCGGCTCTGAGACGAAGTCCTCAGATTGAGCCATCAGATTTCATGCCCTTTAGCTCCTGGTCTCAAAATGCCTCCAAGATAGGGGCAAGGTACGGGGGATTAAGATGAACCAAGCAAGGTAACCGCTTGGGAAGGCTTCCCGAAGCGGTGTTCATCCTCTAAGACATGAGCTGCACCACGGTTCCTACCATATTGACAGTGAGAAACTCATCCCCTAAAATAGCCTGATGTGAGAAGGACAGATGGGAGGAGACGAAAAAAGAAAGTAAAGAGGGGGAGAAGGAACGAGCAAGAGGAAGGGGAAAGGGAGAGGAAGATGCATGCGTCCTGTTCGCAAACACGGGGGGCCCGCCCACCTGCCCGGCTGCGGGATGGAGCAGGGATGACCCCAGGGAAGGGACTTCAGCCCCCCGCAGCCCGGGTCCGGAGGAAGCTCATCAAGCTGATGGCACAGACAAAGCCACCGACTGCTCCAGGCACACGATGGCAGCTGCCCAACGGCTGGAAAAATGCCCCGGGCACAAACCCTCCTGCCACCCGCAGCAAAGCATGCCACGAGCACAGCTGCCTCCTCCCCACCGAGCAGCTTGTTTAATCACAGAGGCAGGTTTTTTTTTTCTGGCATTTCTCTGCAAAACCTACACTGCAACTAAAATACATAAAGTTTGGAAAGAAACAAGGCACGGTGCCAAAAAAAGCAGCATCGCCCACCGCAGCCAGACGAGCCCTTTCCCGCCTGCTGCCTGGCAGCTCCCGGCACTGCCTGCAATTACCTTCCAGAACGATTTGGCTCTCCCAGACGGGTGGGTGCTGCCAAGCCTGGGCACTGGGCTCTGCTCACCTGGCCAAAAAAAGGCCCCACAGATGCTGAGGCTGCTCTAACGCACATCTCCCTGCCTTTCCTAATGAGCCAAATGAGTCCCTGCGGTCCCGTCCAGTGGCTGAGCCTTGTGGAGGAAGGGCTGTGCACGAGCTTGGAGGTGGGCTGCGAAACACCGCTCCGGTGCAGTCCCGCATGACCCCGACGGCCGGGCTGGCAGCGCTGGCAGCCGGTGCCCGCTCAGAGCAATGGCCATGCCTGGCACCCTGCTCCCCCCATACGCAGGAAAGCCCCCACGGGAGGAGGAACCTGCTAATCCCCATGTCCCGATGGGACCTGATCGGGAACGAGGGACCTAAAATAAACAGAGCAAAAGCCCAAGTGCGTGCTTCGAGTGTAGGCATCCTTAGGTTAGGCGTCTCGTCTGCATGTCAGCGCCTATCTAGGGCGCCGAGATTTTCAGCGGCGCTGGCATCTCACCAGCAGCCGTGGGAGGAGCGCTCGGCGCTTCCAAAACTCAGCCTGCTCCCCCTGGGCAGCCGGCTCGGGGTCAGCATCGCCCCGCGCCCAGGGGTTGCAAACAGCTTCTGCTGGAGCGTGCCTGGGGACAGGGACAGGGATTTGAGGGCCAGGGACAACAACCACGGGACCAGCCACCAAAACACATCCGAAACCCGCAGGAGGGAGCTCACAGCTGAGCCCTGACTGGGACACGGTGATGTGAGTCTTGTCCCCACACAGAGGAGTGGGACACAAAACGGGGAGGATGAGCAGAGCTCGGGGGCCATTCCAGCGCAGCTCCGGGCCAAGCACAAGAAACAGCCGGGCGCAAGCCCCCGCGCCACAGCCCAGGCTGAAATCACTGGCTGTGTTTACAAATGGCTCTGTGTGGTGTGAAGGACGCCAGCTGTCAGCTCGCTGTGCTGGCAGCCAGGATCTGGGGTCCTTTCCTGTTCATCAGGATCAAGCAGTGCATTTGCATATTGCCCTTCTAACGGAGTTCAGCAATCGAGCACTCTGCCCACTGTTTGCAGTGGTCCTGCACTGAAAACATGCTCAGCATCACACAGCATCGCCCAGTGCCACCCCCCCAGAGCCGCACCACGATGTCTGGAAGAACAACCCAAGGGAACTACACCCGAGGCTGCGAGGAGAGGCGATGCTCAGCAGGCTCCCTCCCACGGGACCCCCGCTCCGAGACCAGCCAGCGCTTCAGTTACCGTCAGGGGAACGCTCGGAGACGCCACGCTCCAGTCTGGGCAACCGTCGCAGAGCATCAACACCCTGTCAGCAAACAGCCGCGCGGCACAGCGAACCCTGAAGCGGACTCAGCGCTATCCGAACAGAGATACCCACCACCAGAAACACATCCCTGCGAGGGGCTGCCCAGCCCAGCCAGGGGAAAGCGGGTCAAGGCTCAAGCACTTCGTAAGCGAAGCCCTCTGGACCCCTCGGGTCTCTTTCAGGTCTTCTCCGTGAAGGCTCCCGCAGGGACCCTGCCCGCAGCGATGCGGTTCCTGCCTGCCCCGGGGACACGTGGCAGTGCCGCCTTCGCAAAGTGCCACAGACAGTCCTGGCTTGGAGAAGTGCAAGGGCTGGGTCTGGCACAGAAACAGAAATCTCCCATAATCAAACCATCCCAATACCCCTGGCCTCAGCATTTCTCAATTTTCTGCTAGAAACCCTCAGCGGGCAGCCAAGAGAGTAGCAGCAGAAGAACCAAGGCTGGACCATGCTTGTTTCCAGGGGCAGGGGTGGGCAAACCCCGCTCGGGGCAGTCCCTTGCCCACCCTGCCATGGCCCTCCTCCTGCATAATAACACCTCACCAAAAGTTGAAGTGGCAAACCAGCATATGCTATTCATTGAAGACAGAAATACATCTCCAAAAGCTCTTTTTTGGAAGAAGATTTTGTTAAAGAAATGCTAAAAAAAAAAAAATTAGCTGTTGACTTATTGCCCCCCAGGGAGGGGATTCAACAACACAGCAACACTTCGACTGCAGAGGAGCTGCACCCAGGCAGCTGCTGCTGTGACCTGCTACGGAGACCACCACCGGGAAACCTGGCTGCAAGGACAGAGTGGTTGTACTGGTTTCAATGGCCAGGCTGGACCTTTCTGCTGGTCTGCTTGTGTGCGAGTGCCAGGCGATGAAAAAACATTTAGCGAGATCTGTTTGTTAACGCCTGGCTGCCCCTTGGGGGAACAAACAGCAATTAGTCAGAAATTACATTTTCAGACACATTTGGGTGACTTCCTCGCTCCTCGAAGTGCTTTACCTCCAAGAAACGTTGCCTTAGACTCGCCCTAGCAGAGTGCTGCTATTTCTCACCGAGCAGACTCCAGTCACCTTGTTGACTGTAACATGGCTGAAGCAAAGTCCCATTTATTCCTGCCAAAAATATCTCGAACTGAGAGACGCGGCGAGGCTGCAGGAGGTGGGATTGCACAGCCTGAAGGAGAGAAAGGGAGGGAAGGATCTAATTGCTGCCCTTGGCTACCTGACGGGTGCATGCAGGAAAAGGACAAGAGAGAACAGGCACAAGATGAAGCAAGGGAAAACTTCACTCGCCCTGAGTGACCAAGCCCTGAACCAGGCACCCAGAGAGGCTGAGAAATCTCCAGCCTGGGAGGTGTTCAAAACTCAGCAGGACTGGTCCTGAGCCAACTCAGCCAACTTTAAAGTTAGTCCAGCTTTGAGCAGGGGTTGAGCCACAGCCGTCCAGAGGTCCCTTCCAACCCCAACGCTTCTGCAATGCTGATTTTCTTCCCCAGACTTCAGCAGTTCATATTTTGGCCATCAGCAGCTCAGCACACACAACTCAAAGAGCTGAGGGTGGAAATGCAGGGTGGGGAGGGGACACGCAGCACTGCCAGCCTCTGGCCCTCCCAGGGTTTAGGGCAGAGCTTTGAAACCAGGTACCTCCGGGGCATGTTTGCAGGCCCTTAAGAGCACCAGTGTGCCCCAGGACAGGTAGTGGTCAGAGTTTCCTCTACTTCCAGCAGTCCTGCATAAACAGGACACAATTATCTTGTAAAAATGTTCATTTGTGTTTTCAAACCCACATCTCCGGTATTACAGCCATGAAATGGGGTCCAAACACAGGCATTTACATCTCCTCACGCCTGCCAGCAGCTTCCTCCCAAACACGGGGCCGCTCGATGGAGAGCACAGTGCAGCATTTGGCCTTTCTGGGACTTTGCTCCCTATCAGACCTTTCTCTTTCAAATTCCCCTCCAGCGCACAGGACCAACCTGCCTCAGGAAAAGCCCAGCTCATAGGGGAAAGACTCAACCTTTCATGGCTTGCTCCAGCCACGTGATTGCCGTGTGCCGGGACAGTTTCAGTGCCCAGGCGGCAGGTCCGGCGGCAGAGCCTGCCCTCCCCGGAGTGGCTGGGAGGCGACCCTGGTTGCTTCCGCTCCTCAGAGCAGCCCCTGATGCACAGAAGTAGCTCCAAGCATCTTCAGCGGAAGCCACTTCCACACAAGCAGTCTGGGCCAGTCGCATTCCACCCACAGCTCTCCACCCGCAGAATCACACCCGCAGTTTGGGGTTGGCAGGGCCCTCTGGGGATCCCCCAGCCCAACCCCTGCCCAAGCAGGGTCACCCAGAGCAGGCTGCACAGGACCGCATCCAGGCAGGTCTTGAGTATCTCCAGAGAAGGAGACTCCACAGCCTCCTTGGGCAGCTGAACCCGAGGAAGAATTTCTTCCCTCTGAGGGTGACGGAGCCCTGGCCCAGGCTGCCCAGAGGGGCTGTGGAGTCTCCTTCTCTGGAGATATTCAAGCCCCGCCTGGACGCAGTCCTGTTCAGCTGGAACTTCCTCTGCTTCAGTTTGTGCCCGTTGCCCCTTGTCCTGTCGCTGGGCACCACTGAACAGAATCTGGCCCCATCCTCCTGACACCCACCCTGAAGATATTTAGAGGCATTTCTAAGGTCCCCTCTCAGCCTTCTCTTCTCCAGGCCAAAGCAGCCCAGCTCCCTCAGCCTTTCCTCATAGGAGAGATGCTCCAGTCCCCTCATCATCTTTGTAGCCCCCACAGGAAAGCGTCCCCATCCTGCATGCTTAGAGCCAGCCCCAAACTCCCCTTTTTGCCTCCAACTGGGGAATATTACACGGCTGTAGAGTGGTTTCTCTTCAGATGAATTCAAACCCTTCCTATTTTAACTGGGAACCCCTAAAAGCTTTGAGATGCTGCAGTGACTAAGAGACAGGGTAAAGAGGTAAATAAAGTAGGTGAGAATAAACTTCACTGGCTTCAGTTGTCCACAGAATTCATCTGCATCCCTGAGAACATTCTGTAACACAGCACCTTCTTCCACCATCACCTGGTAATTTCACTCCCAAGTCTCAGCGAGAATTGTCCCTGCTAACTTGATAGTGCCTGGCTTTGGAGGAGATGAAGCATCTCAAACGCGCTATTCGTCATTTCTGAAGCAATCTTCCTGCCTTCGTTGCTTGCACACACAGCGAAGACAAGTGCACAAACTCAGTCTTAGTTGCCAACTCAACTGTCGGGAAGCAGCACGCAGCGAAGGAAAGCCTGGCAGCCAGGAATTCAGCCACTGCAAACGGCAGCTTGCAGGGCTCTACCCACTGCCAGAGGGGTGTAAAAGTGTTGCCATCAACTTCTCTACCTTTCAGCAGCATCAGCTCCTTACAGCAAGGCTGCAGCTAAACACTTGAAATTCCAGTGAAACCCAGGGAACTGGATTCTTTTATAAAGCCTGGAGGCACCCTGGCGTGCTCTGCATGCTTGGCTTTCTGGCAAGGGTCCACTAAAACGCCATAGCTATGTGATTTTTGGAACTGTTGTACCCTGTCCCCCCCCAGATCCAATGATGTTTTGCAGCAAACCCTCTTGTGTGCCACGCTCCCCCCAAGAGACAAGGGGGGTCAGCACTGGAATGAAGGTTTGGCTCCCTGGTCCTGAGCAGGAACCCACCTCAGCGCAGGAGAGAAGCTCCTCTTGCATGTTTAACCACAGCTGATTAGTGGTGGTTGGGATGAGCTTGTAAGAGTCCCCGAGTTACAAGTATGAGTCTTTTTCTAGCTTCAGTGCATCTGGATTTGAACCCTGGCACTGTTATGAGGGGTACACCAACAGTAGCTGAAAGGCACATCGAGGAAGCAAGCTCACTCCAAAGGCTTTGCCAACTGTAGGGTTCAGGATGTGCCTGCAGAGATGTAGGTACCCCCAGAACAGCTCCAACTTTGACACCTTTTTGAAGCAATGAAAGCAAGACAAGAAAACAGAGTGAAAGCAGTCTGATCAGCCCTGGGATTGCTTGTCAAAACGTGCTGAGACCGCACAAGCTTCAGGGATTTAGTTCCAACGTGTCCATGTGATGCCCATTTGCAGCTCTCCACACATGTAAGCCCTTGCCTCACACAGGCAGCAGGCAACGACCCACAAGACCCAAGAGTCTCCTCACCAGAGGACCGGCATCGGTGCCATCTGGAGAGTTGACACACCACACGTCAGACCAAGACATGCACTCTCAGTCCTGCCAGTACGCCAGGACTCTGCCTCCCAGACCTGGAGACTGAAGCGAGTGCCCGGCACAGCTCGGCAGTGGGGGAATGACCCCATCGATGTCCCTGCCTTGCTCCCATGGCACACACCTCCCTCCTCGGCTTCCCCAGTGGGGACCACATCTGCTAATCCTGGCTCGTTGACATCTTCCCCCAGCCCACCAGTGAGATACACCAAAATGCTGAAGCTGAGGCGTGAATTCCAATCTAAAGCCAAACAAGTAAAATTCACCGTGAGCAGAAGCTTTCCTACAGTGCTCATTTGCACTGGAAGCCAGAGCTAGAAACAGCACCAAATTGTGTCCTAGAAGATACAGTACACAATCAGAGGTGAGGCAATCTTTGCTGAGAAGGAAGGCAGCATGGATGGGCTGGAAGGCTGAATAGATGGGGAAAAAACGAAACAGAAAATGGAATGAACAGATCAAGAACTGAATTACTGAGATATGCATCCTCACCATAACTAGGGGACCTGGTTTCTTCTGAAACACTGTGTTTCAAGTGCAGTGTAAAGCAATTTTCACCTCCTGAAAAACGGCTTGTTTCTTTCTGTACCCATCAGCTGTGCGCTTGCAGAAAGATTCTGCAGCATTTTGTATGGTGGCTTTTTTTTTTTTTTTTTTTTGCAGTTACAAATAAATTATTCCTCAGATGGGGAACTGAGCATCTCTTCTTCCATGCAGACATGGTGCTTATGTACAGTGCATACTGTGGCGTTCGCAGTGTAAATAAGCTTCAGTCTTACACTGCACAGACAAGGCGCAGAGCAAGTTAGCAGTGCTGGGGGGCAGCCCCACAGTCTCAGGGCTGCCACTCAGACATGCTTTTGGCGTATAAAAAAACCAAGAAGCACTTATAAAAAATTTAAAGGAACTGGCTTTCTTCTGCTCCAGCTACCTATTTCATAATACTACTTTGGAGCTGGGGTGGCTCTTTAACATAGCTATCAGAAGGATTTGATCCACCACCCCTCCAGCCCGTGGAGGCACTAATCCTTTCCTTCTCATTTAAAAGATAAAAGGTGCTGCCTCCCCCACCCACAAAGCCCCACGCACCACTGCAGTCCTGCAATACCTTTGTCCGACATCACTCGCCAAGGATCCCATCCGCCGAGCCGGTAACAAGGGGCTCACCCCATGGACATCTTCTGTCATCGCCGGTGGGACAGTTTTTACGTGGGAATTGCTCTCTGAAGGGGAATTCTTCAGCTTGGCTCTCGCCATCCTGCGAGCTTTGGCTGCCTCTGTGACTTCCTCCTCTTCCCCCCCTGAACTCTCTCATACATAGCAATCCTCACCGCATTCAGTTTAGAGCTGTCGGCACGTACCATCTCCTTCCTTCTTCTCTCTCCCCACGCACGGCTGCTCAGTGGAACAATCCTGCCCTGCACATTTATTTTGGTAGTGAGGGGAGTCAAGGCAAACTCTCTGGCCTTGCTGCTGCAACGAATTTGGTGCAAGTGACCGAGAAAACATCCACAATGCAGAAATCTCTGAAATGGCTTTGTTTAGTAAATAACGTAATTGCCTTGGCTGTCTCCTTAAAAAAACGATTGCACTGCTGTTATCTCCACAAGCAGGGCAGAGGCTGAGGGATTATTTTTTCCCCATCCCTGTTTTGCAGTAGCAACGTGAGGGGGAGGAAGCTATTTTATCTTTTTCCTCTGTGTAAAGAGCAGTGTGTGGACTGCGTTCCAGTGGAGAGGCTCAGCGTGCTTGGCTCGCAGACACAAAGCAGTGGAGCAAGGTCCCCTCCTAAACCCAACCTCTGTGAGCTGAGCAGAGAGGAACCCGCTGCAGCTTCCCTCTGAGCTGCCAGCGGCCCCGGGGGCTCAATCACGGCTAAAACACCACCTGGAAAGGTGCACGCTCCCTGTCCCAGAACAACCCAGCCTTCCCTCTTCAGGTGAGTGCAAAAGCTGCTGCTCCTTGAACATGCTCAGCACTGATTTCTCAAGAAACCGAACAGGGAATTCACTGTTGCCAGGGGGAGTCCCGCCAGGAGCCAAACCCCTGAGTCCCCCCGTGCGCAGGTGGGACTGGAGAGAGGGAACACGGGCTTCTCGCCCTTTTTTTGGGGGTGCCACCAGTCCATAGCTGCTCCTGCTCGTGCTTGTGGCAGCCCTCAGCACAGAGCCCCTTCCAGAAGAGCACGAGGGAGCCGCAGCCGCTCCCCGCGGCCTGGGGCTCAGCACCATGGACAGCCCGGGCTCAGCACCACGGACAGCGGCAGCGTGGCACCACCCCACAGAGCGCCCGGTGCCGCCCACCAGCACTGCCCCACGGCACGCCAGTGTCACCCCACGGCAAACCAACATCACCCCACGGCACACCAACATTACCCTATGGCATGCCAACACCGCCCCACAGCACACCAATGTCACCCCACAGCATGTCAACACCACCCCATGGCATGCCAACATCACCCCACGGCATGACAATATCACCCCACGGCATGACAACATCACCCCATGGCACACCAACATCACCCTATGGCAGGCCAGCATTGCCCCACGGCACGCCAACACCGCCCCATGGCATGCCAACATCGCCCCATGGCACGCCAACATTGCCCCACGGCACACCACCACCACTCCACAGCACGCCAACACCACTCCACAGCACGCCAACACCACTCCACAGCACGCCAACATCGCCCCACGGCATGCCAACACCGCCCCACGGCACGCCAACACCGCCCCACGGCACGCCAACACCGCCCCACGGCACGCCAACACTGCGTGCCGACGCTACCTCATGGCACACTGATCCTGCCCCATGGTTTGCCAGTGCTGCTCCACCACACACCACTGTTGCATGGCAATGCTGCCCCACTGCATACTTTAAATAAAGACTAAATTCACTGACTGATCACCAGTGAGACATCACGACACAAAAAGCCAATGCAAATAATTAAGCTCCTTGACAGGATTTCCTTAAAAGGAACATTATGTACAAAGACTCCACATATTGACAGCTGGGAGGGTCTTCCCAGAGTCTGAGAAAGGACGGCTGTCTTTGAATGAAGGGAAAAAGCCGACTGAAATGGGAAATCTGGGATCCAAAGTGCTTCACTTTCAGAATGAAAAGCTGACATGGCACCAGCTGTGTGCCCTGACCAAACTGCACACTTCCATATCCCCGCGAGGCTATCGGAGCACCCAGCATCACTGTCCTGTGCCAAACTCTGGCAAGAAAAGGTCAATCCTTTTCTTCCTCTCTCTTATCAGTGAACTGTCAAGCACGAGCTCTGCTGGCTGTTCTTCTCCCGAAGATCGGTACCTAACGATGACTTACCCCACGACGCAGAAGCAGTCCCTGGCTGCTCTGAGAAGAGAACCCAAGTCCCCGTTTCCTGTTAACCAAACCCTTGTTTCCCTACTCAGAGCATTATTTCTTAATGGGATTTCACCATAAGACATACTTTATTTCAGCGTTCTGAAATGTAAAATGGATAAAAACCCACAGCCCATTTACTAATGTGCCAGCTTCCAGCATACATTTAATTTCTCCTTTTGCCTCAAAATGATTCATTAGCTCAATGCATTCATTTTCTAACAGAGCCATTCCTTTCTGCTTCACGGTTTGCTTCAGCCTCATCTGCAACTTATTGCTCAATATTGTTTACTTCAGGGTGTTTTTCTCGAGCCCTCTGGATCGGACTGTGCCAGCTCAGGGCCTGATGAATCCTCCCGGGCAACAGGAGTCACTGGGACTGGGTCAATCAGGTCTGTCTTTTAGGGACCTATTTGCAAATTCTGCTTTGTATTGTAATCCTAATTCCAGAAGAACATTAATTTCAGGATTGAGATTTGATGTGAAAAGTGGCTTATGCTTAAATTATAACCATCTCAGCACTAACGCCATCAAGCAGCAGGACTGAACAGAAGAGGTATTAGGGAAAGTCCTGAGGAATTCTAACAGAAAATGGAAACTCTCCTGTCATACATTTGCTGTATAGAAGGTAACAAAAATGACATCAAAGAACACTTTGGGAAACTCAGTTCACGCCTGTGGGAGCCTCTACATGAAGACGTCTTTTCTGTTAAGCACTTACATACAAACCAAGACACGAAAACCAGAAGAGATGGGAGCAATCCAACACAGGGTCATGAGAAACTGCAAACAATCCTGCTGGTTTGAGTGGCCATTTCCCTTCCAAGGGAGAAAAGGGGTTGTCTGACGCTGAGGACAACCTCTCTGAGGCTGGATAATCCCACAGAGCTACTCAGGGTTGGAAGGGACCTTTAAAGCTCATCTAGTCCAACCCCCTGCAATGTGCAGGGACACCAGCCCAAACTATTCTACGATTCTATGACTGCTCAGATCCACGTTGGGATGCTGAAACAATTCCTTTGCTGTAGATCTGTCAGAAAAAAAGTCCTCCCTCAGGCAACGCAATGTGTTCCACTCTTCACCTAAAGACCTACAGCCCTGGCAGTGTCTCTCCTCCCAAGCCACCTCCCAGACAGGCCCCGGGCGCTGTCGTGACAGTAAGAGCAATTGAAGGAGGAGGAGTAAAGAAGGAACTCGGAGCAAAGGCAACCCGGAGTGGTCTGGGTCACTGAGCCACTAGCAATGCAGGAAAAGCACCCTGGTCCTCTCGGCTGGGAGATGAGAATCCAAGTCACTGATGAGAAAAAAGGAAAAATAAAAGCACTGGAGTGCCGGGCTGTTGGTGGAGCACACTGCTGCCTGTCAAAGGGTGAAGGATCACACCGAGTGGATGAAGCCACTTTCCCGTAACTCAGAAAGTGAAGGGCTGTCACTTAGGAGAGGACATTTAATTGCAGGTCCCCTGTGCTGGTGATGCCCATTCATGGCTGCTGGACACAGAACTCAAATAATGCAACAGGCAAAATGCATCACTCAGCACACCCAGAACGCTCGTTCTTGCTGGGAAACCGCACGTTCCTAGAAAGAGCCACAGCTGCAAATGTAACCTGGAGCACAGCTCGGTGTGTCTGCCCTGCAGGCACACGTTGGCCGTGTTCCCACCACGGCACAGGAGGGTAAGCTACACATCAAACACCTTGTTTCTACACCACGTTCTCCAAGGGAATCCAGGAATTAAAATCAACAAAACACAACCTCGGTGACATCAATATCGGAATAAGAATTGCTCTGGTCCAGAAATCTTTGCCCAGCTAACTGAATGCCAACCATCTGACTGTAAGCCAGGAAATCAATGTTTAATTTTAGTTTGAGAGCCCCTCACGAACTGCTGATTTCTCATTTCAGTGTCTGCATTATGCAGAGACCAGTGCTGTGCCGGGGGCTGGAGAGATGGCTGGGAACTGCTGAGCAGCAGTTGCAGCGGTAACAGTATTTCTGAAAATAAGCTTTAGAAAGAAGCGTATTTTTCATTAGTCTTAATTGAATCTGCAGCAACTCCATTGTTAAATATTCTCCTTTTATCTAGGTAGTTTTCATTCACAACTGCCAAAACTCCTTTTACGCGCCTGTTCAACTCATTATTAATAAAGCCTGACCTAGCCCATTATACCTAATTGATAACACAGGAAGGGGTTGGGGGTTTTTTCCGTATTCCTCTGGCAAACAACCTGTTGTGTTGAGATACAACCCCAAAGTGTCAGTGTGCAAAGCCGTCTGTAAGAAAAGCCAGTTTAATATATTTAAAAATCTTGAAAAGTCACCCTGAAAGACATTGACTATACAAAGATAATTCCAGAACCACAAAAGGTAACTTGTGTAGGAGAGCACGTTTTGCTAGAAAACATCTGTGCTCACGACCACATCAGCATCTCACGAGAGAGTTTACCAGCCACGGCAGAGCTGCTACTCTACAGGAGGGGCTGCCTTCACACAAAATACAGCCATAATTCGAGGGACCCTGAACTGAAAAGTCATTAAGGCTCATTATTATCTCTCTAGGGAACGCCCTGGTTCTACAGACCCACAGGCAAGCCACTCGGAAAATCACCTGTCCGTTGGGGCTATCATCCGGCTCCCGAGGATCAGGGCCCTGCACGGCCCCTCCAGCTGCCCCTCGCCAGGCTGCTTTGTGTTTGTGCTGCCTTGCAGGGCAGCCCTGACCTCCTTTTATTTAACAACTCCAAGGAAAAGCAAGGTCCCGCATAACTTTATTACCACCACAAACACCTCCTATACTTCAAGACCCCAACAAATGCAACACCGTGACTTCAATGGCTTCATGAACTTCAAGAGCACTACGAATACTTTGATAAAGGCTACAAACCGCTCTGACTCGGCCTCGTGCTGAAGTGTTTTTCGAGAAGGGCACGCGTGCCAGTTTTGCCCTTTAGTCTCCGGGAAATGCCCTACACTGTCACCATGCATTTTGCAAAACAGCTTTTCAAACGCTGCCAATGCTTTGAGGTTGCCAAGGCTCACGCGCAGCCCTGCAAAGCAACCCCACGCCCCACCACGAGGCTCCTGCAACCAGGCTAGCACCGAGCAGCATAAAGCAGCACTGTTTAAGCACCAGCAGAACCATCCCTTTTCAACAGAGTTGCCTGGAAATGTTGCTATTTTGGAGGAAATGTAAAGATTTTTTTTTCTGTTTACTAATTGTTCTTTTTTCCCATTGGAAGTTAAAATCACAGAAAGCAGAGCTTCTGCTTATTCACTGGAATATTTTTTCCTCTGACATTTGTTTCAATTAAAATAACAAATTTGCCAAAAACAAAAAAATGCAAAAACCAAAAAATGCTCCATCCTCCTTCTTTGCATAGGACTTGGCCGTTCCATCCCCATAGGGTGCCAGCATTGTCCCCCCGCACAGCGATGTGGCTGGAGCACAGACACACTGAGAGACCCCCAGGAGCCCCTTGCCTGCTCCCCTGAACAGCACACAGCGCACAAGAGTGGCCCAAGGAACTCCTTTCCTAACAAGATGGATCCTCCTGCCCATATTCTTGACTATCCATCAGCAGGTGGAGTCGCTGTTAACAAGAGGGTTGAATCCAAAGAGTTTCTGTTCCTTTTGCAGTCAAAAATACGATCCAAATACATTGACTACTTCAGATTGCAGAGACATTAGAATATATAGGAGATGCTTGGGAGTCCTCTGGACAGCAAGGATGTATGTATTAATAAAAACGCTCAGAAAATACTGTTTGTATTGATCCAGAGTCAATTTTAAAACTTCTCTCCATCTTCTCTCCATTAGGCTGGAGAGAAAGGTCCTCTCTGGCACACAGCCACTGGCATGGGAGCAGGACCTCAGCACTCAGCTGCTGCGGTGAGCCAGCAGATCTTTCTCGGAGATGAGTTGTGCAACAAAAATCAGGGTTTAAAAGACACAGACGATCAAATCCTTCCTGTAGGGGCTGGGGGAAAACCAGGGCTGGGTGGTGACTCCTACCTGCTGTTCAGAGAGACGCGCATCCAGGTGACCTGGGGCTTCCCAGAGGCTGCTCCCAGCGAGAGAGACGTGGGTCCCCGCAAGCAGCTGGGAGCCCGGTGCTGCCCGAGCGCTGCTCCACACCAGGTTAGGGCCAGGCAAGCCCATAGCAGCACTTTGCAATTCAAAGTACTTGCAAACGTGGTCTGCACTGAAGTTCCTGTAGAGCTCTGCATCTGACGGATCGCAGCTCCTGCCTTCCCCTCCCCTGCGGTGCCTGCGAGCAGTGGCCTTTGGCAGCAGATTGCCAAAGATAACGGGAGGATTTCCCAGGACTTCAGTTTTCTTTGAGGTGAATCCATGTCTCGGCATCTCCACAAACAGAACCAGTAACGGGCTGCAAGCAGCAGGGCAGCGGCACGAGAAAGCATCTCAGTGACTCTCCCACCTGCGTTCGCGGTGCACAGAGGCGTTATCATTCACCATGTGAACTACCATCACACCAAGAGGTTCCAGTCAAAACAAGCCTCTTTTCCCGGGCTCAGGTAAAGAGCTCTTTTCCCTGCAAGCCTGCAGTCTGAAGAGGGCCAAGACGCAAGGGGATGTAGGGCAGGACAGAGCAGGAGGCAAAAAACCCCAACCCTCAGCGACTTCGCAGGAGCTTGTAAGAGGTTACGGCCTCTCAGCCCTCCAGCTAAGAAAACAGAAACAGCAATTACTTCAGTGTCATTTGTCCATGCACTGTGTGGAGCGCCCCAAGACCCAGGGGACATTCGGGAGCTGGGAGAGTCTTCCCGAGCAGCAGGACTCTGAGAGGCTGGAGAGGCGAAGCGCAGCCGGAGCAATACACACTGGGGGGAGGGCAACAGCAGCTCTCCGCAGCGCCTGCTCACCGAGATCTAGGGCACCAGCAAGTAAACACTGTGCCCTGTCTTGCATTTCTTTTCCCCGGTTTCTGCTTTGGCAGGGTTAATGCCTTTGCACCACAGGCACTGACGAGTTCCCCGAGAAGCCGTCAGATGGATCTACACCACTGTGAGTTCTCCTTTGTAGCTGGGACTCTTTCCTGACATTTGTCTTTAAAAAGCAACACCATTCATATGAAAAGTTGATTAATTCCACTTGTTATAATTATCCTCACAAATAAAATCCAGCTATTTCCCCCCTGTGAACATGGGGGATAATGGTCCTTACCCTTCTCAGTAAAGCATTTCAGTTCCAGGGGTGAGAAGCTCTGTACCAAGTGCTAAGTGTTATTATTAAACTGTCATTAAAAGCATTTCAGCAAAAGTTCACAAACTGCAGGGATTTCTGTCATCACAGCTGCTGACTAGGATGGCAATCGGGCTGAGCGGTTACTGCCAAAACCACAACGGCACTGAAGACCTGTCTCGGTGCCGGAGTCCCCACTGGAACACGCTTTCCGCAGTCAGTGCCACCCCTGCAGCCACGTCCACCTTCCGAAGGGTGTCACCTCCGCGGATCTCCCTGCTGCGCTGCCCTGTGGGGCCATGTCCCACCACGGTGGGCTTGGGGGGCTGCTCCATCCCCGCTGCACTTCTGCAGGGTGCTCAGCACCAAGGCAAACCAAAGGACCCCAACAGGAGAGAGCCTGGAGCCGGGGAACACCAATATTCACTGGCACCATCACACAGCTGCAGAGATCTTCGGCCAACTGGTGCCACGCCAGACACCAGGCACTCACAGGCGCCTGAAAGATTTGCATGACACAGGCAGAAGTGAACTGGCTGTTTTGTTCCCTCCCTTCCCCTGTTTAGTGTTGGCAGCCGAATCAGGCAATGGCACCTGGCAGCAGCTCACTGCCTCGCCCAGCATCTCTTCCACAGAGTTTGGGAGACTCCTCTAATAAACCCCAGCACTGGAGATTCAGGGAAGATGGAATATTTTAGAAAACATGGAGAGGAGCATATTTAGCAGCAGCAAGAGAGCTGGAAACAGAAGGAAGCCTTTGAAGAGCTGGGCTGATGGGGAGAGATGGAAAAATTATGCAAAGTAAGAAAATACATACAGAGCTTGCAGGCAGGCTGCAAGCCCAGAGGGGGACGGTGCGTCTGATAGTAGAAGAGCCTTTGATTTCTCTCCTCTTCCCTGAGTTCTCTGCATTAACATATCAAGTGTAAACAATTTCAAAATGTTAGCGTTTAGAAGAGGGGAGAGCATCTCCCTTACAGACCCAGGACTTCAGAAGCTGCCCCGTAACAGGCAGTCATGCCCTGCGGCTTCCCCCTGCCCAGTGCACCGAGCAGTGCCCACGCCAGCCCCAGCACCCCGCTGCTCTGATAGCCGGGGGGCTCAGCTGGTCCCCCCCGGCTGCGCCCCGGCCCCTGCGGATGTAGGGGACGCACAAACAAGTGCCCCCCTGGCTAACCCGGAGGGGGGCCGGCAGCTCCCCTTCGCCAAGAAACTCCCCAACGACCCGGCGAGCTGGCTAGAGCCATTATATAACTGCGACGCAAGAGCCTCGCACGCTGAATCCCAGAACTGTCATCGCAGCCTTTGCAAATCCATTTTTACTTCTCTAAGTGTGGCTCATCAGCGACGAACACGAAAGCTGCAAACCCAGTATGTTAACTTGGGACTGCTTAGCAGGGAGAAGAAGAAATAGAGCAGATCCAAGCAGATGCTGAACAAATATCCCTACAAAGCCACGGGACCTCCAGTAACTATTTCTATGGTGCATTTTACATGCTCACAAGCAGAGCAATGAGACCCTGAAGCCTGACAGTGACTCGTAATCTCTTCCCACTTCTTAACAAAGCTGAGGACAGGTTAAAATGGTTGGAGGAGAAAGGGAAGGTATCTGTGTACCTGTCACAGCTGCTCAAGCCAACAAGGAAATGAAAAGCCCTTGGGTTAAATCTAAATATATATCTGCAAGGGAAGCACGAAAAGTTTCCAGGGAGAGCACAGTAATCAGACACGGCCCAGTCACTTTTCCAGGTGAGTACCTAACAGGGTCACTAGCTGCTTCCCCAGATTTAACGAGCCCAGCGCCGGGGTTCTCACACGGGCAGAGCTGGCAGCCTGCGCCGGCGGGGACGGGCAGCGCCTTCCAGAGCGTGAGTCAGCCCCGACTCTGCACAGGCAGGCAGAGCAATGCTGGGAGCAGGGAGGCAGGCAGCGATGCTCGGAGCAGGCGGCTGGGCAGCACCCAAGCCCAGCCAGGAGGAGCAGGGAGCTACCCGGGGCACGGGGCTCGGGGCTGGCAGAGCTGCATGCCAGGGACGACCAGGCTGGGTCACTGCCCTCCACTGCCATTAGCTGCAATTTCTTGCCTCCCAGCTGTAACTGTCTTTGCACTATAAATGTTTATTACTCTAAGCGTTTGTGCAGTACTTTTCCCCTACGAATCTGAAAAGACCCATGGGTACCACTTGCGATACTCGCAGCAGGAGCAGGGCAGGAGAGGTCCCCGTGCCCAAGCCGTCGGTTGGGAGCAGGCAGTAAACCCACGACTGTGGCAATTCTCTGACTTCCCTCGAGCCTTTCCAAGGGATGCAGCCCTGTGGCTTCACTCCCAGGCCAGGACCTTCCCCTTGCTGCCCTCCTTCTGCAGGTGGCCGAGCCAAGACCTGCAGAAAGGAGAGGGATGCTCTGAGCAGCCTCGGCCAGCGGCTGAGGGCAGGACGGACATCGGCAGCGCGCTCACCCCCAGCTCCTGCGGCACACTGCCCAATAACGCCCCGCGCCGGGGGACACCCTGCTCCCCTGGGACTCATCCCAGCTTTTCCCAGGGGATGCAACAGGCTGTGCCTCCCCACGCAGCCTCTTGCCAGCCCTTCGAGCCCCAGCTATTCCCAGCCCAGCAGCAAAGCGCCTGCAGGAGCTGGAGCCGCTCCGGATGGAGACACCCGACAGCGTTCGATGAGCCGGCAGCACAGGCGGCTCGCTCGCTGCTGCAGAACACCTCGCACAGCTTCCCGGCAGAGCTTGCCAGGAAGCAATTTCACAGAGACTCTCAAAATGCCAAAGTGATTCCTACTTTGCAGTTTTAAAGGACTCTGAGCCTTTTTTGTGTGACGTTTTTGTGGCACCTTTGTTACTAAAGTATTAAAATTCCAGCGAAATGCTCTGTTACACTGCAAAACAGTGTTTAGTTATTAAATGGCTCTAAGAGTTTCTGCTTAAAATGTGCAGAATTTTAGCATCTAAAAATCTTCTTAAAACTTTCATTTGTGGGTGGGTTTGTTTTATTTGTTTTTTAAAAAGATGAATCTTCAAAGGAGAAACTTAGGCTTTGGGACTCTCCAGCAACTCTGCCAACTGTGTCCCACAGTAATGAAATATTCTTCCCTCCCCGGGGTTGCAGGATCATGCTAGGTACCCTTTGCCATACATTTTCCATTTCTGACACCATTCATTTTGTAATACATTATATAAGACAGAGAAAATGGCAAGTCCGTATAAAGAGAAATTCACAATGTGCTGCAGAAATGAGGCATGAACTCCCCGGAATCTGTGACAGCCGCATCATGGTGTGTGGGAAGGACTAGAACAAGGGGTTGTACCAGACCATTGATCTTCATGTACGTTTCTTATTATAACTCCAATGAGAAAAATTTGCTTACCGATCATTAGCGTGCTGCACCTGAAAGTTCTGCAGTGAGAGGGGAGTCCCTGCCAGCCGGGTGATGTGCGACGCCCGAGCCGAAGCTCACGCTGCGCCCAGACGCCGTCAGGGATCTGACAAACAGGGTCTCCGCGTTCACACACAGCGCAGGGCTCAGAACCAAGACATTAAGAGGAAAAGAAAGGTTTCTTGTGTACTGCTCGGGCCACGCAAACCACCACCACCAGCGGGTACCATGTTCCTAAACCCCTTCACACGGCATTTACATGACGGCGAAGGTCGTTTACAACGTCGGGTATCTACACACTTTGTGTACTCCGAAATAAATGAGTAAAGGGTGCAGATAACTTTGCACTGATGTAAGAGGTTCCAAGGGCCTCTTCTGCACAAAAACACCCTTGAAATTCTCCCCAAAGGATATGAGCCCTGCTGTACGTGCGTAAGAGCTGTGCTGCCTTCTGCCAAGCACGCCTGGTCAAGAGCAGAGGTTGAACTAAAGCCATGGAAAAGGATTTTAAGTCAGGTTATTATACACCGTTCGTCTTATCTGCTCTTCAGCTTCTGATTCAACTCCCGTGACCAAATCATCTGTCGGGAAGGGAATATCCTCTCCAGGAGTCGGTCTGACAGCAGATGCTATTTCACGGATGCCGGGTCTCGACTGCCTCATACATTTAAAGTAAAAAGCACACTTCAAAAAAAATTAATGTCTTGGCCTGTTCTCATCTCTAGTACAGAGACACAAAAATAAAAAGGAATAGGCCCCAATTTTTTACACAGTGTCTCCTTAAAGACTGAACTGCAGACACCATCCTCTCCATTAATATTCATTCTGGCCTGGCAGAAGCTTTTAGGAAAAGATTGTTTAATAAACAGACATTTACAAGAAGTGTCTGATCTTGCAGCCTCATCATCTGGAAAAGAGTCCATTAAACCAAGTGAGAAACTCTCTGATCATTAAGGGTGTTTAATGGGATCATGATTAAATTTTATCATGATTGCGTTAATATCTGCACCAGCAGGTTCAGTTGTTCTCCCTTCTCTCCCTAAGATCTGGTGGCAAACAGGGCACCTTAGAGAAGAAAAAGGCTTTGAAAGGTGGGATAATTGTTCCAGTTCTCAAAAGTTGCTCAAGAAAAGCAGCCATCGGGCCCCAAAGCAGGTTTCAGTGCTCTCCTGTGCTTAGTAATACACGCCGGCTTAGCAGCACCTGCTGTGCCTCTGTGAATCATCCTCCTTCGAAAGCAAACAGGGGATCACCAAAAAAGCACCCACAATGCTGGAAAAGGGCATGGGACTCATCTGGACACGCGTTTCTTCTCAGTCTTTCATAGTTCTCAAGATTCCCCTGCCACAGAGATGAACATCCCTCCTTTGCCTTCTCCCTCCCGCCGAAAGCCCGGTCCACGTCCCCTGACGTGCTCCCTCTGAGGCCGCGCAGTCCCTCGGCAGCTCGGTAACACACCCGACGATGGCGAAGCAATCCCTGGGGGTGCGAATGCCAACTCCATTCAGCAGGGCACAGCCATGCCCGGCACAGTGCCATCGGCTTCGGCACACTAACATGACAAACCGACTTTGCCCCTTAGCTCCAGAGCTGGGTGCCTTCCTGGGGCACAGTGCATCACCGGCTTCTCTTGGAAAAACCTGCACGTCACAGAGCAGAAAACACCTTCCCTCCTCTGCATATCAGCGCAGGGCTTCCTTCAGCAGCATAGCCTTGCTATGCAAGCGATGGCTTTGGATTTATTTAATTAACCTTTTGGCCTTAATCGGAACCCACTGCACAGCTCTGCCAGCCTGGACTCCTTCACAAAGCTCTGCGAAGCATGTCCGTGGGCGATGGGGAGCAAGTTTTGGGGTTGATAGCTGGGCTTTGGTCTTTTTCATAGTTGCTTGGGGTTTTTTAACTCACACTGCTGGGAAGGCATTCATCCTTCTTACATGTGATGCGCAACATATTTTGCGCCTGTCTGTGAGTAGAAATATTTGTACTGCTGAACCCTGGAAGGCTGAACATTTCTTAGCCACAGAGCACTGCATCCGGCATTAAAATGCATTTACAAGTTCTCAGCAAGAAAGAAATATCTCCCATTAGAGACCATAACAAGAGCTGACTAGAAATTGTTTTTCCACTCAATTTTAGCACAACACTTGCTGGCAATAAACCTCTCCATCAGCACTGGGCAGTTCTAAGTGCAGATACTGCGTGGGAAGAATCCAAAGTGACAATATCGAGCTGTAAAAGCACTTTGTAGAAAGCTGAAAAGGAACAACTGTTGAACATCAGCTCTGGAAGAGGCTAGTGAGATGTAATGGCTCTTTGTGTCACCATCTCTGCACCATGTAACAATTTCAGTGACCCGACAGATTACTAACTCTGGCAGCATAGCCTTCCAGCTCATGGCAATCCCCGTACAACAGCTCTGAGATGGCAACATGAGAGAGCTCCACTCTGGAATGAGACTATTGAGTCTTTCTCCACATGGGAGAACCTCATGGTGACGATTCACTGAGCTGGAACTGATGCCACGCGTACGGGTCTTGAGGAACTTCAGACAAACGGGGGTGAAAGGGTGTATAGAGAAGATGAACGTCGCCTTCCTTGTTCACGTGCCGGTACGTGGGTGAGCACACTCATGCATGTATGTGTGTGTGTGAGCGCCTCAGGAAGGGTATGTCCCTGTGCCAGGGAGGTGGAGCTGCTCCGGATGACTAGAAAGACCAATCTCAAGTCACCCGAAGTGGGAACCAAAGTGTCAGAGAAGGCCCTCACTCTTAGCAGCGTGGGTGTAATTACATCGAACCGCAATGAAGCAAATCCACCTTCAAAATCCAAGCTCAAGAACAGTGACTACATAGCCTCCGTGAGTAAATGTCTTTCCAAAGACCAGCTGTAACTTCTTGCTGAGAAATCTGGGCACCACCTAATACCCACTTCTGTCCTTGAACAAACACCATGACTGTGCATTATAAATACCAAGCTAAATTAGCACACTAGTGTCCATGCCAATTATTTCAATTAAACTCTCTTCTAATAACCAATTACTACCCATTTTATTAAATTAGAAGTTTTTCAAACAATACTCCCATATGGAGCTATTAGCCCAGATGTAATTATCCACTTCGCACATCGACAGGCGGACACTGGGCGAATGAGTTTCTTTTGGTCTCTGCAGCTCTCCCCACTCCCAGTCACGCAATCACATCTGTAGCTGGTCTCAAAGGAAAAGTTTTAGACAGTGTTTTAGCTTTGAAAAACTGTATTTAGCACCTGTCTGCAGGAAACTTTTCTGTTTAAGCTTTTTTGCTCGCATACAAACAAGGACACTGCATGCAGTGAGAAGGCCACTTTCAAATTCAGTAGCTCTCGGGGATTGATTAAGGCATTCAGAAATAATGCATCATGGCTTGGCCAGATGCTTGGGTCCTAACGGTATAGTTATAAGACCAACTCAGCTGAACTGGCAGCAGAAGACTTGAGACAATTCCTAAACCGAGAGCATTCGCTCTCTCTCTGCCTGCAGCGGGGCACAAGCTGCCTGATCTCTCCAGTAAAAACAGAGATATCGCGTCAGGCTCAGCGATAAACGGCAGCACTGGCTGAGCCGCAGCCACCCAAGCTCTGTCAGAACCCAAGTTACAGGATTTGCAAGGCCAAGCTTCACTCCTCAGACGGAGGCATCTGCGTCTCGCCAGAGCCGCTCGCCTGGCATCGCCCCTGGCTGGTCCCCGCTCAGTGCAGAAGGGGAAGGAGGCGAGATCCTCCCACCGTCCCCGCAGAGCGACGCTCCGGGCTCCCGCGCAGAGGCAGGGATAGCTCAGAGGTTGCTTCTTGCCAAAACACAGAGAGGAGCCAAGGGAGCAAGAAAAAACCCTGAAGAGAAGGCAGGAGCCGTGGCTTGGGGTCAGCAGAGGCTGGCAGCCTTCGCCCAGGAGGGATGGCGATGCCCTGCCCGCCCGGTGCCAACGGCTCCTGCCTCCGGCATCCGTGTGGGCAAGAGCAGGATTCCCGCTGCTCCGAGGAACTCTCCCTTCACGAGTCTCAGAGGTGGAAAAACACCCACTGTTGGCAAAGGCCTGCCTCGCTCGTAAACATTTAACTGGTGGATTTTTTGCTGCTTCCTGACAGGATAACACATTTCTGAGCGATGTCACTTCTGCCCACCGGATGGCAAGGTCTCAAGCTGACATTTGCTAAACATCTTCACCACCTGCTCCCCAGAAACATTCCTCTCTCCTAGACAGAGGAGACATTTTTCTTGACAGCTCCTGCCATCGGGGAGCTAGCAGGTACTCTGTCACCGAGCCACGGCGCTTGTGCTTCATGCTCTAACTGCTGCTTGGCACCCCAGCAATGGGTGCTGGATTCACAGGGGCGCTGACCCATGGCCAAGGCTCACAGAGGGCTGGCCGGGCCAAAGCTACAAGGGCTACAAGGATGGTGAGGGGACTGGAACATCTCTCCTACAAGGACAGGCTGAGGGAGCTGGGCTTGTTCAGCCTGGAGAAGAGAAGGCTGAGAGGGGACCTTAGAAATGCTTACAAATATCTGAAGGGTGGGTGTCAGGAGGATGGGGCCAAGCTCTTTTCAGTAGTGCCCAGCGACAGGACAAGGGGCAATGGGCACAAACTGAAGCACAGGAAGCTCCGGCTGAACACAAGGAAGAACTTCTTCCCTCTGAGGGTGACGGAGCCCTGGAAAAGGCTGCCCAGGGATGCGGTGGAGTCTCCTTCTCCGGAGATATTCAAGACCCGCCTGGACAAGGTCCTCTACAACCTACTGTAGGTGACCCTGCTTGGGCAGGAGGGTTGGACTAGATGACCCACAGAGGTCCCTTCCAACCCCTACCATTCTGTGATTCTGTGAAAGCAGCAGCATGGCATTTGGAAAGGCCAATTCCCAAACAAATCTGCTTGTATCCATCTGAAGTTAGAAACTGACTGCAGCAAAGTTCAACCAAAGCAATGGCTTTGGTAATAGTCACCACTGGCATACTGGGAACGGATATGAGACATGCAGAAAAGCTCGATGACTCTACCCACAGCCCAAAAAGTAATTGCTCCCTGCCTAAAGGTAGCTGCTAAATTTGCAGAGCAACACTCCCGCTCCTGCGGGATCCTGCGTGGGTGGCAGGAAGCGCGGCAGAGTCACTAATCCAAACACAGCCGCGGTAGTACCGGCACTCGCTCCGCAGCCTCCCCGCCGCACGCCCCCACGGTTCCTTCCCGAAGGCGCCGCAGACCTCCTGGATGGCGGCTACGCGAGCCCGTCGGCGGCAGACACGCCGGGTCGGAGCAGCGCAGAGCCCCAACAAGCTGCGAAAGGCCCCCGGGAGCCACCGCCTGCAAAGCGGAGAGCACGGGTGTTCGCCACGCAGCACCAGTCACCAGCCAAACTTGATAAAATCCAGCCCATCAATCCCAGATCAATCACAGAAGATGTCATGGGTTTCGCCCAACCTTAAAATGAAAATTTTTAAAAAATCCTGCTATCGTACCAGACAGCAGAGGCTGAAAAACAGACAAACAGACAGTGTCCATGTCTGTGCTCCGTGCCGCAGGTGAGCAACCAGCCCCAGCCCCGAGCGAGGAACTCGTCACAGCCCTCTGCAAAGCAGGACCGGAAAACATCCAGCGTGTGAAGCAGAGCAAGCAGCACACAAAGAAGGAGGGGTACAACACGCAGATCCACTTTTCACCCCAAGAGTTTCAGGACGTGCAGACAGGAGGATGGCAGCACCTTCCTCAGGACCCTTGCACGTCCCCAGGCAGGATCGGGCCAGGTAGACAATCTCAGCCTCCAGCCTCGGCCGAGCTGCTGTTGCAGGGGGAGCACAAGGACTGCTGCCCGGACAGGACTCATGGACGCACCCCTTCCATGTCCCCCTGCACCACACAGAGTGCATCCACCATCTCACATGCAAACGCACCAGACCAGTCAGCTTACTGCAAAGCTACAACCAAAAGAGAGAAGACAGGTGAGAGTGAAGAGTCCTGCAGAGAATAATAAATTCACAATTTTGCCCTGGGTTTGGGGAGTTCAGCTGGTTGGGAGTCATGTTTGTGTTGTCCTCAAGAGGGCTCTACCACAGCGTTACGAACGAGCAGCAGCAGCAAAAATCATCTGTGACAAAGAAACTGTTGACAAGAAAAGACATGACATCGGGCTCGGTAAACCGACCGCAGCAGAGCACAGAGCGAGGGTCAGACACTGGGCAGCCCCACGCGGGTCAGGGGAGCGATGCCACGTGCGTCAGAAAGCAGCTCGTGTCACAGAATCACAGAATCACAGAATAGTAGGGGTTGGAAGGGACCTCTGTGGGTCATCTAGTCCAACCCCCCTGCCGAAGCAGGGTCACCCAGAGCAGGCTGCACAGGATCTTGTCCAGGCGGGTCTTGAATATCTCCAGAGAAGGAGACTCCACAACCTCCCTGGGCAGCCTGTTCCAGTGCTCCGTCACCCTCAGAGGGAAGAAGTTCTTCCTCATGTTCAGACGGAACTTCCTGTGCCTCAGTTTGTGCCCATTGCCCCTTGTCCTGTCACTGGGCACCACTGAAAAGAGCTTGGCCCCATCCTCCTGACACCCACCCTTCAGATATTTGTAGGCATTTATAAGGTCCCCTCGCAGCCTTCTCTTCTTCAGGCTGAACAAGCCCAGTTCCCTCAACCTCTCCTCGTAGGGGAGATGCTCCAGTCCCCTCACCATCCTTGTAGCCCTCCGCTGGACTCTCTCCAGTAGCTCTTCATCTTTCTTGAACTGGGGAGCACAGAACTGTCCAGGACGGACACCCCATGCAAGAGAACGGCATTTGCACCGGCCACTCCGAACACCCGCACTCGTCTCCATCAGTTCCTGGCAACACCCAGCACCCTGTCTGGGGACCCAAACCTCTCCCTGGGCAGCGGAAGGTGGCTCTGCTGCTCCTCACACTGCAGCTGGGAGCAGCCAGGGAGCCAGGGGAGCTTCAGTTCCAGCCTGCTGGAGCGTGCTGAGGCGCCGAGCGGCACAGCCGCACACCAGCACCTCACTAGTACCCAGCTTTGCCAGCAGCGTTGCACACTGAGCAGAGGTGGGTTACTACCAACCTAACCCATTCAGGTAGAAGACCAGCCCTCATGGAGTTCTTTAGCTCATACCAGTCAAGACTTTAGTACATCAAAACAGTAATTCTACAGACGGAAGAGGTGAATGAATCTCCTGGCTTCACCGAGGTGACACCTCACTGCTTGTGTGTGTCCCCCCTCGTCACACTTCCTTCTTCGAAGGGTCCTTTGCCCTTGAAGCAAATCACTTACCTCACCCATTTAATTCATTGCCACTTCACTATTTACATCACCCAGCCAACCCCACGAGCTACCCACCTCCGGATAACGGGCTCGTGCCGCGTATGCTGTTAGCCTCAGCCTTCAACACAATTCCTCCTTCCTTCCTTCCTTCCCTCCGGCTGCGCCCACGTCCTGGCCCGGCTCTGAACTCTCAAAGGCTGCGGCCATGGCTACTTGTACATCGTGCTACGCGTATCTGCACACCCACACAACTGCTGCAGAAAAGCAGGCAGGGGAAAACAAGGATGGCATTGGATTGGAGAGAGCATGAGCAAGCTGCACCCTCTCCATTGCAAGAGGATCCTATTCAACAGGGAAAATATCACAGAAAAACAGAGGGGAAAACGTGCCTGTGTACAGGTACCCTCGCACGCAGCAAACACCCTCTGACTGCAGAAATTTCCATCCCCAAAATAGAGGGCTTGCACTCAGCACGTTGGAACTGACCACAGAGCGATTGCTTTGGAGATGTCATGATCCCGACGTGGCGTTTCTGCTGTCTGTGGACTTCACTTTGCAGCTTCCACTCGCAAAACACCGCTTCTGTGTCCCTTCTGACTGTCAGCAAACAGCACAGCCCCAGACTGTCTCTTGAAGAAAGCTGATCAGAAGAGAACCAGATGGTCTATCTTTAGGACGAAGGCACAAGCAAGACCATGCAATTGTGGCCCCGGTGCAAGCCCAAAGAGGCAAAGCCGACTCCGCACTCCTGGAGTTCTTCCAGCAAGCTGTGGATGGCCCTTGCAGAGCACACCTGCCCCCCGCAACAAATGTCTGATGTAGTCTTGGAAGAGAAAATAACTCTTTACCATGCTTGCAAGCTAACATAACTGCTGCGAAACATTGCTTCACCCACTACTACAGGCTCCCTGCTTGAAGGGACAAGTTTTCTGAGCTTGAGGGATTTGGAAAACATGCTTTTTTTTTTACTTTAATCTGCAAGTAAAGTGCTAATGTCCACAACCTATCTGTCGCACTAAGCCCCGTATTTCAACTCTATCACCATGAACCTTTTCATTATCAACTATTTATGGTCTAGAATAATTGAAGGGGCGATGTTGAAGCCTACCCAGGGGACCCACAGCCCTGGAAACCTCCTCCCAGCCCCCTGGCTCTGCAGGGGAGATTTTAAGACATCCACAAGGAGGTTGCTGGGACAGGAGAACAGAGACTGCAGCTCCCTGCAGACCTTCACCCCCAGGGACCCACGTCCCCCAGCAGGTTGGACTTCAGTCCTCTCCCTGCAGTAAAAGAGCCAGCCGCAAATTTGCTAAAATGGCAACTAAATGCTCCACAAAGAAAGGAAATAAGGTCATGACAGCAGATGAAATTCAACATTATCGTTTTATACAGCGTGATGTAGCAATGTAATCTAAACTCTGAGCTCTCTGAAAGATAAGAAAGAATGGATGATAAAACTATTTTCACTGCAGCAATACAGTAAATCAATAGACTGATAATAGAAGAAATTCCCAGATTTTGGGACTTGGAGGCTGGTGCTGCCTGGCCTTGCACTACCCAGCAGCTTGCCCTGCCAACCCTTCGTGGGCAAACTGCGGTCAGCACAGTTCTGTAGGCAGCTGGCAAGAGATTTGTACAGTGCCTATACGATCCATTCCCCAAGCTGTCAGACAGGAGGAATACAAGGTATTTTCTTTGCAAATTAATACCTACATCTTTGCCACGGATCCAATTTAGTGCCAGTGGAGCAGAGGCAAATGCAGCATGGCAAGGAAGTCTGCACTAGCTGCAGGGCTTCAGCAGGCAATGTGTTCACGTCTCTCTTAATAAGCAGAGCTGAAAATAGGAGACAATAAAGAATTAATCCTCTCTATTGCTGAAACTTCTTGGGAACAGAGATGTTTTGATTCAAATTTCAGGCCTTTTATTCCTCTCTAAACCCCTCTGCTGCGTAGTCTACCACAAAATGAAGTCTCTGAGATGCTGTGCCTTAACAAGAGGATGTATAGGGGGGATTTACTAGCCAATTTATTTAGGCTCCGCATGTGATCTGTTTTACCATGGCCACGCAGGGATCTGAGAGCAGCTCATGCCCAAGCAGAGCCAGCATTAGGACAAGGCTGGCTGCAGAAGACAGCGATGGTGCACAGGAGTCGAGTCCCTGTCTCCCCTGAGGCAGCGAGCGGGGGAAGCCAGAGCTCTGACGCTCCCTACACGCCGTCAGTCACCGAACAGGTTGTGCAGAGGCAATGGAATGAGCACCACCTTCAGAACAGCAATAAATTATTTCCCTTGGGAACAAAGATGCAAGTGTGACGAGATAAAGCGGTGGGAAAACATAGCAGAAAAATTTAATGCATTCTCTGCAATTACAGCCACAGCTGCCAAGTTGTTTCTCATCCTGTCACTACGGCAGCGGTGACAGCTTCAGTCTCAGCCTGACCTTCCACCCTCATCCAAGCCAACAGCAACACTCCCATCGATTTCTGGAGCCGGGGTTTTGCTGCGATGACAAACATCACAGTTTCTTCCCCAGATCTGTGGACACAGACTCACGTTCATGATAATCCACTGGTGCAAAAGGCTCCGTCCTCCCTTGCAGATCTGTGCCAAGAGCTTACATGCAACCAAGCTTCTTCCACTGGCTCGCATGTGATTTCTGCTCTCTCCTCTTTACCAGCTAGTTTATGCATCTGTCCATCTGAGGAAGGAACTCCAAGAAGCCCAAGGCAGAAAAGCACACCAGGCCCATGCACAGCTGGTGCAGCCAGAGATGTCCCCAGTGGGCTTCAGCCTCGCGCCGCGGACACGAGGAAGGAGATTTGCCCTAATTAACCATGGCAGGACCCAAGACTCCAAAATTTTTCATGCCAGTCTGCATTCTGTTTCTTCAGTTTCACTGCAGGAAACTTCAATTAAGATATTCTGTGTCCTGTACAACTGGTCAAGAGGAGCAAATATGTTCATTTTGCCAGCGTGTGCATTTTTCCTTCAGTAAAGCCAACATTTGCCACCCAGCTGCTCCCCTGACAGCGTGCCCCCCTCGCAGAGCGCCTGGAGAGCAAGCGCTCACCGCCAGATTGCGAGGGCTGTCGCTCCTCCCCACGGCCCTGCCTATCCCCTTCACCCTTGCACACAACAAGAGCCGAAAACCAGCTCCTCACTGGTGTAACTCTGCTGGGACTACACCTCTGCCACCCTTGCTCACACTTTCCCCTTCCCTTGGACAAGTAACTTGAGCCACTACGTTTTTCCCTTTCAAACCCATCCTCCCAATAAATCAAATAGAAACCAAAGTGAAAGTAAATAAACTGAGAAAATACACCAGGGAGGGATGGAAATTTGAGCCCACAGTGTTAAATTGTGCTAAATAACTGAAAATCAATGCTGTTCTTCCTTTTCATCAGGGCACAGCTGTACGTAGTCCAGCACTCCAGGGATGCCTCCACTCATTCCACCAGACTGCGACGTGCGCTTACTTTTATTGCTAGCAAGGGTCTGTTACTGACAGTAAAAGCAATATCCCTGAAAAGAGTCATGACTTTTTTTTTTTTAAATAATAGATATAATTATAAGAGAAATGTATTTCTTCTCTTACTCTATTACTTTCATAACTTTCCTAATATCCCTGCTGATGTCCAGGGATTCCTGCCTTAAGATGAATACTCAAAGGCACACCGATAGCTACAAGCAAATATCCATTTAAAAAACTCCAAACAGCACTGCAATTAAGACGCTGCATTAGTAATCATCACTGCAGCCTTTCAGAAGAACTGAAAAAGCAAGCTGCAATGAAGAATGCTATCATTAAAAGAAAAAAATCTACAAATACAAGAAAACCCAAATCCTTTTTTACAAAGCTGCCCCAGGCTTCCAACATATTCTTCACCTCGGTGTATCCCATCTGGAGCCGAGCTGAGGAACGCGGTGGCGATATATGTTGATTTTGTCTGTGTGAAGGGAGAGGACCTGCTGCAGCCATCCTCGCTGGAAAGGACCTGGTCTGCCAGGACTGCAGACTCCTTGCTTATTCTTCCACGCAAGGTGGCGAATGGGACCAGCAGCAGATCTAAGTACACTGACACCCTGCCCCAGGTGCTTTGTCCCTACATTACTATAAGCTCTGCTAGTCTAGACCTGAGGGACCGTGCTGCAGAGCTGTGCCTGGTGGCCTAGGATGCCCCTGCCCACTCATTCAGAGAGCAGGAACAAGTCCCATTGGAGGAGTGCAGCATGTCCACACCCCACCCAGCAGCACTGGCAGCTGGCATCTTCTCCAACAACTTAGATGGCACCTGGGGGCTGAACTTAGCCTTGTCCACAGCCTTGGCTGACACAGCAGAGCTGTAGGCATCTCCTGTGGAAAGACCTACACCAGTATGTGCCACCTGCCCAACACACCGTGCTGCCTGGCCCAGGAGCAGGAGCCCACGCAGAGCAGCCATCGCTCCAGCCAGGACTAGAGTTACTGCTGCAGGCTGGCTGAGCATTCAGGAGCAGCCACGTGCTTGTGTACTGTCAGACAGGAAATTTCTGACAAAGTGTTGACTCAGGAAAACAGCCTAATCCAATTAATAAATGTTTTGATTTTGCTTTGCCAGGTGGCAAAAGCAGAGGAGAAGCAATTCAATCCCAGTGGTCACACAGGCACTCCTAAGTTTCTGTTTCAGATCACACCATGTCCACCAGCGTTATTTATTACTTGGTTTGGAGCTGGGCTCAGGCGTTGCAACTGAGCCCGAGTCACTCCTTGAGAGATTTGGCACACGAGGCTGGTGGGAGACTGGGGTTAACACTCTTATTGAGGGAACGGGCACTAGACAATAAATACCTTCATCCTGCTTTCACAAGCAAGGCATCGAACTGCTGGGAGATGAAGAGCCTTCGCCAGAGGAATTTTGTGGCACACAGGCATCGGAGCTGGACCTCCTAAATCCATGTATAAACCTTCACAAGCGCAGATGGTACAGCCTGAACAGACATGCAGTCCAGAACCTAAAATATTGGACATTACCTCACCATCACAGCAATAAATGTCTCTAACTTCTGGATACAAACTGGAATTTTCAAATTAGCATCTGCATCTTCCAAACAAAATGAGGGAAATTGCCCATTAAATCAAGTGACAATGAAATGGGGATTGAGCCGCAGACACATTCAAGGAACCTGACAGAGGGACACAAAACTGCTCGCATCCATTAATGTAATGATGCATCTGATGAGGAAGTCACTTGGGGCATGTTAGCATGATAACTGCAAGGACAAGATCCAACAAGCCTGATGTTTCAGTACTCAAGTCTGCTTGTGGCAAGTATAACCCGGCCCGTGATTTAGAGCCACCACCTAGTGACAAATTTAAGAGATAAAGACCAGCCATCAGTTACCAAATAAAGAAGTTTTCAAAACCTGTCTAACCTGGAAGCAGAAACTTAAAAGAACTCGCCCCAGTTGTTAAAAGCCTCTTCTCTTGGTTATGCAACATCTGAAAATATCTTTGATTTGAAACAGGAGATGTTAAATTTTTTATAGAGACGTTGGTGAATTCTTCTGCACAAACAGCTTTTCCAAACATCTTCATCCATCAAAATGATTCTTTACTGATAATTAGCCTCAGAAAAATGCACTTAATCAAAGTGACATCCATTACTTCTTGCTACTGTAAATAGGACTGTGGCTTCTGATGACGATTTTCTGGAAAGTATTCAGACTATTTAAATTAGGCAACAAATAAGCTCCTAGTGGCACTTCTCCGAGATACAGTTTAATTTTATTTATGGGCTTTTTTTATACATGCCCCAACCCAGTTGTCAGCACTGCCCAAGGAAAGAGAATGCAGGAGATCAAAAACTGCCATAGTCAGGACAGCAAAGATCAAAGGGATGCCACAGCTTGTGGTATAAAACAATATTTATCAATTCAGCAGATGTGCTTTCTCAGCTGCCTTTAATCAGCAAACACCAGTCTCACTTCAGAACAGAAGCCTTCCTTCCAGAGCCCAAACTGGCAGCACCGATGGGATGCTGCGTTCAACTCCTCCCTCCCAGCAGCACCCCTTGGCCTTGCTCCTGCACACACTGGTATCATTGCACAGAGGCTTCCCAGGACCAGAGTCATGGGCCAAGCGTGCGAAAGGGTAGCCAGGCATAAGCAGTATTTGTGCCCCCAGTTCTTCACCTTCTTTTTGTTACAGGCTCAACATCTTAAACTCCGCCTTCACTGTTATAATCCAGTGGCTCTGAATACTTTCATAACAACAAAACATCAGCGAGATAAGAAATGCAATACCACCATAAGAGAGCAGAACAGATCTCTTTTTCTTCCAGTATTGACATTGACAGAACCTTCCAAAAAGAGGGAAAGAAACTTCTGAACCAGACAGGACTTACGCCAGACAGCTGAGGCAACTGCAAGGTTCCCACAGAGAATTTCCTCTCCCCAAAGGAGAAATTACCTCCCAGTCCCCATCAGTCAGATTTACGCCCTGAGACAGCAGCTTGTATCCTCTGGAAATCTGGAGTTGAATGACAGCTAATCTTGTTTTTAGAACGTAAAGACCTGCCCTGCAAAAATGTCAAGCACGGTATTTAAGTACAGCTGCACTGCACTCAAAGACAGCTAAGCCTAAAGCCTTCCCGATGCCTCGTGGTAGTGAGTTCCAGAGATGAATAAGAAGATGTTGGAAGGAGCACTTCCATTTGACAACTCTAGATTTGCTTGTCACTAGGCTTTTCTCTCTCTGCTGCACAAATCCATTTACCTCCCCCATTCCTCTTCTAGTCGGTCTTTTCCTATTTGCTTCCTGGCTGATTTATTGCCATCCTCCACACAACATTCAAACTATTATTTTAATCCTCATGTCAATCAGTCTACCTGCCAAAGAGTAAGCCCTGCTTACTTCGACTGACTGCCTTCACCTTTCACATTCTAAAAACAAAAGTAGGAGCAGCCTGTTTTACCTATTCCACCTCATATTCACTGATCAGTTCTTTCAGTTCCATGGGTTATCTGGACATGCTCTCTCCTCCTGTCATACCACAGCTCTCTAATTAACTGCTTGTTCCAGCAAGCTCTCGTCTCCTCAAGCTCCAGCATTACCTCATTCTCTTACTTCAGTCCAGTGTTGGTGTCTCCTCTGCATCCTCTGTGACGAGGATGGATTAATACTTCTCTAACAGAAGCGGTTCTAATTCCCCAGAAGCAGTGAAACCTGGATTCCTCTACAGTCTCCCATCCTTTCAGTCTTCTGCTAACCCCAGAAACCTCCTCGCTTTCGTCAGCACACTGTCATTCTAGGGGAGTTTTTCAAAAGCAGATATTTGAGACGCTAGTGTTTTTAGCATTGCTTTTATAAATAAATGAGACATTTCGTGCTATGGGTGTTTTCCTTCAGTGTTACATCTGCAAGTCCAGTCAGCTCTAATTGAGCATTCACAGTTCCCCATACCATTTACTTGGAGGAATTCTCCTCAGCACACCCCTGACAGTACTGTAACAAAGCACATCTCTGAGCTGCTGAGTATTTATAAGCACAGCAAAGCCAAAAAGGGTTTCTGCTTTTCTTCTGCTAGCCTAAATCAGCTCCTATTCAGTTGGTGTGGAGCAGACTAATCTACCAGTCATAATTACTCCAGCAAGCTTGCTTCATCTGTAAGGTCGCCATATCATTAACGACTTGGACTGAAACTAAGGCCTAACAGTGTCATTTCGAAAAGCTTGCGGCAGTGGCTCACCTCAACTCCCACTGAAGCCAAGAGGACTACATGTGAATAGCGAACGTGTGCTCATAGATTTGCACTCCCAAACACACCATGAAGTTTTCAATATTTTCTGGGTGAAAGGGAAAGTCAAACAACTAAAGATAACAGCACGTAAAGCCAGCGAAACAAAGATATCTTGAGAAACAAGGCTAATGAATTTACCAAAATAATCCAGAGTATCTCCACACTAAAATTAGAGAGTTTCTGAATCAGAAACTCTCAAGTTGAGATGAAAATGAAGACTAAGTGGTATACCAGTGCAGGAAAAAACCACAATCTGCAATTGTCATCTTCTGTATTTCAGATTCATTCAAATATTTAAATACAAAAACTATTAAAACTCTAAACTCCAAACTTCTGCAAATATCATAACCATGCTGAAATCCAGAAATTTTCTGCATTGGAATTTCCAATCAGCCTCTCATGTGATACCATAATATTATATTCAGGTTTAAGTGCCTGTTAAGGAAATCCAGGCTTTAAAATCTTGAGGATCACAGACTCATTTTGAAGCAAGCTTTCTTATGCAGCTATAAAAGCTAGGAACACTTAATTAGAACATTTGTAAATCCCACATTCTCAAACCCAAATTCACTTTTTTTTTTCTGTATGATACTGGTACACATAAAAAAAATGTAACTACCTTTTAACACAGATTCACAAAAGCCTTGATGCAGGTGTACCAAATACACAGCAGCTACCCAAAGGCTAACTCACCAGCAACTGAAGGGTTTTCTTCAACAAGAGTTACATCTCTCTCTGTTTACGTCATGCAATCAACTGGTGAGAAAAGATGACAATCTTATTGACTCCCCATTAGCACTGTAGCTCCTCAATTTTTATGACAGAAACAGAGTTGAAGGGAGGGTTGTTATTGTTCCTCTTCATTTAACTGCTCTGCTCACGGAATTTACTTGCCACTCGTGGCATCCCTCCTTTCGCGTTAGCTAGCTTAATCTGGTAACAAATCCCTGCCAGCCAGCCAGCCAGGAACAGCAGGCTTAGCGCTCAACCCATAAAGACCATTTCTTCAGACAGCCCAAGACAGGGAGAGTTGTGCCACATCCACAGCAGCTCCTAAGAGTCACTCTGCTCCCATCAGCAGCCCCTGCTGCAAATACAGCCGCTGAGAACAGCCTGGATGAGCCTTACAACCTAAATAAATGCATGCGCTTGGCCCAAACTCCGCATATGGCTGAACAGGGAGTTTCACCAACCCCTCACCTCACCAACTGTATCCCATGCGTCTCCCGGACAGCAATCCCTTTTCCTCCTTGCCACTCCCTGATGGGACTCCTAGACACCTCAAACTGCCCAGCATACCCACACATCTCAACATCTGCCGGCCCAGCATACCCACAACTCCAATGTCCAGCAGATCCAGCATGCCCACCAGCCCCGGAACACCCACACATTCCCGGCCATACCCCTACACATCCCCACGGGCTCCATCCCCAGCACGCCCGCAGGCAACCCAGTGCCCCCTCGCCCAGTCATGCCCATTGGTTCCTACGAACACACCCCAGCGCCCGCGGACTCCGACACACTCCCGCACCCCAACGGCCGCCAGCCGTTGCGTGCCCGCACCCACCCCCGCCCGCCGAGGCCGTCAGCACCGCGGAGAGCTCCTCGCCCTGCGGGATCAGCACCGCGGAGAGCTCCGCACACCCCCCCTCCCACCACCCCCCCCGCTGCGTGGCTGCCCCACCCGGGGCGGGGGTGCCCGTGTGTCCCAGGGATGCGGCCCCAACCCCAGGGATGAGTCCCCCTCCCGGGGGGTGGGTGTGTGTCCCCGTGCCCCCCCCCCCCCCCGGTACGCCCCGAACCTGTCGTCGCTCTGGAAGGACTGGTCCCCCAGCAGCAGATCGCGGAAGCGGTACCGGGGCGGCAGGGGCAGCACCTCGGACTCCAGCTCCGTCATCTTCAGGGCGGCGATGTCCAGAATGACCCCGCTCTTGCGGCTCCCGCCGCCGTCCCCGCTGCCGCAGCCGCCGGGCGACGAGAGCCTGCGGGAGAGAAGGGGGACAGCGGCGATGGGGGAGGGGAGGGGGGGACGCCCTGCCTTGCCCTGCCCGCCCCCGCCGCCCGCCCCCGCCCCGGCACCTCCTCCGGGGCCGGCCCCGCGCCACCCGCACCCCGGCACTGCCCCGCACCGCGGCCCCCGCGCCGGGCGAGGCTGGCAGCCCGTCGGCTGCAATTACATTGCGGGGCAGGCGGCGGTGCCCCCCCTGCAGAGCGCTCCCCCCGGGGGCATGGGTGGCCGGGGGCTCGGCCGGCCTCAGGCGAGGGGTCGGCGGGGTGGGCACGGCGCGGAGCCCGGTCCCCCGGAGCGCCCCGCAGCCCGCTGCGCAGGGCACAGCTGTGCACAGGACATTTGCTCCTCAGCAGGGAAAAAACAGAGAGCAAGAGGAGCCAATGGAAAAGCCCAATCGGCAGAAGGAAATAAAAACGCTCGCAAGATAGATCTACAGCTGACAACCAAACCCAGATCCACCCCCAGCCTCCCCCTGCGAGGAAAAGTATGGATGGGAGGCAGACAAGGCGATGGCTGCACAACCGTGCTGGAAGCAGAAGCACAACCTCCCCTCCGGGCTGCCGGCACTTAAATCATCAGAACAGCCCCAGTATTAAACGAGAAACCGCGAACACTGATGAGTCAGTCATCTGTCCAGCTGCCAAGTGTCGTGGCCGGGAGGATACATCACCCATCCCTTGGCGTGCTGATGCCTCTGACCAAGGGTGGGGGGGATCACAACGCTGGGAGAGACCCAGGGGGATCGCTCAGACACAGACAGCTGTGCACGGACAGCTACACGCAGCCTGCCCTGCCACACAGAAAGGAGATCAAACTCATCCAGCTCTCAAACTATCATTTCAGAGGGTTAAGAGCTTGTCTTTGCTCTCCTTTTTCAAGCTGCATTTACCACCCAGAATACAAGTAAGACACTGCTCACTGCTCCCTGTGTCAGCTAGAGCTACTAATTATAACCAGTCAAGGTTAAGCTGAAACTTCCTTTCACAGGGCAACAAAGCCATCCGGTGCTGTAAAGCCAGTGTACAGACACAAAAGGCAAGATCACAGGTCTTGATCCCTTGGGTTCTGGCTTCACCAGTGAAATTTATCCGTACCATGACAGGAACTCCAATTTCACAGACCCTTTGTGGAAGGGACAGGGAGAGCTTGGAAGAGGAGACGTGGTGCCTCTGCAGTGAGCTGGTTCTTTGTCCCTCACATGTAACTTCGGAGTGTGAGGCAGGTAAAGAGCTGAAAGGCTCCAACTCCTGCCAGATGTACTTGCAAGGTTCTCACCCAAAGCCTCTCCAACCCACTCTTATCACCTTCCCACAGCTTTGCCTCCAGTGCCTACTGCGTAAGCTCTGTACAGGCAAAAGAGCTTCAAACAGCTGAATACTAAACTGGCAATAAGCAGACATCTAGGGCTTTTGCTGCTGGCTGCAGCGATGTGATCTGAGGCTCCTCAGACCGTCTTTTACCTTCAACAACTCAAACGCTTGTAAATAAGTTCCCAGCTGACCAGGTTCCAAAGTCCTGATCCGCTGCTGTTCCCGAGTTTCTGGAAGAGCAACCAGCATGAGAAATTTCTGCTGAACACAGCCCCAGAAGATAACACAGCTCACTCTCAGCGCTTTGGATGATTTTCACTGATGTTATTTGCCGCTTAATTCTATACCCCCAGAGCTTTTCAATTCCTTTTAGCTGCCATATGCACAGTGCAGCCAAAGCTCTGCACTGAGTAACTCATCTGTGCAGAGCCTTGGGCATCAGGGAGGTTATTCGATTATAGACATCGATCCAAACTTGGTCTTTAAGAGAAAGCAAGTCAAACTCCTGTCAACTCAAGGACTCCCTCTGGATTGACTGATACAAGCACAGAAGTTAGCTGACCATCTCTAGCTCACATTGCAAAGGAGGATCTAATGTTATTCTAATCACAAAAAAAGCCACAATTAAGTCTTTCCTCTTAAAGCTTAACTGTGATAAATCATGCCAAAAGCGTACTTTCATCAGGCCACCCCCAGCAAAGTTCTAGACCAGCTGAGATTTCTTATTGCTGTGAGGCAGGACAGCATCCTAAAAGCTGGCCTTTCAGGGAGAGAAAAAGTAAATTTTAAAAATCATCCATCCTCTTATCGTAATGCATACGTTAAAGTGGGGAGCCAGGTGGCTGACTCCAAATGTAAGCGACTATAATCGTATTTGCAGGAGACTGTCACACACAGTAACCTCCATTGACTATTAAGTGCCTGTTTGAAGGACCATGTTGTTTCCTTTCCCGGAGGAAAGGCCGAGTGTTACGGCTGCACAGCCACAGTCGCACCGACTGCCATGTGGAAAGGGCACCTTCACCCAGAGCTACCACCCTGTCGTACGCTCCCCATGGCTCCCACCGCCTGAGACCCAGGCAGGGAGGTCCCCTGTCACCCTGCACCTGCTGAACGCTCTTCTCTATGCACAGCCATCCTCTCCCAGTGTCAAGGACTTGTCTTTTGGGGTTTGGGTGTGGGGTTTTTTTAAATTCCACCTGATTCTTCTCAAATCCAATTAATCCCTCTCCCTTGGCCTCACATCATATGTCAGATTCAAGAAACAAAGCAAATATTTACCACTGTCCCTTATCAGTGTTAAGAAATTGTAGTAAAATCCAATTATGTCAGTATCTCTGGAAACACAATTTCTGCTGCATATTTGCATCCGAGTTTCTTCTCCCCTCCGCAGCAGCAGCTACATTTTGAATATATTTTCTCTTATTCTCACATACGAAATCATTCAGAATTCTACGATTTGGCACACTGTTTATTCTAGATGAAGGTTCCGTAAGACAAATATTGCATGCACCTATTTGATAACAATGTCTTAATCAATTACACAGAGACTTTACGATACGTTGCACGTCAGTGTCCGAGAAGAAAGTGCTCCTGCACTGCACACAGATCTCCTGACATCGGCACAGAGAATTTGCAACCCTTCTCTCTGCCCAAACGTAGGGATTCTGAGCTATAGAAATGCCACAGCAACCCGGCTACTTCTTCAAAGCAGTAGTGGTATAAAATAAAAAATTCATGAACAAGCTTGTTTATTGCATAGTCTTCAAATACTACTGGAAAAAAAAAATCCCGAAGTGGTTTATAGCTAAATACAGGACAGCAGCTTTATTTTTATCTTCCCTTTCCTTCCTTCCTCCAGAACCATGTACCACTAAAAATGCACGCTGTAATCAGCATATGGAAACCTCAACACTATTCCACTTTCTCGCTACGACACCGTCTCTCCCCCAGCTTGGCCAGCTCCCCAGCAGCGATCGGCACGCCGGGAGGGGGACACCCTACTGCTCAGCCTCTTGGGAACACGGGAACTGGGATCAAGCCGAGTGTGATCCAAACCAGATCTCCCCATTGATCTCTCCTACTGTTAAACTGCAGCCAGACACGGCCACCATCCCAGTTTAGCAAACACAGCTGCCCCGCGGAGCACACTCCAGTTGGAGCCTCGGAGCTGCACCAACCTTGGGTTTCTTCAATCAGCTTTCTCACACGTGGGCTGGTCACAGTCCCGTTCTTCCCTTGCTGCATTTCCACTCAGGGCACACGGGAAAGCTACGCTGCTGACAGCACCATCCCCTGGGACTGGAAACACAGGCAGAAGCCCAGTGAGAGCCCACACATCTGCCTGTGCCGGCTGGGGCTGTGCGTGGCCGCGGGGGCTCGGCAACGTGCGTGCCCTGCGGAGCTCGTCAGAGGCTGCTCAGGTCGCCAGCACCCACCAGACAGCTTCGCCTCAGAGGAAACGCCACGGGGGCTGGGAGCTTGTTGCAATGTATTTTAGGATTTTTGTGATTTTTCACTACCTATGCCAAAGAGGAGGAAGGACACAACCCAAGTTCCTCTTCTGCTTCCTTGCCTGCTATGCACCACAGAAACCACAGAGCATCCTCCTGCTTCCCACCATGATCCGACCCCAAATCACCCAGGGTCATCAACAGATCCCATAATCCCACGTCCTGGTACCTGCGTGATGTGACTGCCCAAACCTGCCACGCATTCTCAGGAGCTCCAAAGCTCTCAGTGACACCCCCTGCTCTGTCGGCACCAAAAGTTATTGAAGACCCTCCCAGAATGCCCTTCCTCTCCTCTTTCTAGGGGCTGGGGTCCACAAACAGAAGAAATGGCTGAACCTATATTTGGAGAAAATTCTTGCATAACCTATGGTCTAAATCTCTCCTCTCCCACTACTCCACGTTGTAAAAAGAGCCAGAGGCACGAGCTCCTGTTGGCAGCCGTTCACCCCAACTCCATCCTTCCCCAGGGAGGATCCCCAGGGAGTCTGGATGTGTAGCCAGCAAAGCCAGTACCTGGTGTCCAATCTCAACACCCCTCTCCAGGCAAAGCCACTTTTCCTCAAGCTTCGGTACCCGGCACACACTGCAATACCACAGCCAGCTGTCACCTCTAACGGGATGGAATGACAACCCCTGGCTGAGAGCAACGGTGGAGCAAGAGTCACACGCAGGGTCTCACCTTTCTCTTGCTGTTGGCAGAGACGTGGGGCTGCGGCACAGCCTGGTGCTAGAGAGGCAAAGCCAGCCTGTCCAGGACCATAGCTAGGCTAAACCCTGCCTTTTGGGCAGCAAACGGGCACTGGTGGGGCAGGAGCCTCCGGCTGCTCTCTGCTGGCCCGGACCTGTTGTAGGGCAATGGTGTCTGGATCATGCTCAGGTGATGGGACACTTCTCACGAGGGCTCTCAGAGCCAGGCTGTCCCAGGACAGCAAGGACCCTGCTGCGTCCTCTCCTCCCTGCCACAGCGTCTCACCACACGTGGCTGCAGAGTCCGGCCCTGCATCCCTGCTCTGTCGGTGAAGGGAAGCTCAGCTGCTGCCAGGCTCTGAGAGCCCCTCCGATGAACAAAGCCATACAGGAAATTTTGCCCTTTCTATATTTATTAAAATATATACAATCATCTTCTATTTGCTTTTCCTCCCACGGCTCTTATGGTTACCGGGTTACAGTTGTTCCCCCCTCTCTTTTTGTTTTTTTTCTTCTGAGTGACATCCCTGTGGGGTCTCCTAATGGCTCGAGCGCGTGGAGAGACGCATGCTCGGTCTCCAGAGCCGGGCTGGAAGGCAGGACCCCCCTCCCGCGCTGGCCACACGCCACTGCCGCAGGCGTTGGCACCGCTCTCCTGGCACGGAGCGGCAGCGGGCTGGCACGGCCGCACAACACCGGCCCAGCCGGAGGAGAGGGCAAAGACCACGCAGGGAAGGAAAGCTGCAGACCCGCACGCGCGTGGGCAAACACGGCTGTAAGGCTGGGTCCCACGACAGGCGTGCCTCGCACCCCGGCTCGGCATCGCCCTTCCCCGGACACCAGCCTCAGCCGCCTTCAGGGTGGATTTCCCTGCAGGGACGTCCCCGAGGAGGGGCTGGGGTGCTCATTTCGGGCACAGAGCCACTTCCTCTGCTACCGCCTCAGCAACGCGTGGTCCTTACCTCCCTGTGAGCACCAGTCAACACCGCTGTCAGTAAGGTCTCAGCTTATTGGAGGGAGAGCCCCAGACTGTTATCCCACCGACCCCTCTCCCTTCCCAGAGGTCATACGGTGCCTCACCGATGTCGTTCACAGAGATCAGCAGCCCTGGAATCCAGACGATGTGTCCAGAGCCATGGGAGGATCTTCTACACCAAGCTGTGGCCTGAATGGCCTTCTGAGAGTGGCCGTGCTGGGGAGGAGCACAAGCACAGGCCAGGTGGTAGGGTTCTTTCTCAAAAAAAAACCACATTAAAAACATCTCTTCCATTTTCTAAGCACAAGCCCCACAACCAAGTGAGAAGTCGTTGCAATCAGAATGACTCCCAACCTTAAAGATAACCAACAGGCAGCACAAACGCTGCTGGCTGCATGAGCAGAGCCTGCCCCGGCCATGCCCGCGTGGGACAGCCATCTGCAAGGAGCATTTATCGTGGGCAACCCCACGGATCAAACCAGAGGGACAGGAATAACGAACCGACGAACTTACATTATCAGACAGTAACTCTGCATGAGCAAGAACTAAAAAGGCCAGCACTGCAGCCCCAGGCAACAACGCTCTGAGCTGGGAACACAAAAGGGGAATCAGGGAAAGATGGTGGGTCTATTTCCTTTGATAAGATGATTTTCTCTACTTCACAAACATTTCTGTGTCCACAAGCAACTGCCTCCCATTTCATTTAATCATTTTGTCAGCTTCTTGATACTTGTACAACGGTTGTGGATTTAATCCTTTCTGATTCAAAGAGTTTAGAGTGCTCCGAGGGATCTGAACAGGCCCATCACAACAGACACATCGTGATTTCCCGATACGCTGAGCAGCTTTGGCCCAAGTCACGCATTGTGGGTACAAGAGCTGCAGAACACACACACACACACACATGTATACACGCAATCTATGAAGCACTCGGACTCCCAGACTGAACTCCTGCATCCAGATTTGCTCCTCCGCGGACAGCGGGACCATCCACGTCAGGGGCTGCTGTTGCTCAAAACTTCCACAGAACCGCTGAGCCCGGTGACAAATCCATCCACCGCTTCACTTTCAACGTGCGGAGGCAATTTAGCACCACAGGCCGCATGGAAAAATTAGCATTTTGTGTATTTCACGTTGAAAATGAACAGGAAGAGTGAGTCAGTGCAAAGCTCCACAAGCCTTCCCCCCGCTGGCAATGCTATTTTCTAGAAGATAAAAGTAGAAATTGTACCTTCCAGGTCCGGAGCTGTTCTTCTTATTAGACAACCCCGTATTAGCCATTCAGCCCCATGTCTCCCCATTCCCTTCTGGCCTGATGCACACGGATGCCTTGTGCAACAGGGCAAAACTCGGGGAAGGCAAAGCCCCTCTGAGAAGTCTTTTCACTCTGCTTTGATCCCAACGGCAGCACACCGAGCACCCGAGGGGCACAGGCAGGCAGCTCAGCTCCTCCAGCCCTGACGGCTGGGAGGCTGGTGAAGCTATCATCCATCGGTAGCTCTGCCGAGGGTGAGGGAGCCGGGAGGAGCGAGCCACAGCCAGCCCCTTCCTCAAGAGCATCCTGCTGGGAGGGCCAAGGCTGTGCTGGGGGCGATTCCAACAGAGGCAAAGGCAAACAAGTCATGCTGATGTCCCTGGGGACTGCAAAGCCCACATAACACTGGGAGAAAGGAGGGAGGGCAAGCAGATCCTGCACACCCTTGACACGGTTCCTGGCCCGTGAGGGGACCGGATCCCTCTCCCCAGGCCTGGGCTGGGGCTGCCACAGCGGTGAAGCGAGACAGCGGCGCACGGCCAGGTTCCGCCTCTCGACGTGCACCTCGGTCTGCAGAGCACCAACTTGAGCCCAGAACCTTCCTGAGCACCCAGCCCCTGCGCTCCCGCAGTTCCTCTGCCCGAGGCATGGGTATGTTCCTCCACGGTGGGGAGGTGACAGAAGGGACACCTGCAGCCCTGGGAGCCCTTTCCACATGTGCACCAAGTTTCCAGTTTAATCGTCACTACTTTATTTTTGGCATTGCATGTCCCATCCTTCCCTTCTGCAGAAGTTTGTGAGACAGCTGCAGCCGCGTGGGACACAGAACAGGCTGGAGATGGCAGGGAAGGGCTGATGGGGAGAGGATGAAGAGCACAGGAGAAGGCATGCACCGAGGGTCATCCACAGCAACCCCAACCCCCCATCCTTTAGCACGAGTGCATTGCAGACATTGCTGCAATTCAAAAAACGTCCCCCAACTTCTGGCAGCAAACAGGCTTCAGCCTCTCTCAGAGAGCCTCCTGGAAGGAAAAGGCACTCATCTCCTCATCTTTGCTTGGCAATATCAAGTAGTAGCAAAAGAAAAAGCTGAAGAAAGCATTTGCGGTGTCTAGTGCAGGGAACCAGCCTGGGCTCCAGCTCCCAAGCCCAGAAGCTTCCAGGCATCACTGAATTCTCAAGGTTTTTGGTTTCGTGAGCAGTGTCTGTCACCTGCGGGTCCCTGCTGTGCCAAGCACCAGGGACGTGAGCGCACCATCTGCCTGGGCGAGCCACCAACACAGCACCAGAAAGAGGAATCCACGGAGCGCACGAACAGAGCGGTGCCAGGAATGGGCCCTTGGTCGGTGCCCAGGGTGGAGCAGAGCAGGACCCACCTGACCAGACATCTCCTAACCGGGTGCTGACTCGCTGCCAGAGCCGCATCTCCACAGCAACAGTAATGGCAGCACCCAGCCAGGCTTCCTACTCCCCATCAGAGCCAGAAAACAGACCATAATGGCCCATTTGCAACTGGTTTAGTCTATTGTATAAATATGCAAATAGAGTGCAAATTAGCTTGGATGATCACTTACAGCACAACGTACCAACCCCTGCTTTCCTAAGGCCAAGCTCTGCTCCCCATCCCGGCGTCCCTGAGCGAGGGTCTCCAAGGGTCTCGCTCCTGCCGCAGGAGGACTGGCAGGACCTCACTCGCTTGCCTTCCTCCAGAAGTGAAGATTCAGCTCCCCACTGGAACCAAACCACTTGCACCAGCAATCTGCTCGCAAGGACAGACAGGCGCGACACTCCTGCCAAGCTCTGCCTGCAGCCACCCACCCAGCGTGACCCTTCCCACCGGGGACAGGATCCGGAGCACCCACCGTGCTCTTCCCAGCATCTCGGCCATCTACAGCCTCGGAGGGAGGGGCAAATCCAAAACACTCAGCCTGCTGAGCCAAGGTCACTAGCCCTGATGGCAAATTCCTGACCCAGCGATCTCCAGGGCTTTTATGGATTACAACATTAAACTACATCTTCCTTGTAGGAGCTATACGCTGAGATGCAGGCTTCCCGGAGCACCCGGCCCTGCCCCAGCAAGGACATGACCCCTTTTTTCCTTATCACGGTGCTGGGTTTGCAAGGCAGCCTTTAAAAGCAGAATCATCCCCAGTGCTCAAGCAATCAAGCAGCCAGGCCTCACGCTGCTGGAAGTGAGAAACGGTCCCTGGCGGCGGGGCTGCGTCAGTCCCGCTGGGGGTTTCGGAGGCTGTGCACACCAGACTCCCGCGGGAAATCACCCGGCCTTTAACGGCAGGGTGCTGTTGCTCACAGGGATAACACCAGGCTCACGATTCATGCCAGCCAGCCACAGAAAATCGTAAACCTAAACAGATTATTAAACTAAAAAAAAAGCAATTCACTCGTCACAGCCTCCAGCTCTGTTCCTGGAGCCAACAGCCAACCCTCTACTATTACCTGCTTAAAAAGGGGAATATAATTCCTGTTGACACTACCAGTACCTCAGCCACTCCTCTGTTCACAGCCATCAGTATCGCTTACCCCAGCGCAGCTACGCTCAGCGCCCAGCCCCACCCCTCGGCTGTCCCACGGGTCCCTGCTCCAGCACCGTGAGGAAGGCCAGAAAGCCAAGTGGGTCTTGGCCAGTTACAGTTCTCCCACAAGGACCCTTCGTGGTCCCCAGAAATCCTAATGCTCCATCACAGTCTCACTCCCTCCAGTGCACCCTTCCGCAGGCAACGGCAGCCCTCCTTCCTCCAGCCTGGCAGACAGAAAAGCTCACCTCTAGCTAAAGCAAGGCTGAAAAGTCCTTTGCCTTCTTGCTGTTGCCCAATCTGGTTTTTTCCTGGGGGTTCCCCTCCCACATGGAGCTTACCTGGGACCAAAGTCACCCTCTCCACCCTGGGAACCAGCCAAAACCCTCGTCTTGGTGGGTGACCGGTTGCACGCAGGACAATGCTGTCTGTTCCCAGCTCTCATCAGGATGAGCAAGGAGATGCTCTCAAGGCAGAGCTCATTACACTCCTGTGAATAACGATTCTGGAGAGTATCTCATATCCCACAGCACACGATCCTGGCGGTGTCTCACTCCTCCCTCACCCCAAGCTGTTGCACCCTCTGCCAAATTTGCCAGTGCCCAGTATTTTTCAGGCTCATGTCAAGAAAATGAAGGCTGCAAAGTCAGGAAAGTGCTAATTCTTGCTAACGATCTGCTGGGAAAATTCTCTCTTCTGCAGACCCCCAAACTGCTATAACGAGCTAGGGATGAAGCCTGGAGAAGAAACTTCTCTGCGCTCCAGACCCCTGCAGAACACTCACTGCTATTGAAAGCAGAAGATAATAGAGAGACGTGGGAGGAGGAAGTCTTCTCACACTGCTCAAGGACACAAAGACTTACAAAACTAAACCCTGAGAGGCAGGCTCGTCAACCCACCTGCCAGACCAGGATGCAATGGGAGGAAGCGGGAGATGTCTCCTGGATTGGAAGGCAGGAGACAAACAGAAGGGGAACGCTGCAGCCGTGTTCTGTGGGGTCCCACATGGCCCTCTGCTATTCCGTGGATTCAGAAGTGATGGTGAGGACTGCAAATTACCCAGCACAGTCAAACCTAAACCTGACTGCAAACAGTTGCAGGAGGATCTTGCAGCACTGAGCGACCCGGTGATAAAATACCAGATAAAAATTAGCATCAACAAATGCCAACTAATCCAAAAGGGAGGGGAAAATATCACCCTCCTGCACAGGCATTAGAAAGTCTGCAAATTAGCACTCAGAAAAGAGCCAGAGTCACGTAGATAATACAACAAAGCCAACAGTGGACTGTCAGAGGTGGCCAAAACCCAGAACGTTAGGAGAGGCTGTGACACTACAGCTAAACCCACCGTGGAGCCACGCACCATACTGGTTCCCCTGCTCAGAGACGATGCAGCACAGAGAAGGGCAACAGAGATAGCTACGGGCTTACAAATCATTTTGTTCGAGGAAAGACTGAATAGATCAGGAGTCCTTCGCCTGGTGAGAGACGGGATGAAAGGCAGGCGAACTCGGAGCAGATGATCAGGGAGAAGCACAGCACAAGAGCTGTGGGAACCCAGGGAAATCACAGGGCAGCAGGCTCCCAGGAAAAGCAGCGTGTTTTCACGCATAGCAGCTGCACTGGAGAAGTCACATCCTCCTGCGGAGGCAGAAATGTACCGGTGGGGTCAGGAAGGACCAGGCAAATCCTAGGGGAGGCATCCAGCCACGTCTTCTAAGCACAACCCCCGGGTACCCCCTCCAGTTCAGGATCCTGGTCCAAGAGGCTGCAGCCCTGGGAAGGGTCGCTCCGTACCTGCCTTCTGCCCCTGTCATCGGCCACTGCCAAAGGACACCGGGCTCTGACACCTGTGCTCAGACCTAGCATGGCTCTTTGCCTGTTTTTATTCATAAGAAGGATGAATGAGATGATCCACACTCCAGCACAGTTTGACATGGAGGCAAGAGAAACACTAACAGGCTCCAAAACAAATTGTGTGCAGCACTTGGGATCCAGGCGTGGAGGTCAGGAAGAGGTCGCTGATGGAGAATTGGGAGGATTCAAATAGATGCTGTAAATATTTTTGCAGAGCAGAAAGAGCCTTGAGCACAGGCAATGACCCACTTTGCTGTCCTCCAGCAAAGGGTGACACAGCCGTGCCAGGACCCAACGGCACTTTCTAAGGAGGACATTCAGCGTGTCAGGAGTCCTTCGTTAAACGGAACAGCAAGAGGTTCCCGAAACCTCTTCCCACTGACCCGGGGCGCTGGCGGGCTCTCTCCTGCGGCAGTCTTCGCAGCACAACCTGCTGACAGCCCTGTCAAGCCCCGGATTTCAGACTCCTGCCAGGGCCACATGCTTCCCTTTCCCAATCAGCTGAGGAAAACAAGAGCAGAATTCCTGCTTATCTCTGCTGCATAAACATTCTGAAAACACGGGGTGTTTGGCCCTGTAGCTTTATGGCTCCCTATTGCCATTTATCCTGGAACAGTGAGGCCAGGATCCCCATGGGCAGCCAGAGCAACAGTTGGCACAGTCCACAAGGCTGACATTTTGGGAGCTAAGAAACGTCTAAGCTAGTCACCTCGCCTGGAGGAACTGGTTATTAATTAGCTAGAGCGTCTGGTTCAGTGCAAGCCCTGCCAAAGAAGCATCTTCCCATTCATTTCCAGAAAACGGAAGACTGAAGTGACAACAACAAGCTTTCAGCTGCAGGGACCATCCTCGTGCCAAACTGAGACGGTCCATCTGATGCATCTGAAGTGTAGCAGGGGAAGGCATGGGAGAGTCAACCCAAGTCTGGATGAACGTGTTCACACAGAGCAAGAATCCACTGTAATCAATGCTTTTTTACTTTTCTTTTCTTTTTTTTTTTTTTTGCATTCATATCCTTCATGGATTCAGCTCAACTCTCCCAGGTTCTCTCATAGAAACACAGCCCTGGGAACTCACTGATCACCTGGAGTTCAGTGAGGACAGCAGGCAAACACTTGCCTTTGGACTCAGAGGCTTTGACCAGAGCAGCAGAAGGTGCCTACAGGTATTTTCTACCTTGCTGCTACTGCTCCGTATTTTGCTGTAACTTCTAAGGCCAGAAAATACCATCTGCCCTGGCTGCCCCGCCGGGTGGGACTGAGGACAGACCCCACCTTCGCACAGCCCCTGTGAAGCCAAGCCCTCTCTAGCTGGCACTCCATCAGCATGTCCAGAGCTGCCAAGCCAGCGGCACTTACGGGTCTCTCCGGTCGCTGCTCTCCAGCCCCCAACCTCAGCTTCTCAAGCCCTTGCGCTGGAGCCGCCGCTCCAGCTGGGACCCACCTTCCCTCCACGCTCCCAGATCCACGGCAAGGCACCCGAACCCACCCCTGTTTACTCCACGCATGAACAGCAGCACTGAACCTAAGCAGAGCAGTGCGGTCTAGCAGAGAGACGGATCTCCTGTAAGAGACGTTAAAACCAGAGATGAGAAAAGCCACATACGTCTAACGCACAGACGCGATCTTCCTAAACAGCTTCTCCAGGTATCACCGTGCACGCCGCCTTCTTTCACCTGTTTCTTCTTAAATAAGCCATAGTCGAGGGAGGCAGCGGAGGGAAAAAACGAGTCTCCTCTCGCACGCCCCTGCTTCTCCCGCAGGCCCCCTTACTTGCGCAGGGTATTTTTGCTTGAGTCCTTCCATACGGCCGCTCGTCCACCGCTGCTTCTCACCAGAGTGCCCTTACATGGGCAAGGCAGAGGAAGCAGAGCTGCTGGCCGGAGGAAATCCTCTCTGCCCCTAAATGACGGACTAGCTCCTTGTACAAACATTTACCCAGATTTCCCACGAGGCAGGAAAGTAAAATTTAGGCTGTTTGTACCCTCTGGGTGCCAGAAATGTGTATTTGCTCTCCAAACATACTTTCAAGCACTTTTACAGTTAACCCCTCGCTCTCCGACTGGAAGGGACTTTCAGGACTGTTGTCCCCCTGTGAAGGGAGCCAGAAGAAAGCACACAGACATCTACACCCATGCCTCCACACTCAGGCAACTGAGAAGATGGAATTTCTCCTCAACAGCTTTTAAGCTGTCTCTAGATTTGATTTGCTAAGCCAGGGGAGAACAGAGGCTTCCATTTATTTTAACGGGGCCGGCCCAGCTGAAGGCCCTCGAACATTTCGCAGCAGGTACATCACAGGTGTTACGCATCTCAGACACCTTCTGGCTCTCACATCCTCTGCACACACCTCTGGTGACAGGTCTGCTTGTCTGCCATCCCACCTACCGCCACGAGCATACGCCTGGAAGCGGTGACAACTCAAGAAGCCTGTGTCGGACTCCCGAGCCCCGAGCTCCCCCATCAGACGCAGACCCCAGCCAGGCACGGGCAGGGTGCCGCCTGCACGGCCCTTTCAGCTGAACAGAGGTAAAACCCACGGGAGGTGAGGAAGAAACTCTTGTACCTGGCAGAGCCTGAGCGACAGCAGGTCGTTAAACGTGGACGATCATCCCCTGCAAGGGGACGCGCACCCCCAGTCCAAGCTGGGAACCAAACAGCAGATTAGCCAGCGGGCCCCTGGGGTCATCTAACGGGGGAGAGGGTGCTTATTGCTCTGCCTGCTCCTGCACGTTCCTCTTTAGCCATTTTACAGCAATCATTTTCTGCTTCTTCAGCTGAACAGCACTGAAATAGTACTTTAGAGATTGAGGCTGCTCCGAGCGGGAGCTGGGGAAAGAGGCAGCTACGGGCAAAGCTGCCGAGCCCTGAGGGCTCCAACCAGCTTGTTCAATACCTCTGGAGGGACAGCAAAGGGGCTGAACGCAGAGGCAGGCAAGACAAGCCACGGAAAGCAAAGGCATTTCAACCTCGCCAGAGCCGGAGGGGGTTAGAAACACACTGAGCTGCATAATAATAATTAGAAAACAAAGCCCTTCTATTCGGATTGAAAGAGGCAGAGGGGAAGACCTTCGGACAGGGATTTTGTTGTTGCGAGTTAGATGAGGATAAATGACCCCGAGCAGTGCTGCAGTGCAGGTAACAAGGAGCAACGACTCTGTCTGAGCCGAGCAACCCGTCTTTTTCCAGAAGCGGTGGAGTCCGAACCCGCTGCAAGCTGCCGTCGCCAGCCTGACCTCCGATCACACGCGTTCGATAACCTCCTCCAGGACATCATTTCTGCAAACACACCGAGCGCAGCTGCAAAGCGAGGGCGCTGGGTTTGGTGACGGCTCTGCGGCCCCGCAGCCGCCCTGGCAATGCCCAAGGCGACGGAACGGTGCCCGCCGGAGGTAGGCGGGCCTGGTTCGCCAGGCACCACGATGCCTCGGCCACGTCGGACGGTGCCTCTGGCCGAGAGCACAGCGGGGGGAAACGATGCGGGACGTGATCCCAAGAACCAATATTTGAGGGTTTTACCAATTAGTCAGTGGCAACGTACTGAAAGCTAAAGAGTTCGCTGAACAGACTGTTCCTGCTTTTCCCATCTAGGCTTTTAGGGATAAAAGACGGTCTCCCTAACTCACAGCCAGCAGATGTCAACATAAAAAACCCCAGCTGACCAGCCCAGGGCACAAACCCAGCCAAGGTCGTTAGCTGCCAAGAATTAATTGACACCCACACCTAATTTGCTCATTTAAGCTAACATTTGACGAGTGTGACAGTCAGAGGAGCCACACTAATAAATACAATCAGCTTAATGATAACATCAAGGAGATATGAGGAGAAGCTGGGGGTACTTCAGCAACAAGCACTCGTCCCCTGGTGAGACACGTCTGCTGCCACCCGGCCCAGCAGGACCGTGCCATCGGGTCCCTGCCACCCCCTTCCAGCGGCTCTTCCCTGCTGCCCCCAGCCCCTCCCTCCCACTGGGCATTACAACTTTGGCACAAAACCAGCCCCAAGCTGGAGGAGGGGGCTGCGATGCGCCTACGGGTACAAAGCCTCAGGCTTCGGGGTGGCTTCAGGGCTCAGCTAAAGCAGCTCCCCCAGAACACCCCCTGATCTGCGTAGCGTCGGGCTGCACCCACCCTTCCCCCGTGAAGGACGTGGCTGGGACCCCCCCGGGGATCTCTGAGCACCCCTGTACCCAGGCAGCCTCCAACTTCTCCCTTCCCAAGGCGACGTCGCCCAGAGGGGGGGTTCGCAGGGGACCCCGGCCAGGCCGGGAAGCGTGGTGGAAACTTTGTCCCAGGCTCAGGGCGTGGGAAGCGCGGTGGGGATGCGGGGCGAGGGTCCCGTGGGCTCCCCCCCGCGGGGTCCCGACGGCTGCGGGGGAAAGGGACTCCCCTCAGCTCTGCACGGCGGCTCCGCGGTCCCCACGACGGAGGCACCCCCCCACCCCGGCCCCCCCGGCCCCCTCCCCGTACCTGTGGGCGCTGCCATCGTCGTAGACGAAGGAGCGGTTGGTGTAGCCCCGGGTGCCGCCGGCCGCCCTGCCCTCCGCCGGCCCCGCCGGTTTGTAGATCCCCTGCAGGCTCCGCTCCTCGCCCGAGAACGGCATCGGCGCGGCGGCGCGGGGGCCCGGAGGGGCGAGGCGGAGGAGCAGAGCCCGGGCGGCCCGCGCTGCCGGTGCCACCGCCGCCGGTCCCGCTCCCGGCCGCCCATCACGGCGCGCCCCGCCGCCGCCGCAGCAGCCCGCCGGCCGGCCGGCCGCTCCGCATCCCGGGGGAAGGCGCGGGAGCAGCAACAGGTGCCGCAAAGTTGCGGAGGAGCGGGCTGGGGGGGGGGAGGGAAGGAGGGAGGGAAGAGGGGGGTCCTGCCCTAGGCGCACCGGCGGAGCGGAGCCGCCCGCCCCTGCCCCATGGCGCGGAGCGGCGGGGCCGGAGCCGACACCGCGAGGCTGCTGCGGGCGCCCCCCACCCCGCGCCGCCGCTGCACCGCGGCGCCCCCTGCCGCCCGCAACGGCCCCTCCCGCCGCCCCCCGCGCCGGCCCCGGCCCCCGAGCCCCCCCGGGCGCGTCCCCCGCCCCCGGCCCCTGCCCGCACCCCTCCCCAGGAGCGGCGGGGGTGGCTTCGCTGGCTTGATTTTTTTCTCTTTTAAATTTTTTTTTCTGTTTTTTTTCTCCTTCCCCCCCCCCCATTATTTTTCCCTTTTTTTCCCCCTTTTTTCCCCCTTTTGTCCCCCTTTTTTCTTTTTTCCCTTTTTTTCCCTTTTTCCCCTTTTTTTCCCTTTTTTCTTTCCCTTTTTTCCCTTTATCCCTTTTTTCCTCTTTTTTCCCCTTTTTTCCTCTTTTTCTCCTTTTTTCCTCTTTTTCCCCTTTTCTCTTGTCCCCTTTTTTCTCCTTTTTTCCTTTTTCCCCCTTTTTCTTTTCCTTTTTTCCTTTTTTCCCGTTTTTCCTCTTTTTCCCTCGATTTTCCCCTTTTTCCCTCTTTTTTCCCCTTTTTTCCCTCCTTTTTCCCCTTTTTTCCCCTTCCCCCCTCTCTTTTCCCCCCTCTTTTTTCCTTTATCCTTTTTTCCCCTTTTTTCTTTTTTTCCCTTTTTTTCCCTTTTTCATTTCTTTAAGTCTTCTTTAAAATATTTTATTTTATTTTCCCTGAGCCGTATAAATATTTGCGCTGAGCCGGGCCGCGCCGCGGGGCCGTGCCGAGAGCAAACAGCCGGCCCAGCCCCGGCGCGCCGGGACGTTCCTGCGCCGTGCTGGGCGGCCGGGCCGGGAGCGCTGCCCTGCCCTGCCCGGGGGTCCCCGCTGCGACAGCACGGCCCCGCCCGGGGGCAGCGAGCCCGGGAAGGGGTTAACGGGAGGGAGCTCCAGGTGCCCTCGTAGCCCGGTGCCGGGAGGTGCCACCCGTAATGGTCTGGCCAAGCCCGAAGCTCCCCAAAGCTCTGTCCCCTGGATGCCAGCCGCTGCCACCAGCGCAGCCCCCCAGGGCCACGGAGGGGAGCGAGCCGACCCCGCGGCAGGGCGGCCGTGCACCCACCGGGCAGCAGAGCCCCGGGGAGCCGTGCTGCCCCAGCGCTGGCACGCTCCTCGCCTCCTTCCCTTCTATTTTCACTGGTCTTCCAGAGACCACGCTGTTGCACAGGGGGTTCACCGTGGGGTCCCGGGCTGCGCGGGTGAGCGGAGAGCCCCGAGAACCATTTATGGCAAAGGAAACGCTCCTACAGAAGTATGGTGGCCGGACAGCCACTGCGCCTTGCGCAATGCTCCTCAGCCACCCAAAACGCTCAGAGCCCAGGGCATGGTGACGCCGTCCGGGCCTGGAGCTCGCTGCTTCCAAAGCGCTGGTGTCTCTACAACAGCTCCAGGCAGCCCCCGGCCCCCACTCCCCCCCCCACTGCTCCAGGGAGTGATGCTTCGGCACACGGTGCCGGTTCGCTGCCGCAGCCTCCATGCTGGGGTCTACGCTTCTCTCTAGGACCGGAGACTTTGTTTCTCCCGCAGCATCTCTTCCTCCTTCCTCTCTCTCCATATGGACTCTCCTACACTAGGAGTCATTTGAGAGAAAAGCAATTAATACTCCCCGTGCGAGCCATGTGACGCTTCCCGACCCATCATGCTTTCAAGCAGGAGAGTTATTCTTCATTCACTAATTGCCTCACATTGTCTGGTGCAAAATGTTAACGCGCAGCGCTGTGCGGGGAGGGGTGGGTGGCACAGCAGCGTATTGACATGCGAGGTGATAACACAGGCGTGGAGGAGGAATTATTTAAAACAGTTGGGGGGGATGGGGACGGTGAGAAAAGAGAAATGAAAAATGAAAGAGCCAGAAGAAGAGAACATTCCCATCCAAATGCTGCAGCTCGAGTGGCGAGGTGGGCCCGAGCCCACCCGCCCTCCGCCCTGGCACAGCCGCCGGCGATGGACCAGCTGTGGAACTGTGGGTCCTGGTGGCCTCTAGGCCCACTGCGGAGCAGGGGGATGCCGATGCCTGGCCACAAGGCACAGGGACAAGCTGTCCCGGTGATGGCACGTGGCGGGATCCTACCTGGGAGAGGAGAGCCCCTGCCCGGGCACCACACCCAGCTCCAGCACCGAGCAGCCATTTGTGGCCTCTGCTCCTCTTCGCTGAACGGCTACAAGAGCATCCTCCGGGATGAACCGCTTCACAACCTGTAGTTAACAGAACAAAAACCAAAACACTTTCCTTCCTTCCCCGTTGGTTACTTTTTTCTTGTCCTGCTGTTATTTAACTCGAGGAAGTATATCAGGGCAGAGCGTGTGCTGTAAAACAGAACCACCACAGGACGGGGGTTGATTCGCGCTCTGACATTGACTGTCGGGAGAGCAGCGACAGCCGCCGGGCTTGACCTTCCTCATTTTTTCTCTGCTGCTCGGCAAAGCCGTTCGATTTTATCCTGAACTCAAGGTAGGAGCCATACAGCTGGATGTATTTGGGTGCCTTTGGGAATGGTGGACGTTCCGGCCAGGGTCCGTGTTGGATTCCCACTCCTTCACAGTGCCACATTTGAGCAGTTCGCTCTCCCTACCTCACTTCTCTCCCTGGCAGGGGAAAACCGGCTGTGCCGGAGCCCAGAGGGGCTGCTGCGACCCTCCCGTCCCTTCCCCGGCAAATGGAGGTGGTGGCATCCCACCCCAGGACCCTCTGACCTCCAGGGAGGCATTTGGGGATGCTGAGATCACCCCATCACCCTCCTTCGGTACTTCTTTCCCGTGGCTTCCCCGCTCGCCACCTCGCTCGTTAGTCAGCCGCACCCCCTCCTCCTAACGAGGATTCATCTGATTGCAGCTTCCAGCCGCGGCACAGCCTGCCTCTTCCCACTAGATCGACTTTGCCTTTATCCTGCATTTTCTCCCCGTGAAAACATATTGCAACACAGAACACCTCTTCCTTTTCTTCATGGAAAGCTGAGTGCTCCCCCTCCTCCCTGAGGCATTTTCTCCAGACTTGGGGTAATTCTGGGGGCTCTCTTCACCCTCTCCCCTTTCCACCTGCTCGCCTGAGCACTGCCCAGAGATGCTGCCCTTCCCCCCTGCCCTTACTCTTCCAAGATCAATAGAAATAAAATTCACTTCTCTTTGGAAGCTCTTTTAGGTCTTTCAGGCACCACCCAGCACTACCCTGGGATAGACTTTTTCTTCCCAGCTGCCATCATTTGACACCATCTTTAATTGTTAATATATTGCAGGTGCTCGGTCCCTCGGCCCCAGAGATGCCACAGGGACCGGGTGGGATGCTGGGGGCACCTGCCTTGGGGCTGTCCCTCCTGCCCCACGCTCCCAAAGCCAGGGAAGGCAGGGGCAAGGCAGGGCAGCACTCCGGGGAGTCAAAGGTATCATTTGGCATCTCAGGGGCATGGGGCTGGCTGAGCCGGCCCTCCCTGCCTTCAGCTTCAGCGCTCGACAAAATGCCATCGATGCTACAAGTCCTCGTTTCCCAACAGTCATCTAATTAATAAAAATTAACCAGGATTTCACATACCAACCACAACACTGCATCTCCTCCTCTCGACTCCCTCAGCCCCCGCGGCTGTGCTGGGGAGCCCCTCAGCACCCCGGCGTTCCCCTCTGCACCCTGGAGCAAGAGAGCACGTGGCCCACGGGGCTGTGTCCCACCTGGGCAGGGAGCGTGGGGTGCCAGGATCGGGGCCATCCAGGGACGCCCAGTGCCACCCGCACAGCCACGCGCTCAATGTGCACGCACGGGAGTTCTCCGTTAGCAGAGCCAGGCTTGGGGAGCGGGGTGGGGGGAGTCATGCGGGTCTCCTGGGGGTGGCAAACCCCAGTCTGTGACCCCCCGAGGGCTGAGCATGGGGACGGCATGGCCGCCCCCGGCAGATCATGGCCCCAGCTGCCCGAGGAGGGGCCTGGCACGGGGCAACGGAGACTCAACTCTGCTGTTTCTGTGTCTGGGAGAGCAATAAATAAATCTGTGGGAGGCAACGGTGGGGATGAGTCAGAGGCAACCAGGAGAGAAAGTCATCTTCAGAGGAACACGTTACCCAAGTCCAGCACGCCGCCGCGCTCCGGAGCCAAGGGAGGATTCGTGTCGGAGGGTGTCCTCGTCCTGCTCGAGCTCCCCGACAACCCCCTGCCGGGAGAGCGATGGGGGACAGCCCTGCCGGCAGCAGCCTTGGCCACGGCTGGGGGCTGCAGCCCCCTCCCCATCCCCGGGGCACCCCCAGCTCCACGCAGCTGGGTCCATCCAGCACCGTGGGACAGGGTGGGCTGGGGCATCGCACCAGCCCCAGGAGCCGCACTCCGCTCCCGTTTCCCTCCACGACCCGGGGCAAACTTTGCGTTTTGGGGTGCAGCACGCCCACAGCCCCAGGGCGAGGGGCTCCCCAGCAGAAAGCAACGCCCCGGTTTGCTGCCCAGGATCGCTGCCCAGCAGCCGTGGAGTCAGGCACGGCCCCACCTGCTCTGCTCCCCATCGCAGATATTGTCAAAGCGTGGACGGCTTTTAATCAACGCGGAGCTGAGTTCGAGACTCCAGTGCTGCCGATGTTGTCTGTGTTGAATGAATTTCACGTGAAATCTAGATTTGCCAGGCACAAATACAGCCTGCGCCTGACTTCAGGGATTGAAAGGCAAAGGCGAAGTAACCTGCGCGGCTCACTGTGAAAATGGGAAAGCTTCTGGTCGACTGCAAAATCGGGAAATTTTCTGTCAAGTTGACATCTGGGCAGGGAAGCAACGTTTCAGGAACGAGCTCGGCCCAGGGGCCGGAGCCCTGCGGCCTCGCAACTCAACACGTTTCGCAAGCTCGTGCTCTCCCCGCTCTGCTCCCCTTTAGCTCGGTGTTCCCGAGTGCAGCACCCGCAGAATGCACTGAGGGTTTAAGCTGTCTTTATCAAGAAATAAAGATTAGTTCGTTGTCAAAGCTGCCGTTAAACTCAGGAAGTAATAATCAAACATACCCATACAAAAAGATAGAGCTCTGTAACTCCAAGACTGGTGCATGCAAAGAAAAAAATGAATGCTCGGAGCTTGGCTATGAAAATGTGTTTTTAAGCTAGCCAACTGAGCCATTAAATAGGAGGAAAAGACACCCTCATTTGTATACCAGGAGTGGCTAATCTATCTGTCTCCTGTGTCAGCACGCTGGTTGCTTGGTTTGTTTTCAAGCTTTCTACTTGCATTTAACCCTCTAAGGGATGTTAAATACCAAAACCCAGATGAAATGCACTCTGTCTCTCTCTCATAAAACCTTCTCCGCCAGCATCTCCCAAGCCTCAGAGGACTTCAGGTGAAGAATTGTCTGTGAGAGCTGAATCATATCTTTAAGCAAAAGCATTGCTATTAGGTGACTAAGACCAAAACAATTGTCTCCCATTATTTATTGCAACTGATGCTGTTATTAAAAACCAGACAAATCCCTTCCCAGCCCGTCCCGCTATCACCTCTGCGTGCGCTGGCGAAACACTGCAAAAGCAGGTTGTAAATAGAGGGGACCCCTTGGGCAGGGTCCGGAACATGGGGAAAGCGGTTTGTGCTCCCCGGAGCATCCCGGCAGGGCTGCCAGCGGGTGCCTAGGGACACGGGCTGTCTCCAACCCTGAAAATAAGACACGCAGCCACGCGAGGGCACAGGGAATGCCTTGTGGAAAGAGGCTGTTGTGCCCACGGGCAGGCTACACGAGCAGGTTCTGGCACATCCCTGGAGCAGGAGGAGCTGAGTGAAGATCTGAAAGCCTGCCTGCAGGAATCAACCCGGCTTTTGGGAAGAGCCTGGGAGCGGAGGGATGGTGGTGGGGATGGGGAGGGGTGTCCACCCTGCAGGGAAGGGCAGCACATGGCACAGAGCAACTGCACGGACACCTGGGGCAGGCAGAGCCCAGGCTGCTCGTCTGAACAAATTCATGCCGGAAAAAAAAAACAATTTTCCTTGGCTTTCCCCAGAAAATCCCATCCGCCCGCCCTCGCTTGCACCGTCGCCTGAGAACGGTGCGTCATCCAAAGCCTTCGCGTTTTCATGAAGCGGAGTCGAGCAGAACTGAAACAAGCCGGGCTCTACTCCCCCCTTCCAAATGTTCGCAGCGCTGGGAGGGAAGCCAGGAGACTTTAAAAGACATTTTAGGAAGCTGCAGGTTCAGCTGCTCCCCTGCGGCACATTGCCCCGCAGCGCCGGCCCTGGGCTCGCCCTGCCCAACAGCATCTCCCACCGCCCTGCGGGCAGCTCTGCTTTTTATCTTTGGATGTCATGGGAGTTCAGGGCCCCGTCCTCTCCAGAAAATCAAACCCAAACTCCAAACATCCCTTAGTCTAAACACTCACTGTTCGTATGGTAGGTCAAGTTGTCTGCCGTGTCACTGGTACGTCCCTGCTCCCGTAATGGGGTTTGCTTGGACATAAAATATAAGGAAAACACGCAAACATCTCACCTAAAGCAAATTATAGCCCCGTGGCTCAGGAAAACCTGCTTTCCTGGTTGTTTCCCTAATTTACACCCACAAGCTTTTTCAGTGCTGAAGCGCAGCTGTAGGAACAGCACTCCTTTCCCCAGACTGACCTGGCTTCGGCCACTCCGGCATCCTGAGTTCACTCCTCTTCTGGAAACTCTTGGATGTCACCAGGAGCGAGGTTCTCCCCGAATGTGTTTGGCTTCACCTGTCTGAAAGAGAGCTCAGGTCACACAGGAGCTGCTGGGCATTGCGCTTGCCTGAAGCCTGGGTTTCTCAAGGAGATGGAGGGATCACCCGGGCAAACACCCTGCAGCCGAGGGGATCTGTGGCACTCCAGACAGTTATTTCACCCTTCAGCAGTCATTTCGTGTCTATTCCTCCTCAGCTTTCCCCGGCAGGACTCAGCCAGGGTCTTTGGCTAAAGAAAACCCCACGGCTGTGGTTGGAGAGAGTTAAACTCCTACACGCGATATCGGCAACCGTTTGAAGTTCCTGCTGCCACCACCAAGCAGTGCTGAAGAAATGACTTCAGAGGTTCTGCAAGCACCACGCTGTGCCTAATTGCAACACGGATGATACACATGTGGGTTTTATTATTATTCTAAAAAAGCACAATTGGGAAAGCCAATATTTTTAATGGAAGTGGTTTCAAATGCTAGTATTTATTTGCTTATTAAATGGTTTAGCTGGAGACAGAGCATCTTCAAAGGAGGAATTTTTTTTTTCCCCGAGAATGGGTATCTGGGGCTATAGAGCTATATTGTTATACATGAGAAATATTTCCTTCTTCGCTTTTTATTTCAGACAACACGTTTCACTGACACTTCCCGTGCTGACAGCTTGCCAAGCTTCAAAGCACAACTTCTGCAAGGGTTACAAAGATTGTGAGGCCGGTCCGGACGAAGCTGCAGCCCAGCTGACACACGAGCTCTGCGAAAGGAGTTTTTCTGGTTTTTGGAGAGCCTAAAGCCAAGGTCCGCGTTGGGACCCGCGTGCTGTGTGCACCTGGGCTGCCTCTTAGGTGGGTACAACAGCATTTCCAAGCCGTCACCACATTTTGGGGACCTGGTTTCTTCTGTAATTCCAGCTGCTTCCCACAGCAAAGCTGATTTCCCAGCACGTGTGGGAAGATCTCCCCACACTGCTGTGGACCCAGGGGCAGGTGCTGGGAGAGCTGAGGAGCCCAGCCAGAGCTGGGGGATTAACCCATGGCCACCCCAAGCCAGAAATCAAACCTCTTCTCCACCTCCTTGGGTCCTCTGGCTGATGCGGGGTCCCCAGAGGACGCTTCAGGGAGGGTTGCAACGGTCAGAGCATCACACCCTGAGCCCTCGCAAGGCACGTGGCTAAGGCAAACCACAGCAACGCTGCATCCCCCTTGCACCCTGTCACTCAAGGATGCAGTAACAGAAACACACCCTCACCTACAAAAAAAATCTTTTCAAAATTAAAAAAAAAAAAAATGACCCCCTCTCTGCTCTTGCGCAGGGGCTGGAGTTCCCACACTTGTGCTGGTGAAGGCTGACTCCTCCCACCACCATTCACCCATCAAACAGCGTCGTTGCCGCCATCTGTCCCCCCCTGCCCCTCCTGGGGGCTGCAGGGGACCTGCAACCCCTGTCCCCCCTCGGTGCTCCATAGGCCCCACGGCTCGCGGACCTGCTGCCAACCCCAGCTCTCACCCCTGCGGACACTCTGTCCTGTTCGTGGTGTCTTTGGCACTTCCCCCTCCAGCACTTCCAGGCCCCCGCGGCTCCCCAGCCCAGTCAGCTCCAGCGCAGCCCGCGGCTCTGCCAACACCAACACGCAGAGGCTCCGGCGCAGCCGAGGCCACCGCCGAAGGCAGGAGCCTGGCCAGGGGTGCATCACTGCAGCTCTTCACCAGGACACGCAGCCACCAGAAAAGCAGAAATCCATACAGTCATTTAAAACCACAGAATGACTTTGTGCAGAGAGAAAGCAAAGGACCACCCAATGCAGCTCGTTTGGGTTCATGTCCCCACTCCAGTAAATGGATGCTGGAGGGGCAAGAGGCAGGGGGACACCCCAAAACACCCCCAGCCTCCCGGCCATGGGCCCTGTGGCCGAGCACCGCCAGCCCCCGCTGCAGAGCCCCTTCATCGTGCCTGTTCCAAGGGGCTCACTGGAACGGTGCCCTGCACTTCCCTGGCTCCAGGAGCAATCAAGAGAGCCAAGCGAGGTGCCTCACCTGGGCTGGGGTCACAGCTCTGGCACAGGGAAAGCCTCCTCACACCCCTCTCCCTGCTCAGCTCGCTCCCTGCGTGCTAGAGACAGCCCGGCCCGGCAGCGCCCAGGGCATTAGGGCATCCTCCACGACCACCAGGACCCCACGCACGGCAAAGCCACCAGTTCACGCACCAAACCTCCATCTCAGGAGATGCAGAGTGCTCGGCGCAGGGGTGAACTGCCCTGGAGGTAGGAACCAATGCCAAAATGGCTCAGCTGTGAAAAACCAACAAGCAGACATAGCACAGCAGCACCAGGGCACCCCTTTGACCAGGTTAGCCCTAGCAGTTGCTTCATTTCTTTATTTCTCAGACACCCAACCCCAAGTCTCAGAAATTAATAAAGAAAAAGGCTAGAGTTTTGTTTGTGTTATACGCAGCTGCAACACGATCGGCCCCTGGGATCACCTTTCCTCCCCGCAGGCAGGTGAGGTGGAAGCCACCGTCTCCAGGTATCGGGCAGTAACTCAACCCCGCAGACCCAGATACAGACGCTGCCCCGTGAGCCTCCGCCAGGGAGAAACCGCCTCCGCCGCGAACGCAGACCCCGCTGCGGGGAGAACTCCCACCGGCATGCAGGTAGGTGCTGGGGTGCGTGGCTCAGCCGCGGCAGGGAGGCTGATCCCTCGGGGACAGCGGGGTAACAGCTTTCCCTGCGGTGTCCTACCCTGCCAGCTTTCACATGGCGTCGTAAGGCCAGCTACCAGAGGGTCTTCTTTGAGGACACATATTAATGTCACAGGTCCTCATCAGCATCTCAGGCCTTCAGCAACAGCTGAAAGTCAGGAGATATTCATAGTGAGCTACCCTCCAGTATTTCCACGCACGGACGTACAGAAGGGAGCCTTCTAAACTACAGCATGGCAACATCCCTCTCAGCTTGGGATCTCACCGTGCCACAAGAAGTGGGGTTGAGGGAGGAAACGAGCCTCACACTAAGAATACAAAGACCATGGTCTAAAAGTTGTAATTCTGTTTTGCATTAATATATCACAAAATGAAGGAAAGCCTTTCTGTTCCAGCAGCAAGACAATTGTGTCTGTCTTCTCTCCCCCAGCTGACGCTCTGCAGGCTCCGGACGCACCAGTGGTGCTTCATTTTCTTTAACGTCTTCCTTTTCCACGTGCTGCTTTTTGGGGCAGATTTACTGGAGGAATACTTCCTGCGGTCATTACCTCTTTCCTACACCGACGCCAAGACTCTGGAAATCCGGGAGAGGGCCAGGAAGCTAGATGTGGATGCTCTAAAGGCCAATCTCTCTTACACTGTCAGCAGCACAGCAACATGCTCCGATCAAGAGATATTTTTGCTTGTTCTTGTCTGCAGTAGCCCAGAAAACAGGACAAGGCGCAACGTGATCAGGCAGACATGGGGCAACGTGACAGACGCCAGAGGTTACTCTGTCCTTACTCTGTTTGCTTTAGGAAAGCCAGCCTCGGTGACAGCCCAGCTGGAGATCAACGAAGAGTCGCAAACACACAGAGACATCATTGAAGGCAGTTTCATTGATTCTCCTGAGACACAGACACAGAAGATGCTGATGAGCATTGAGTGGACAGTGACGTTCTGCCCTCACGCAAGGTACATTCTTAAAGCAGACGAAGACGTGTTTGTCGGTATCCCAAGTCTGGCTGGATACTTGCTTAGCTTAACGCAACTAGAGGACGTTTACATTGGGAAGGTCATCCACCAAGGAGTGCCCAGCAGAGACCCTGAGAGCCCTGGCTTTGTTCCCATCCATCAGTACTCACAAGAGTTCTACCCCGATTACTGCGACGGGAGCGCTTTCGTCCTGTCCCAGGACGTCGCTCGCAAGGTGTACGTGGCCGCCGAGGAGGTGCCAGTTTCAGTGCCCCCTGATATCTTTGTCGGAATCTGTGCGAAAAAAGCTGGCATCACTCCCGTTCACAGCTCTCGATTTTCTGGGGAGAAGCACATCAGCTACAATCGATGCTGCTATAAATTCATTTTCACCTCTTCCAACATGAAAGAGGACGAGTTATTTCAAGACTGGAAGCAAACAAGCGATGGGAAAGATTGCTCATTACTGGAAACCTACTACGGTCTGCTGTCCTGCAAGGTTTCCACCTATATTGATAAGTTCAAAGTTTAACTTAGAATAAAAAATGAGGTTCTTCATTTCGCCAATTAAGATTTAACTGAATAAAGTCTGAACTCTCTTTTACCAGCTGTTTCATCTCATTAACATTCAGTAACAACGATCTCTCAAAGTTTGCTCTCTTCCCTTCAACAGCAAACGAATTCTCAATGCTACAGCGTGTTACCGCAGCAAGAGAACGAGATGTACTCCCGCTACGCAAGTCCCTGCAAGTGCATGCATGCAAGCTAACGAGTATTCCAAGAAACTTTGTCTGTATCCAGTGTTTTCCAGACATTTGAAGTCCTCTGCCTCACGCTGAAACTCCGTCTGCATTTTTATCTGAGTGAGGCATCCCCTGCTTCCAAAGCGCTCTGTAACAAAGGGAGCTGTTTCCTAGCAGCCTGTTCACCGCACCAGTGAAACTACAGAACAGCTCGGAGTGGGCACAGACATCGAGCCATCCTGGGAACTGCTTCTGTAAACAGCCCGGGGGGATCCCAGGCGAGAAATGTAACTTCCCTGCTACAGAACCTTGTATCCGTCAGTCCTGGTGTCAGAAACACGCCGACACAAGCGGCTCAACGCCGTGCCGTTACGCTGGAGAACTGCGCCAGCAGTGAAGTCAGAACAAATTCCCCAGAGCACTGGTAACACCAACCGTACTCAAAACGTAAAAACTCCCCAAACGAGGAACCAGCCCCAGACCACAGCCCCACCCAAGCCTGCAGCCTCCGATCACCTCTGCCGCATCGGCTCTTCCAGCAGCACACAGAGGAGCTGGACAGATTCGTTCCGCACTTGTGACGGACGCACACGGGAAGAGACACACCCGTGCCTTGGAGGGCCCCGTCCACTCTTCCCGCTGCGACCGAAGGAATTGGAGGTGTGCTCCGAATTCTTATGTACCAAGTTATGCTGCTTGTTAACCAGGGACAAATGATAAGTTCTGGGTCTGGCTTTTTTTTTTGTTTGCTTTTGGTTGGGATTGGTTTGGTGGTTGGTTGTTTTTTTTTTTTCAAACCAAGTTCATCAAGGTTAGCATGTTACCTCAAATCTCCTTCTCCATCCCTGCAATTCTCTTTTTCCTCAATTATCTCTACCTGCTACATTACAGGGACAACAGGCTCACGTTTTTCCACTGTATTTAAGATACACCAGTAGCAAAATGTAAACCGTGTGGCAATACACAGAATGGGCAGGGAACTAGCTGTGAATAATACAGGATAACCATTTGATCAATTAATCAGAATGTTGATCTCAAAGCTCAACAAAATAAAGCATATGTGCATATATAAAAAAATCCCCTTGTTTGGCATCTCTGTGTATTCTAAAATATTGTATTTGGCAAATGTACTACGCAAAGCAGATGCTAAAGACTTAGCACACAGAGTAGCCTTGAAAAGCAACATCTGAAAACACACATGGAAGAGACACACGAATTGCAGAAGAGGTTTCATTTACATATTGATTTCTTTTACTGAGATTTTAGTATACAGCTCATACAGAGCTACCAGCACGCAAAGCCACCTACAATAACAAAGCTGAACCATCCAATACAAGTGCAAACTAAGGAATTCTATACTCTTTCCATTTCCTTTTTACTGCTTCCACGCTTTTTTCTGGATGGAGGATTCATGAAGCTTCCCCACTCTCTGCCTTCACAAACGAGACACTGTGTACTGCATTTCTCACTAGCAGATGTTTATTATGCACATCCAGGATGAAAGCGTCAGCAGCAGTATGATGTGGGATGACAACTTTTGCACATATTAGATCATAAGCAACAAGGCAGATCACCTGCGTTCAGCCAGCCTATTGAACATCAAGGGATCCTCCCCAACCACCTTGCTCCTCTCAGCCCGCTCCGACTCCTTGCCAGCAATGTTTCGCAGGCCATACCATCACCTCTGCTGCAGTTCAGCGCTACCACAAGCAAGAAAAGTTACTGCATTGACTAGGTCATCCTGCTTCACTCGGCAGAGTAGGGACACAGGGCGAGTACTTTCCACAGAGGTATACCCGACTTGACACACTACTAAAATAAGCCCAGAAGCAGTAATTTCCTGTTTTATTATGCTCCTTCCAGCTTGTCCTCAGATTTGTTTCTTATGTCCTCACCAAAAATAATACAAACATTTTGTATAAAGTACATTGTGGTCTTTGTTTCTGGACCGAGACACGCCACGTGTCACTAGAGCGCCCAGCCAGTCGCGCATCTCACCCGCAGCTCGCTGACCATCTTCAGAGGAAGACACACAACCACGTAAGGTACTGCACACCCCTCCTCCTAACTCAGCTCACGCCCTTAAACATGAAAGCTTTATCTTCTTACCCCTTTAACTCAGGCAACTAAAATCATATATTTTTTTAAATAACACTTAAAATTAAAAAATTTCATTTCTGTTAAAAAATAGTGTAAACAATTGAAGATTTGGTTCTGAAGCAGACCTGTAGTGCTATAGCTCACGCTCCTTTTGAGCAAGAAAACTGAGCTGCCGTACAAAGTCACAATCAACAAGGAAGACAAAGCTCCCAATTTGGTTTTATACACTAGAGCTTGCATTCATTTGTTTTCAAAAGGGCTAAAAGCTTTTTTTATCCTCAGCATAAAATGCAAACAATATTTAGGATTACGTATTCAAGCAAGACTTACATCCAGCAAGTCGAAAATAGAAAAGAATCCAGTTCGTACTCCCTCGTGTGGACAGAATGTCACTAAGTTATTCTTACCAACAGGGTTTCTGACAGAATACGAATGCCTAAGAGTCTGTTCCACGCAAGTGCCAACTTCGGCAGATATAAAAAAATATATAAAAAAAAAGAGAAAGTACGGCAGCATCTGAGGTTACACACCTCGAGGTGTTTTGGTGTTTGTTTTTTTAATTGAACTGTGATCTACTGAGAAAACACGATAGGAACTCCAAAACCCCCAAACAATTGAACGAAACACTGGTAATTTCTGCAGAATACAAACACAGCCAGTAGTCGACAGAGTGCTTACCTTGGTTGCTTGTCTCACGACAGTACAGAGAACTTCTGTCGTGACATTCTATGGGAAATTTTGCTGTGCCCTGTAGGTTTTGATTTGCTCTCCTGACTCTCAGAGTCAAAAGGCTTCACATTCCTTTAAAGAGACAATCTAGGGACTCCAGTGAGGGGAGTCTTCACACACCTTATACCTTAACCCCTATTTCAGTAACGTGGCTTGCAGGAAGGGGAACAGAGACACCAATGACATTATTCCGCTCCTTCCACAGCTGTAGTAGACACTGCCTTAACATAATAAGGGCCTTCACGCAAGTAAGCCCTAAGCCTCAAGTAATACTGATTTCCAAAGATTTCCGCGATTGTTTTAGAGTTTACGAGGGCTTTAACCAGTTCATATTTGGCATCCTTCGAAGCTTTGTCAGGCTCCACAGATCTGTCTACAACATACTCCACGAACCCTGGACTGTCAAGCATCAACTTCTGGGCCCATGGTTGACTTGCAATAGCCTAAACGTGAAGACAAAAAAGAGGGGGGAAGGGGGAAACACGTCATTTTAAAAACCCCCAAACCAGTGACACAGTAGCCTGTCATGCAGATAGCCAAGGAACAGAAAAAGTGAAATGGGACATTCACTCTACACAGCAGCTGCACAACCACCACGCAAATCAAGCGGCAGGGTTTAGCACCGGAAAGCAAGTACAGCTCAGTGCTTATCTTTAAAGTTTTAAGTGAATTATCACAGCAGTGCCTCTGAGCACCCTAGAGCATAGCTGTTGCTTTTTTTTTCCCCCCTCTCCAATTTATAAGAAAATAAACATTACAGACATGACACGTTTGCTACATTATTTAAATGCTGAATGCCAACAGGGCCCAATGAAAACAGCCTCATTTCTGACCACTTCAGGGCTTCAACAAGAAGTTTCTTGCATTCACTTAAAAAAAAAATCTGAGACCAAATGGCAATACAATTCACTACCCGACCTTTAAAAAGAAAGAGCACTTACAGTAAACACCCGTAAGGCCCCACAGTGGAGATCAGGGAATGGCTGAGTACTGATGCTCCTGAAGAGTTCCAACGGCTGGCTAGACAAGGACGCGAACCACGATTCAGTCATTCTTAAAAGGTCTTCTGTCTGCTGCTCTGCCTACACACACCAGAGAAATGCACAGAAACGAAAGAGTTTGATTCAGATTATGTAAACGTTTCAAGTTTTGAGTATATGTTCAATAGTTAAGGAAGTTCTTTAAAACAAACCACTACATTAAACTGAAATAGCTTCTATTTTCAACTTATTTTCAGGAATGAAGAAATGGCCTTCTATATTTCATTCAGCTTGGAGGACAGACTTAAATTGATCATGACACACAAGATAGTGCTGTGCTGGAGTGCAATCCCGCAAGACAAATGAAAATGCCCATTTAGAGCTACACCATTAAAACCAGATTACTGGATCTAAACAACATATACAGGGATTAGAGCAGTGTGCCACTATTCCTTTAAAACATAAGATTATTAAACTGTTTACTCTCATTCCCTTGCCTATAATGTCTTGACTTCATGTTTTATAAATGTATTTGAGAACACCTGGCTTCTTACAAACTCTAACTTTAAGCAAACAAATCAGAGCATTTCAAAACAGTAAAGTTAACGACTCTAAATACTAGAAAGCTACCACTTCTACCTAAGCTACATGCCGCAAAAGGTCTTCATACAGTTAGGCAGACACACGATAATTTCATTCTTGCAGATTATAAAACAAAAAGACAAACCAAACCACAAACTTACAGGCAAGTAAAGAAGAGATGAAATTGCATCCAAGCATCGAAGTCGCAACTCCGTGGGGGCATTCTTCGCCTGGTGCCCTATTCTGTTTAACAGATTTTGAAATCTACTTCCTTTAAAAATAAAAACAAAGTGCTTTTACTTAATTCAGGTAGACCTCTACAGGAGAACAGAGTTACCCGTCAGCCACATTATACTACATTAATTGGTACAAGAACTGTTGCACATTGAATCTGAGAAAGGCAACCTCTTGCTCTACTGTAATAAAAGCAGTGTAAGATTCTGCTCACTGCATATGGATCCAAGACAGATAAATCCAAAGCTTTTATGTTAATTCCCCACATTATCCAAACATTTACAAAAAGGAAGTTGTGTGTCACAGATAATTGAGTTATCCAAGGAAGCGTGGACCCTAGTACACTTGTAATTAGAAATCTTCAATCCCCTTCTACAACGCTCCACTAGCTATCTGCTAATACAGATTTTCACTTAAAAAACAACATTCAGACTAGCACCAAGAAGTCTAGCACCTACTTTCATTCCTCTGAACAGTTTCATATTAAGAGAAACAATGCAGTGTTTACAGAAAACATCAATACGTGATAGTTCATATTTTTCCAGTCCTGGTGAGAAGGTCATGACATCAACAGAAACAGAGAAATCTAAAGTAACACGACTCCTGACGATTTGCATGATGCAGCTCACTAGAAAATAATGATTCAAATCATGCTTGCAGTACCAGAATTCTAGCTGCCAGACATTTCACACTGCCACGCCTGATAAGACAGTTAAAAAGCACCTTATCTGCTATACCACAGCTATTCAGACACCCTTAATTATTAAACACATTCTTCAATTCCTTTCTCTGTTATACCAAACCAATTCATTCTTGTATATTACGACATACTGAGAAAGTTTTATTAAAAAAAATACTAACTAGTTTTCTGCAAAACCTGTTTGCCTTCCACATTTGATCCCAGGATTCCTAGTGTGTCCACAGCCACTCCAATCATGGTTGGATCATGACTTTCTGCCATTTCAAAGACTTTTTCCATAAAGACAGGGTATCGTTCACAGATCTGCTGCGGACTGTCTACAACAGCCAGATTCCCAAAAAATTTTACAAATCCTGAGAAAACAGAGACAAAAAAAAAGCATTCAGAGTGGAGAAACAGTAACTTCAGCAATGTCAAAATTAAACACATTAATGTAAGATTGTTTCACTGTTGAACTAGTGTAATGAAGTCCAAATACTGTTTGTGAAAGGCAGGAGAATAAGGACAGAACTAAGGAACAAGCCAGTATTTTGGAAGTTATGTAATCCGTGATCTAACAGCTTTCTTCTTGATTAAAAAAAAAAAAAAGACTACAATAACACAAACTTCAAACTTACAGTACAGTCTTTCCAGATCTTCCCTGTACTACTACTGTTCATGAGTAACAGTATTTATGTGTTAAACTGTCCTTCAGCACTTTTGTGTACATCCAACATATATGTTCTAATATTCAAAAATTCACACGAGCTTTCAAAACAGAGGCTTAACAGCCCTCTCAGTTTAACTCATCAATAAAAGCAAGCAGTAATCACAAAACGCATGCTGTAACCTGGTAAATAGAAGCCTGAGAAAGGATCAGACTCTGCACCAAGGATGATGTTTGAAATTTTGTCGATAACTCCTTGTTGAGCAAGATACTGACGCCCATGTGGAGTATGGGCCAGCGAGGTCACCATCTCTATACACGTAGCTCTGCAAGATACAAACACTTATTTTGACCTATCTCAGATGGGTTTTGAAGTACTCTGTGATTCAGAAAAAACAGGTTTTCTACCCTCAAGACAAAAACGACCATACAAAAAAACAAAAACCAAACTACCATAACTGTCCAACACTCCCCCAAGCTCACTGAGCTATCTTACTGTAGGTGTACTATCAGAAAGGATTCTAAAGCCTTTATACGGCAGCCCAGCATCACAAGTACCACAGCATACCGGGGAAACTTCATCTCAGTTCTCAAATCTAAGTATGCAGTATTTTACACCCAAGGCTACTCAAGAAGAGGCAGACAAAACGCTTTCCTGAACAGAGTTTCAGAGAAACACACACAATGTGTTTGAAGAGTGTTATTCTAAGACTGAACATCAGAGTTTTAACAATGGGGGAAATCTCATCGGTAAACTCACTGCCAACATACCTGACCAGCACATCATCTCCAGTCAGCTCTCCAATTAACTCTGATATTAATCCACTGTTTGCACAGTAATTTAGTGAATCTGCTGACACCGAAGAAATCTCAACAATTAACTAAATAAAAGCACATGAAAAACAATGCTGGATGGTTTATAAAAACATTATAATGTTCACAATTCACAGTAATGGCCAAATACATCTTATAGTGCTGACTAACCCTATATGTACATTAAATATAGAATTTCATGATGTTTTCATAATTAAGCTAAATGCTTGCTCGAAACAAGTTCATAAGGAGTTCCAAGTTTACAGCACATGCATTCAGTTTCTATTCACAGTCATCTTTCCTTCAGAGGATCATCACTGCTATCCACATTAAGCTCTACAATGGCTAAATTGTATTGTTTCTCCTTGTACATATCTAGACTGACGTGCTTGGCATCTCTCTCTCGGTCTCTTTGCCCCTCCAGAAGTTTCAATAGCACTTCACATCCAAATGCTGAGAGACCACAGCAGCTATTTTACTTTTACTTTCAGAGAGGCAAACATTTTATTGTATCTTTACTTAACTCTCTGTAGCCCTTCCAATGCTCTAGGGACCACAAGTTATAAAATAACAGACATAAACAGTACTTCAACACCTGTGTACCACAAACTGAAAAGTTATGACATTATTTGAGGACCAACACTACTGTACTCTTCCTGCTCCTTTCTTCTCTCGACAAAACACACACATGAAGAAAAGTCTGTAAAGCAGTGATGAACACTAGCTTACAGGCAAGCCACAAAATCCAGACTGTAATTCAGAACTACAGTCCAAAAGAACGCCAGTATCATGTCATTCAAATGTTAACATTGGCTACACTCCTACCTCATATACTCTGTATCGAACGGTATCATTCGTTGCCATGACATTTTTCAAGTCACTCAACAAACTGCTCACAAATAAAGCCTCTAAGCCATCTCGTGTCTGCGCTATCCTTGAGAGAGATTTGATGGCCTGGAAACAAAAACAGCAACTTAGTATAAGAGAAACACAAAGAGAAGAAAGTCCAGGACGCCAGTTTCACTATTCTTTACTAACACATTAAATCATCTTAGGCACCTAAAATTTTAATTGCAATTCACTTTTTAATGAGAATTACCGTATCGTTGACAAGAGCTAGTTATGATTACTGTGATCCACGACATCTCTGACATTAAATTCAGGTCTATGAGTTCACTTTAGCATCAATAGCTACTGGAAGATAACAGTTCTAGGCATATTTTCTACCACGTCTAAGTAACTTCTGGGCTTAGGGCACCTACGTGCTTATAACATAAGCTCTCTTTTCTTCAAAGAGGAGCAGAGGCTGTCATCTCAGACACAGCAGGAAAAGGTGTTTTGTGCAGTGTCTACATCACTTTGTAGAGGAAGAAAAGAAGAAAGCCATGCTTACCTCTTTAGCCACTGCTATTTTCTCTCCACCAATGCAATTTATTATTTGCCGTAATAGTTCAGGACTGTTGAGAACTTCCGTAACAGCATCTGAATTTTCAACAATCCTCCCAATCTAAATACATGATTAAACAATTATAGAAAATGACATTAAAACAAACTTTTTTCCACTACAAGGGCATTCAAGCATTGGAACAGCTACCTAGACAGAACCACGATTTTCAGCGATACTCGAAATTCAACTGAGCAACGCCCTGAGCAGCCTGCTGCAAGCTGGCCCCACTTTTAGCTGGGGGCTGGACTTGAAACTTCCAGAATTCCATTCCAAACTACAGGGTTCCACAATTCTGTTCTTTCAAATTAATGCAACACGCATCAAGTTACTACAACCTAGTCTTCTTCAGCGTTTCCACAATATTGTTCAAAGTATGCTGAATATCAAAACGTTGCTGCACTTCATTCTTACGGTACCTGCTGTCAGTGCTGGCTTAGGAAGCTTTATCCAGAACACCTGACAGGAGATGCATTTACAAGTTACTTCTGTCAAGACACAGTTTTAGACGTGAAGTTTAACAGATACATCATAAAGCATTACGTACAAACATATGGCACAGTATTTATCCAAAATTGCATGAGCGCGTAAGAGCACAATTCCTGCAGGTAACACTTGATGCAGTGCTTTTGTCACAAACTAGGCCATGAAACACCAGTAACAGATTGGGACTAAACTAATCCAGCCCAGCTCAAGACACAGCTCTGTCCCCTCCTCCTGGAGGGAAACCCTGTACCTGAGATATGGTGAGGATTTTCACGGAGTCGTCGGAGTGAAAGAGCCCTTTCTGAAGCTCTTCCCTGAGGTTCTGGATCACATAGAGCGGGTCCAGGGCCTGCAGGAGCATCTCCAGGATGGAAACACAGGCAGACACCTGCTCCCTGGGCGGGCCAGAGAGAAACCCAAGCCCGTCAGGAGGGGGACGCCGCCGGCTGCTCCCACAGACTCCGCTGCGCCAGCCCCCGCCCTGAAGGAGGGCGGGGAAGGAGACGGGGTAGCAGCAGGAACCCCCGCGCTCCGGGGAAAAGGGAGAGGGAAGGCGGCGGGGCCGGCTCAGGCTAGCAAGGCCGGGTCAGGCCCGCAAGGCCGGGCCGCTGCTCACCGGTCGTTGACGCTGAGGAGGGCGAAGAGCGCTCCCAGGTGGTCGTCGCTGAGGCGGGCGCGGAGGGCTGCGGGCGGCACGGCCTGCACGGCGAGCCGCAGGGCCCGCAGCTCCTCCAGCGGCAAGTCCCGCCGGGCCGCCCGCTCCAGCAGCTCCACCACCGCCTCCGCCATCTTGACGCCGCCGCAACGCTTCGCGCGCGCCCGCCGCCCCTAGCAACGGCCGCCCCTAGCAACCGCCTCGCCGTCGCCACGGGGCCCCCTGTGCTCCGCCACGCCGTGAACAAAATGGCGGCCGCGCGCCCGCCCCTTTATTAGCTCCGCCCGCCTGGCGCTCTGATTGGGCAGGAGCGCGAGGGGCGGTGCTAGAGCGGGGTGGAGCCGGGGCGGGGCCGCGGCGGGGGGATGACGATGATGGCGTCCGTGAGGCGACGGGGCCCGGTGTGGGCCCGGCGCGGGCCTGGAGGCTCAGCGCCGCGTCGCGGGTGTGGAGCGGGGCCCGGGAGGCGGGAGGCGGGAGGCGGGAGGCGGGACCCGGAGGCGGGACCCGGAGGCGCTGAGGGGCAGAGCTGCACCCCGCGGCCGGTCCCGCTGGCTGAGAGGGGGCTGCGGGGCTGGGACCCCCCGCGCTGCCTCATGGCGACGGAGAGAGCTCGGGGCGCGCCACGGCAAGGCCCGGGGTTTGCTTCAGACGTTGGGTTTCCAGCCCAGGGACAACAGGGAGACAGCGGAGCGTGGCAGATACACGGCTGCTGCCACCTCGGGGTGCTTCACACCCCCCCAAGGCCTCCGGCCTGCGGCGCGGCTGAGGCTTCGTCCGGTGCCAGAGAGGGCGGCCATGCCATGCGGCGCTCGAGCAGGCCCAGGCGCCAGCGGCAGCACCAGAAGTGCTGCGCTCCGCGGGCTGACGATGGGTGTGTTTTCCTGAAAGCTTACCAGAACTGATTGGAACATAATAAATAAAGTCGCAGTGTGAGACAGAACACAGCTCTCCGTTCCTCTGCACTGGGTTGCCGGCAGCGTTTTGGGCCCAGACACCACAATGGGACTTAGCAGCTTCTGAGCGGTTTTCTGTCCAACAAGGAGAGAGCCCAAACGATATCAAACCTGAGAAACTCGCCCAGAGGAGCCGTGGCTGCCCCCTCCCTGGCAGTGTTCAAGGCCAGGTTGGATGGGGCTTGGAGCACCCTGGGCTGGTGGAAGATGTCCCTGCTCATGGCAGGGGGTTGGAACCAGATGAGCTATGTGGTCCCACCCAACCCAAACCATCCTACGAGTCTATGACTCTACGCAAATAACTAATTAAAGCAGAAATGCCAAATGGCATCGGCAAGTGTCTCAGGGCACCTAACAGCACTGGTACTCCTGGGGTGTTGATTCACTGATACCCCTGGGGTATTCGTTTGTCCCTGCTGTGGCTTTCGCCCCGCTCCTGGGGTGCTGGGCCCCAGCATCCATCCTCCGCAGCGCGGCGGGTCGGGCAGCTGGCTCTGCACGGGGCTGCCTGTGGGCAGACGGGGTTGTCCGAAAAGCAGATTCTTTACCGGGTGTGCGGTAAGGCAATCCTCACACGCTCAGGAGAGAGAGTGTTTTATTCAGGCCTGGCTGCTCGGTTGATTTTCCACAGATCAAGCACACCTAAGGCCAGCTTCTTCATTAAATTTATACATTGAATTATACATTCTAATCAGTATGAGTTGTGCAATTACATGGCATTGTTATTCTTGGCTTCTTTTCAGACCCTTCTGCGCATGTCTTCCTCCTTTTGGGGGTCTCCGGTGGTCCTCGGTGGTCTTCCCTGATGAAGCACCCTAATTCCTTTTATCCATATATGGTCAAGTGTCATCTACGGACAACTGAAGGCCATTTTCCTCTGCCAACTTTCCTCTGTTCCTTCAAGAGGGAGTATTTGTCTTTGATTAAATGGACAGTGTAGGTGGCCAAGATGTTCTGTTTCTAAGCTTAGGTTAAACGTTAACATCATGCACCGCTTGATCAAAGGAACGCTACTTAAACACAAACAATACCCCTTCTTCCCAAGGGAGGAACGTGTTCTGCTTCAGCGGGGCTGGATGCCAGGGCCGGGGGTGGCAGGGGAGGGTCTGTGGGGAGGCAGGAGGGCTGTGGGGACTCCGCGCTGGCCCACGCTGGGGCAGGCAGGCGGGCACCAGCCTGCAGGCAGCCGGGGAGGAAGAGGAGGAGGAGGAGGAGTTAGTGCTGGCTGCGGGCAGCCTTCCCGGGCAGCCTTCCCAACGCGGGGCTGAGCAGGTGGAGGGACGGAGGGGAGATGGAGTGGCTGAGCCAGCGTTGCCCGCTGCTGCCCGCTGCCCAGGGCTGTCCCCGGCCGGGCCGTGGCACCTTGCTGCTGGTAAGTGGGAGCCCTCCGGCGCTGCCAGGGCTGGCTCCGTGCTGGGGACGGGGGACGGGTTTGACACCCTGGGGAGCGTGGCGGGGGCAAACGGGGCAGCCGTGGAAATGCCTCCGTCTGTACCTTTATAACGGAACCTCTGCAAAAAAAAACAACCCAGGACAAAACAAAGATCATGCAGGAGGAATGTATTCTCAGTCTCTGCAGAGAGCAAAGCACATTGCTGAGGAGTTTTTTTCCGCTTGCGCTGAGGAAGCTCGCAGCCTGCTCGGGGTTGCCACAAGTTGTGCTTGCTTGGGGTTTTTTTATACAGAACCTCATCAAAACTAGGCAAAAAGTCCGAACCTGGTAATTTTAAACCCCAAAGCTATTTTTAGTTCACCAAAGGCAAAACAAATCTTGCAGAAGTCTTAGTCTCTCTAAACACGACTGTCATTTTGCTGGTCGGTGCTTTACAGTGAAACAGTTAAAATCAGACAGCAGGTTTTTCAGTTTTGTTCACCTCAGCATTTTGGCAGTCAGGAGTTTATTCGGTTTATCAGGTAGGAATGCTGGAGTCTCACTCCTTCACTTTTGCACCATCACTCAGCAAATAACAATTATTCTGGGGAAAAAAAAAAGGAGGCTTTTATCTTTCAGGAATAAAAATAGAGGGAAAAGACTGAAAAAAACGAGAGGATGGTCACTCTTGTGCTAATATTCAGTCACAAGTGTTTGTGGGGATTTCCTCGTCACATGCACATACATCTTCCAAGAGGATTAATCATTGCCGTGCTGAACAGGTTGGATTTTTTTTTCCTGAGCAGGGAGCATGATTACGTTCTAATCTGGAAAAATAGATACACCAGCATATCTCTGTTTGGCTTGTAACTATCTGAGTAGCTTGTGGGATTTGTTGCGTAATATTTGCTAAATGGCTTAGTGGAAAAAAGAGCACAAAAGAAGCTCTAAAAATTATTAGAGAAACCTTGTGTTAGCGAAGAATATTTCCTCAAATGGATTGGAAAAGAGGAGACAACCAATACGGCACATCAGTCATTTTTCAAACAGAAAGGAGCTCCTGCCTTTGTGGTGACAAGAGAGATTTTTTTATTTCAATCTTTTTAAAAAAAAACCTTTAACATTGGCCCTGTGGCCCTGTAGCCCTGTAGTGGGAGGTTTTTCAGAGGACAAAGGAGGGTGGAAATAAGAGGGAAAAAGGAATATATTCTTAGTCTATAAGCATTTTTTACCACTGTAGCTGAATAAGGGCCAGATGCTGTTTATTTCAAAAACAAGACAAAAGACAAAGGGAAGAGCAGCCGTGCGGAGATGGCGAGCGCTGCTGCCCCGGCGACGAGCACCATCCTCCAGCTCTTACTCAGCGCACCAAATTAACCTTGCTATTCCCGCAGCGGCCCTGCTGAGATAATTATATATTTTTACGTGACTGTGTTTATGGCATGTGAGCACAAAGAGCAGCTAAGGGGCTTGCCAGGAATAGCAGCTGATGTACAGCAAAACCAACTTGTTGCCGCTGCGCTGCCGGGCCACAGAGAGCGGGTTAGAGCCCAGCAGGACCCAGACAGCCCTGCAGACCTGGGCTGTGTCCGTTAGGATTTCTGTGCCTGAAAGGATCCGGTTTCACCACCCTGTTAGTATCAGATAATTAAGATGAAATGAACTTAAAACCTGCATTGAAGTCTTATTCCCCCTTGCCTGCTGTGCGAGCCCGTATCGTAGCCTGAGTGGGCTGCACAACATCTGTCAGCAGAAGACAGCGATCGTCCTGGGCTGGCAGGGCAGCTGACGGTCCCAGCACAGACTGTATTACCCCAGGCTTCCTGGGGCTCTGTCCCGCACCAGGCTCCAGCCTAAATCTGTTTTCCATGGCCAGATCCCTACCCTGCCCGGAACACTGCTCTCCTCCCTTCCCCGTCCCCGGGGAGGCAGAGGGTCCCGTCCCGGAGGGGTGGGCATGCCTCACCCAGGGCCCACAGCCCAAGGGTGGCTGCAGGATGCCTCCGCAGCAGGGAAGAAGATGTGCTCGGTGTGGGAGCCACGCCTGGTGCTTCCATTCTCTCCCCTTTTTGCAACAGAAATTTGTTTTAACAGAGACAATCGGTGACTTCGCCTCCTTATTCTTCTTTGGAAAACCAGTCCTGGCTGCTGAAGCTGTGCAGTGGGGTCTGCAGCCCTCGGTGGTCCGGGGTGTGAGCTCCCGCAGCACAGGTCTGGGCACCTCTGGGCAGGTACAGCCTCGAAAATGGACCCTTCCCTGCCCCGAGCGCTTGCCACAGTACGCGGTTGGCCCTGTTGGAGGGGAATGAATCTCCCTATGAACATGTTTTCACTTAAATTACAATTAGCTTTACTGTGAAAGAAAGCAGACTGGAGACTTCCCCCGAGCCACAGATCATGTAAATGCTTAGTTTTACAAACTGTAATATTTCACCTAACATCATCACTCATATATTTTGCATTTGAGGTGGTGACTCTGTCTTTGCTGATGTACCCGGTACTGAGGGGTCTCGCTCTGCAGCTGCACTCCGCCGTCACCGGCAGCTACGTCTCGGGGACCCACTCCATTGCCTTCGTCAACTGTCTCAACGAGCAGATTGCCAAAGATATTGCAAGGTACAGAGACACTTCCCCTGCTTGTCTGCTTCAACTGTCTGAAAGCAGCTTCTTGTAGAAGAAAGCCTTTCCCTGTCCCTCGAGAGGAGCTGTGCTTCTCTCTACTCTGCTCTTCTATCCAAGCGGTGCTCCTTTCCTCTCAAACGCTCTCTCTCGCTCGGTCTCACATATCTGCTTACCAAGAGCTGCGCTTTCTCAAAGAGCGCTGACATTTGCCCCTGGAGCCAATGCCATGGTAACATCAAGCCAATTCTCAGTTTACCGCCTTTTGTTTTCAAGACCCATTTTAAAGCCATGGCCCTAAACCTCTGAGTCTTCAGGTGGGTTAAGCCCCAGCCCCGTGTTCTTGGGTCTGCCACAGTCCTTCTTCTTCTCTGGAACAACACAGATAAATTCCAGGAGAAGCGTTTATGGAGAGGGACAAAGCACAGTACGCTGACATGAAAATAAATAAAAGACAAAAGTGGTGCACAGCAAATACAGAGCAGGCGCTTGTGAGGGGCCTGCCCTCTGCTCGCCGAACGTCAGGGAATGAGGGCTTTACCTTGAGGATTTTTTCCTCTTTTAATATGCGAGATACTTTGCATGATATTTTGCATGCAGTTTTTTTCACATACCCGCCAGTCCCTGCCTCAATAGATGGTTTGTTCAAAGCGCTGAAACCGTGTTGACGGGGGAAATGTTTATGATGGACCATGAAGTTTCCTGCAACGCCTCCTGCGCTGTTTTCCCTGCTGCCCTGCTGCTTGCCAAAAACTCTCCCCATCCCCTGAAAAGTGTTCCCAAACAGTCGCTCAGGAGCTGACAGGCTACTGAAAGGGATTCTGTGTCACCTTAAATACTGCAACTGTATTAAGAAATTCAAACAGAATAATATCTGTGCTGCCTGATGTCTTCTGAAAAAAAGGAGTAACTGTGCACGGCTGGTGAAAAGAGCCTCAGTTTCTGAAAATGCTGCACCTTCACAGCTTTGCAAATGTTTTCCACTCTTGGTTCCTTATCTTGCAGGGAAGGGAGAGGAAATAAATTACTCCCCATTGCTGAGACATATGTAATTTGGTTGCATTTTTACTGGTGGAGTAATTATTCCTTTGCTTGGGAATTTGGATGAAGGAGCCATGGCTGTAGAGGATGACACAGGGCTTCTCTCATTTTCCCACACACCTTTCTCCTGTGCTGTCGTGTTTATTCTTCCTTTACGTCGCTCAGTGGAGCGCTCACTCTGATGGATCAGTCTGCAAGGAAGTTTTCCACTGGTTTTAAGGAAAAGGAGTTCAGGGTTTGCGAAAGCAGATTAGCTGCAGGTAGAAGTCAGCATCTGACGTGTTTGTTGCATCGGTTCTAACCCAGTTCATCTGGATTACTATTAACTGTAAATCCTCAGAAGAAACCCTCGACTTGGCACAGGAGACCTGGCCTCTCCCCTGTGCCTGCTGCGAGAAGTTGACCCCTTTGGGCTGGACGGTGTGGCCGCTGCCCCTCACATAACCTGGCTAACACCTTAGATCTGTGCATCTCACATTATTTGCTTCTCTGCTTATTAATATTTCATCTGTCTCAATTCAGAGCCTGTTGTGAGGCAGGGACAAAGAAACACACATGAAGTACCCAAACCAAAGATACCATGTATTATGCAGATGTTTTCCACAGATCACGTTCAGCTTCTCGTAACCTTTCCCCTTCCCATGATGGGTGTTTGTTTCCGCTCCGCTTGCGAGAACAAAGTTCAGGATCTCAGTTCAGATCAGAGTTTATAGGGACAGAGCAGAAGCAATTAGGAGGTACTCACCCAAATCAAAAGGTTCCTGCGCTAAAGTGACTGGGAAGTTGCAGGCAGCAACAACAAAATGATTTGTGCCATGTGTTCGACATGACAAACGCAGCGGGGGTACCTCCGCTCGCACTGCTGGAGTTTGTTGGTCTACAGATTAGCTCAAGATGCTCTACAAGCATTAAACGCCTTGAACTGGCTACGCATGGTGAGAGCAAACAACCCAGAGCCTCCTCGGATGGCTGTCCTCGCCGGCCGTGGTTCCTCTGAGCCGCCGGCAGAGAGAAGCCCACCTCCATCCCCTTGCTGTGCTTAAACATTAAACCCGATCCCAGGAGTCAGCTGGGTCCAAGCACTGGTTCTCCAGTGCGCTGCTGGAGTGGCGAGACGTGGTAGGGTCGTCGGGAAGGGCTGCTTTCCTCCCAGCGCCCGGGCTGCTCCCCGTCCTCCCTGCCCCGAGCAGAGCCTGTGCAGCCCCGCGAGGGCACCTCTGCCTTGTGCTCGTAGTTGCAAAGTATAAATTTCTACAAACAGACAGAGAAAGCGGGGGTGAAAATAAAGATGTGCAAAGGAGCTCATGCACATTCAAACACGAGCGCAGCTTTCGTTGCGGCTCAGCGGCCGGGTTGCAAGGCACGATGCAGTTGCACGTGAGCACCCTGGCCGGGTTGTCTTCAGGTCGCTGCCCTGGGGCCGGCACCTCTCGTGCTCCTGCTGCTCGTCCTCGGGGGCACGCTGGCCAGATGGTTGTGTAGTTGCCTGCACTCTGTACCATACCCTGGACACAAGGACAGTACATCTTTAACTTGCTCTGGGCCAGAAACATCCTGGAGAGCTCTTTGGATTGGAAAGCAGAAGTTAATCGGAATGGTTTTGATTCTTTAGCTCACTAAGAGTTAATTTTTACAGGTCGCTGAATCAAGCCTTCCAGTATCTAGTATCTCCTGCCTTCTCTGCAGTTCAAGGTCATCTAGAAGTTAACTGGTTGCGTTGTCAAAGCGCTTGGTGCAAAGCAGTGCCTGGCAACGCAAGTGTTAAAGAGAACCGAAGGTGAAGTCACTAGCGCAGCGCCTGGAGCAGAGCTGCCTGCAAGAGGGACGGGGCTGCCATCTCTGTGAGAAGGGCCCAGGCATTGCTGTGGTCAGAAAACACGACATTTGACCTAGTTCTTCTAAAAATCCACCCTGAGATTGCTTCAGTGCTCTTTAATCACTTAAATATCACTTCTGCTGGCAGACCCAAGCGGCTCTGCAATAACAAACTGAAGAACAACTAAAGCAGGCAGCCGGAGGGAAGGAATTTATTTGGGCTTCGGATTTCTAGGACATTTTGGGTAGAAAAACCTTGGTGTTGTTAATTTAACAAGATCCACATTTAGTCAGCTATGCGAGGAAGCAGCACAGTTAGACAGCACGAATGGAGAACTGGGAGACAAACCCCTCGGCGTCCGCCCCAGCCCCGGTGCTTGTGGCTCAGCCCTTGCCCTGGTGTCCCTGCAGCGAGGTGGGCACAGGGCTGGCACTGGGCAGGATCCTTGCTCTGGGCCAGGAGCAACACCAAACCTTCCTGCTCGGCAGGGAGGGACGCTGGGGAAGGTCCCAGAGCCGCGCCGGGAGGTCCTAGGCTGAAGCAGCTCCAGAGGTCACCTTTGCCTCTGCTTTCCCAGGGTAATAATTAACCCCAAATCCAAATCTCCAGTGTCAGTGCTGGTGCTGGCAGTCAGGGGCAGCACAAGGGAATGGCCACAGTGAGCTGGGGGCTGGCACTAACTCCCCTCCTGTCTCTCCCAGGGCCATCATGGACAAGAAGCTGGCTGCCTACGTGAACATCCTGCCCAAGAGCTCGGCCTTGTAAGTTGGGCTGAACATTCCCCAGCGGAGGAGGGAAACCCGGGCTCCGCAGGGAGAGGAGGAGGAGATGGACACCCCCCGGCCCCGGGGAGAGGAGGCAGCTTCCAGAAGGCTGCTGGGTCTGTTGTTGTTGCAGATGGTGGAGGTGATCCTCAGCCATGCAAAGTGCACTGAGCTGATGAAGGAGCGCAGATGCTCCGACTGCCAGTGGGGACCATTTATCGGTTACTTGGCTACACAGAGATCTAGCAAAGAGCAAGGTGATTTATGGTGCTGAGGACATAATGCCTGTTTTTAGAGGATCTAAAAAGAAGCTAAGATAGGGACCAGAAAAGCCCTTTACCATATTAGGGAGGAAGAACAGGATCTTTGACCTTGAAACAAGACCAGCCATGCTCTGCGGGTACCCTCAGCCATCCATGCAAAGGGATTGCAAAACAGCCGTTTGCTCGTAGGAGCACCCCAACCTGGCCCCGCTGGAAGAGGGGAGCGGGTCCCCACATCGCAGCCTCCCCGCAGGAGGGGTTCCTCCCAGCGCACCCCGTAGCCCAGATGAGGCTGCTGAAATAGGGCAAGCCCAGTGGCATCCTTCTTCCCCGTATCCTTCGTTCCCTACGAGCCACAACGGCCGGCGCCGAGCTGCTCACGCGCAGCCCTGCCTGCTTCAGCTGGCTCCTCCACCGTGCCCCACGCGGGAGACCCCACACCGCTTCCAAATTCCTCCTCCTGCCGGAGCCCAGCACGCAGATGAAATCACGATGGCCTCCTGTCAACATAAATGTTTCGAAAGGTCACATCTGACTCATGAGAAGCGCAGCTCCTCTCCCACAGGGAAAGGGAGGAGAAAAGCGTGGTGCTGCAGCCCTGCCGCAGTGCCTGCAGGCGCCGTCCCCCACACAGCCCCCACCGCCACCCCAGTCCCAGCCCCTTTGCCCTGCTGTCCCCCCCGGGCAGCTCTCTCGAGGCTGGCACAGCCGAGGAGGCTCTGCTCCGTAAATCCTGGGTGCCCAGGCAAATGCACAGCAGAATTTGGGGCCAGCGATGCCTCGTGAGCACCGCTTTGTAAAGGAACGGCCACGTGCAGAAAGCACCAAGCAGGGAAACGAAACCCCCCAGGAGAATCGGCACGGTTGCAGCCAGAGCTGTGTTTGCTGATGCTTCTTTTCTTTTAAATCTAGGTATTTCTGGAAAGGGGAGCTAGAAGAATCCACTGAAATACTGCTGGTAAGTGACAATTCCCTGTGTCATGAAAAACCCTGTCCCAGGGAGCCCCAGCCAAAAGGGGCTGCAGAGTGGTACTGACCTGCCCGAGATTTGGGACAGTACCCAGGGACCCCCAGCCCCTGCCTGCAGGCATGGCATTGGGGGTGGCAGCCTGGCTTGGCCCCTCACCCTGCCACCGCAGGGGATAGCCCCCAGGGAAGAGCCCAGGAAGGGCTCCTGTCACACCCTGGCCATGCTGGATGGGTGCAGTGGAACTGTGTGTGCGGGATTGCTCCGTCCCCTTTGCTTCTCCCTTGATTTTTGTTCTGTTTTGGTTTTTTTACTCTCCACAGTTAGTGAAAACAAGGACATCCAAAATAGGCGAATTGTCCGACTACGTCAGGTGAGGCTCTGGCTCCGCGGGAGCACTGGGTTTCCAGTCCAAGGTAGGCTGCCATCCCCTGCTCAGGCTTGGGAGTCAGGTTCCTTTGAGCCCCTTCCCACCCCGGGGGGGTTGAAGTGCTCCTGAGGTACCTGGTGAGCCAGAAAAACCCAGAGATGGCATCAGCAAGAAAGAAAAGGTTGGTGGGAATATTAACTGTCGGGCTTCAACCAGCCCCTCCACAGTGGGTACGAGGAGGGATTCTGCTTCTCCTTACACAGGTTACTCCCTGGCAGGATTTCCTGCGTTCCCCCAGCACTGGGTGGTGAGCAGAGCCAGCGCTGGGCCAGGGGCCCTGGCAGTCAGCTGCTGGCTGTGGTAAACCCCAAACTCCAAGCAAAATTCTCGCACGGCCAAAAGAAGATGTGGGTGCTTTGAAGTCCGCAGGGAGCGTGGGGAGGGCTGGTGTGCGCAGCAGGGAGCGGAGCCCTCCGCTTCCCACGCCTGCCAGTGGGTCTGTTCTGTGGCGGGGCTGGCGGTGACGCTGTTCCTCTGCCTCTGCTTCCACTTTAGATCCATCCATCCCTTTGAAATTCCCGAAATCATCAGCCTGCCGATCGACCAAGGAAACCCTCTCTACCTCAAATCGATAGAGGAAAGCGTCCCACGGGACTGACTGGAAAGTGCAGCAAGCACCTCGCTGCTGGGGGCACCGGGTGGGACGTGCTGAGCCACGCCAGTCTCCCGGTGCGGGCAGGAGTCACGCACGCGCTGGGAGGCAGCTTCTGTCTTCACGGGTTTGCTGTGACACAGAAGCTTGGCATTGGGAATTTCCATCTCACTGCAGACATCCCCTCCTCGGCCTGACCCTGTGCTCCACAGCCCGGAGACGGCGGAGCCCAGACCAAGGGCTGTTGCAGCACTGCAGAGGAGGACGCACAGAGATGCTCACGTCAGGAGCTGCAGCGTTTGGGGGCTGTCTCAGGCCCCCAGCAGCAGGTGCCAGCTGGTAGCCACGGCCTGGCAGCCCCAGCAGCCCCTCTAGCACCGTGGGCCCCGTAGCCAGTGCCCGAAACCCTGCCTGGCCCCCCTGGTCCCCCACAGCGGCTGTCGCGGCATCCTGCCCCGCTCTGCCTCCCAATTCCCCAGCCCGGAGCCAGCAGGACGTGGCTGGGCACCCTGCGATGTGCCAGCTCACACCCGCTCCTGCTGGTGTGCAACGTGCTGGTTCGAGTCGTGTAAAATCCAAGGAAACAGCAAACTTGAGCAGATGCTGCAAGCGTTTACCAGGAGCCGCAAGCGGCACACGCACCGAGCCTGCCAAGCTGAGCAGAGCCAGGCTGAGCTGGGCCACATCCACGGCCAGTTCAGAGAAACCACGAGCCAGCAGGACCAGGGCATCGCCCGGCTGCGGGGCAGCACGGCCCCAGCCCCGCATCCCCTACCTGTGCCTGAACCATGGCTTTCTACCAAGTTTAACCTTGTAAAATGGTGCTCGTGTTAATAGTTTAATGGGACATAACTTATTGAACAGTATCAAGTTACTTATGTGATTGGGAAGGGAATAAACAGGAGCGTTTCTCACCCGGGCAGGCTTGGTGCTGTCGCAGCTTGCGGGCGCAGCGTCCGCAGTGAGCTGGGCAGGAGGAAGGGCCGGCGCGTCGTGGGTTGGCAGCGGCTCCCTGCGGCCCGACGCCGAGCGATGCTCCGCTGGCTCCCACCCGCTCGGCTCAGGCTGGCGCAGAAGCGGCGCGGGGCACTTGGCAGGCACTGGGAGCTGTGCCCGCAGGCTCGAGCGGCCCCATCAGAGGTAGCACAGGGAAGGCTCGCGGGTGCAGGAGAGAGAAAAGAGAAAAGAGAGAGAAGAGAGAAGAGAGAAGAGAGAGAAGAGAGAAGAGAGAAGAGAGAAGAGAGAAGAGAGAAGAGAGAAGAGAGAAGAGAGAAGAGAGAAGAGAGAAGAGAGAAGAAGAGAAGAGAAGAGAAGAGAAGAGAAGAGAAGAGAAGAGAAGAGAAGAGAAGAGAAGAGAAGAGAAGAGAAGAGAAGAGAAGAGAAGAGAAGAGAAGAGAAGAGAAGAGAAGAGAAGAGAAGAGAAGAGAAGAGAAGAGAAGAGAAGAGAAGAGAAGAGAAGAGAAGGAAAATAGTCTGAGCTCAGAGCAGGAAACTTTTCAGTGCTAATTCCGAAGGAGCAAGATCCCAGCTCCACACCTGGTCTGGCAGAAAGGAGCAAAGCAGACGAAGAAGCAAGCACCGGCAGCCCCAGGCCAGGTCTGCACGCACCCAGGGGTCAGCGCTGTTCAGTCCCCTTGGGCGATGTGCGAGGTGCAAGTTTCAGGGGGCCATTTGGGACCTCAGAGTCAGTAGGACTGTGAGTGAGGGCAGCCCCTTGTGACAAAACCCATCGCTGCCAGGGCCATCCCTGTCCCCCGCTGTCCCCACACCTCGCTGTCCCTGCACCCCACTCACCCCTTCCCATCTTTCTCCCGTTCTCACGCTTCAGAGCAGCATCTCAGCCCACCGGCATCAGCTGCGTCGTGATGGGCTCTGGGCGCCCACACCGACCCCCAGTGCCCAAACTCAATAATCCTGATACTACAAAGAACCAGTGAATGTTAAAAAAAAAAAAAAAAAAAGACTTTTTAATTGTACATCAGACATATTAATTACAACTTGGGTATAACAGGAGTTGGTTATTACAAGCAGCAACCTGAACTCATCAATCTTTCGAAGGTGCACAGAGTCATTATAATATCTATTACAGCTAACGCAAAATATACTCTGCAACAAAAATACTTTTAAGGGCTCCACATTCAGTTCTCTGCAACAGGCCAGGAGGAGAAGAGAAGGAAATGAGAGGGAGAGGAGAGGAACCAGGGCCACGCATTGCAGGTGCTCCCGTGAGTGCAACGTCCATTGGCACATCCCACGGGAATAACCCCGCTCGGCCCTGGCACGGCTCTTGGCAGCCCCCAGCAGCCCCCCGGGCAACACCAAGGGCTCCGTAGGCACTCGGGAAAGACTTTAAGCGATCCCTTGGTGACAAGCCGGGGCAGGACGGGGAGCAGACCCAGCTGGCTACGGGAGCTGCACCCACCCCTGCCAGGGATGGGGGTCCCCGCAGCAACACCTCCCAAAAGGACGGGGCCCCCCCGGAGATGCTCCCCTCCGGACGAGCTGAGCTGCAGACCCTCAGGGTGCCAAGCACCTCTCCCCGAGGCACTTCGGACCCCGCTCGGCTCAAACCATCTCGCGCCTGGGGCTGGACGGAGCCTCCTCTCCCGGACCTCGCGTCGCACAAGCGGCCGACAGCTTCTCCACCGAGCACGCCACCGGCTGCACGACACCGGGCACGGCGTCGGAAAGGAGGAAAAGCGCTTCTACCTGCCGAGCCAAATATCCACGCTCCTGGTCCGGGCACCTGAGCAGCTCCCGCCCGGCCCAAACCACGCGGGCACATCCCGGGGCTGCAGAGAAGCTGCTGCTCCGCACCGCAGCCCTGCGAGAGGCACCGGCGTCGGCACGTCGCAGCCGCACAAAGGCCTGCTGCCTGCGAGGTGAATTGAACCCCCCCGGCATGGGGGTCCCACCACGTTATTTTAGCGGTAGCTGAAATCACCCGCTCCCTTGTGCTGATCATGCTGACGAATTTTCTGAAGTACTTTTTCAATAAAACAACTTTTTCAACCCACCCCCGCCCCCGTCGGCAGATCCCGCAAGCACACGTACGAACAACGACGGGGCTACAGCGACGGGGCGCGCGGGCAGAGCCCCCCCGGCATCGCCCACCCTCCGTCCTCACGCGGCAGCCACGGCGGTGACGGGGGAGAGACGAGGAGGACAACGTTAAAAATATATATATCTCTCTCTTAGGAAAAATATCTAACAAATACGTCTGATGCTATTAGAAATTTTTAAAAAAGACAACTGCTTTGCTCCCGAACGACCTGGCAGTATTGCTTGTGTTCAAGAAGGGGGCTGCTCCTTCTCTCCCGCAGACAAACCGACCCAACGCGCTCACGGGCAGCGGCGTCACCCCAGTGACAGCACGCGTGGCTGCCCTCCGGCAGAGGCACAGCCACGAGGCCACAGGGATGGCCACGGGGACCCCGGCACAGCCCCCTCCCCACGCCCCTGCTGTCCTCTTCAGCCGTTTTGGTTTGTCTGCTTGTTTGGCACATTCAGGGTGAGGATTCCGGCGGGAATCAAGGCCTCGGGCTCCAGTCTGCGCAGCGCCCACGGTGGTTTTAAGGCAAGGGCGTTATCTTTTGGCTGATTTCTTCCAAGACCGCGATTGTCAGAAGAACAGGGAAATGAAGCTGGTGCATCACCACACGCCGTCCAGGTCACGGGACGAGAGCAACCACGTAGCTCTGCCCCACGGCCGGCTGCGCGTGGGCTGCCTGCAGGGCATTTTCCCCTCGTTTAAAACGAACCACATCCCTTTAATGAATGGATTGAGGAGGAGGAGGAGGAAAACGCTGCACACCGGCTCTGGCGAGTCTCCTACAGGCGCAGGGACAGGTGGTGACAGCAGCAGGACGCCCTCGCGCCTGCTCTGTGAGGCGTGGGGATGAGCGAGGGTGCGCCAGGCACCGGCACAGCACCCGTCGGCACGAGCAGGGTGTGGGGTGCCCCAAGGGGTGCCCAGCTGTGCCAGGGGGGACCTGTCTGCAAAGGTGAGAGCTCACTGCTCTCGCCGCCACCGCGACGCTGCCTTGGGCTTGGCCAAAGGCTCCATCAGGAAAGCGCGGCTGGGCCACGCTCTTTGCATATACATGGTCAGCAAAATAACAAGTGTTAAAATAAAAAAAGCACAGCGGCCAGGCTGCGGGTTTCGTGCCTGGGCAGCGGCGCTGGTGATGCTGCGGCCATCCGTGGCGGTTCCCGGGGAGCCGGCCCCAGCTGGGACCCCCCAAGCACAGAGGGGTCCCAGCCCTCCCCTCTGCTTTGCGGCGAGGGTTTCCCCCGTCATCCCGATCTCCTCCGCTTCGGCTCCGGGAGAGGTTTAGGGGTGGCGGGGCTCAGTAGGGGGTCGTGCCTTCCCACTCCACCAGGTACTGCACCTTGCCCTCCAGCGTCACGCGCCGCGCCAGCACCTGGTACTTCTCGCCGCAGACCAGCCTGCCCGCCGCCCCGAAGTAGCTGCTGATGGACGACTTGAGGTGGGAGAGCGAGGAGTCGTCCTCGCTGATGCTCTCGAAGGTGTGGCTGTCGATGCCGTCATCCGGGCGGTCGGGGCCGCAGGCCGCCTCGCTGCCCTCGGGGGTGCCCCCCGGGGTCCCCCCGGCCGGGCGCCCGCCCGCCTCCCCGCCTCTCCTCTTCGCCCCAGCCGAGGCGTAGGCTGGAGCTGCCAGCTTGCGCTTGCGGCTGCCCAGCATCCTCCAGCTGCGAGGGAGGGGGCAGAGGAGGGGTGAGGGCAGCAGCCAGAAGGGGACCCCCACCGCGCCGGCTGTGCCCACCGCCACGCACGCCGGGAACCGGGGCGAGCCCAGCACGGATCGACGGCTCCGACCCCGCACGCCCAGCGAGGAAGCGCCGCTTCACAGAATCGGAGTGTTCAGGGTTGGCAGGGCCCTCTGTGGGTCACCCAGCCCAACCCCCTGCCCAAGCAGGGTCACCCAGAGCAGGCTGCACAGCACCGCGTCCAGGCGGGGCTTGAATATCTCCAGAGAAGGAGACTCCACAGCCTCCCTGGGCAGCAGGGAGGAAAGGCTCCCCGATGCGGGACATCCCAGGACACGCGGGTGCTGCACGGGGAGAGGGGCACCCCTGGCCGTGCCGCCGGGACCCCTCTGGGAGGGGGCGAGGGGCACAGCCCTCACCTGGACTCGTAGGAGAGGCTCGTGGTGGCCGAGCCCGAGGTGCTGGCAGCATCTGTGGAGTCCACGTCCGATAGGAAAGTCTGTCCCGAGCTGGCGCTGCGGACGGGAGGCAGCGTCGGCCCCGGCCCAGCCGAGGGGCATGGTGGTCCCCCGCCGCCTCCCCAGCCTTCCCTCTGCACCTGGGCGTTCAAACCACCCCCCTTGCTGCCCACGGCCCTCGGCCCGGCCGCACGGACCTTTTCAGGCTCTGAATCTCGTCCAGCGTGAAGTCGAAGATGCTGGCCAGGTGGTGGTTGGTGCTCCAGGCGGAGGTGAAGTCGCTCTGTGCCGCGAGAACAAGCGCGCTCGTCGCTGCCGAGCGGAGCGGTGCTGCCCGCGGCCCCGGCATCGGCACCCTCCGCCCCGGCACCACCACGCTCCCTCCCACCGCCCGACACACAACATTTCCAAACCCCAGGGCGAGTGACAGGGGCTCTCACTGCCCGCAGGAGCCGGGGAGCCCCAAGGATGGGGCCCGGGGGCTCCCACCCAGCTGCCGGAGCCCATGGTGGTCGTGCAGAGGAGGGGGTGAAGGACTCACGCTGGGAATGGCGTCCTCCAGCAGGAACTTGGCCCTCTTGCGCCGCGCCGCTCGCCGCTTCTGCTGCTGGAGCTGCCGCGGCAGCAGCCTGCAGGGCACGGGGGGTGAGGCTGCCGGGCCACCCCAAGGGAGCGCGGCAGTGGGGGGGTGCCCGGGTGAATGTGGCCACTCACCCGTCTTGATGGAGGTCTTTGCTTTTTCCCCTCTTTTTCAGCTCGCAGGAGCCGCTCTCGCCCACGCCGGGGGCCTTCTCTGGCAGCACCTTGCTGGGGGGGTTCGGCGGGACGCGGATCCGCAGGCGAAAGATGCATTTCTTCTTTTTGATCTCCTTCCCGCACAGAAACCTGGGCGGGAGACGGGAGGAAAAACCCCTCAGCCGGGCGGGGGTCGTAGGAGCATCCCGTGCCCGGCCCTCGCCCCGCGCTCACCTGCTCTTGTAGCTGTTGAGCGCGTTGAGGAGGTGGGGGCCCCGCTCGGACACGGGGGTGCCCGTCAGCTGCGGAGAGACGGCGCAGGTCGTTAGGCAGAAACGAAACAGACGGCGGAACCCAAACCCCGGGTTTCGGCTCCTGCCCAAGGTCAGGGAGTGAGGGACACCCGGGTTTGGCACCGGTCACCCTCGGGCCAGGTCTGCCAGGAGCCCACCCGTCCCGGCGCAGTGACCGGTTGCCAGCACACCTTGGTTTTCGCACTTCTTCTCGACCGGGGAACTTGTCAGGTGCAACACCCGGACAAAGGGAAACCCCAGCTGGGAGGAAGGGGATCAAGAGGATTTTGAGCAGGAGTCACCCCCACCAAGCACTGCAGGCACCGGGGCTTTGCCGAGACAACCCAGCCCATCGGAGTGGGGCTGCCAGCACCGCGGCACTGCCGACACGTGGGCACGTCCCCTCCCACCCTTCACCCCCCCGCCCCAGGAAAGGTCCCTCGGCTCTGCCTGGGGCCCAACACCATTCCCGGCTCAGGGAGCAGCATCCTCCACCGCCGCTGCCACCCACTCCGGGGGCCGGTGAGCAGCACACTGGAGCTGCAGCCTGTTCCCAGCGGGTGCAGACGCCCCAGGCTGGGTGCTCCTGCCCACCCAGAGGAACCGGGAAGGTGCTTTAAAGCTCCTTCCCCGCAGGGGACCCGCCGAGGACCAGCTGGCTCTGGCCATGGTGAGTGGGCACTCCCAAAGCTCCGACCCTTCCTCAACCAGCAACACACCAACGCACCCCGGGGTCGGCAACCGCTGAGAGGAGAAGCCAACCCCGCCACGGGGCAGAGCTCACTGCCCCACCGTTTCACTGCACCACCCTTTGCCAGCCAACCTGCCCCAGCCAGCACTGGGAAGGAGGGTCCGGACCCTCCAGCCCGAGGCTTTGGGGACAGCCGGCCATGACGTACGTCCGTGGCAGCACCTCTCCCACCCGCCACTGCTCCCCAGCCCGAGCCTGGCCTGGGCATTTTTACCTTCCCAAGCTGCAGCGGATCCCAGTGGTGGTTCACGAAGGCCAAGATCTCCTCGAAGTCGAAATACTTCTTCTTGCTCTGCACGCCCAGGTTGTAGAGGGCGAGATGGACGACATCCACCCTGCGGGAGCAAAGGGGCTAAGAGGGTCAGCATCCCAACCTTCTTGCCGGCACAACGGTACCCACCACGATGCTCCGCTCTGCCAGCGCCACTCGAGCACAGCCCCCAGCACGGTCCTCCCAAAACCCACCTGCTGGAAGCTGGGACCATTCCCACACCTCACAGGGGAAGCAACCCAGCCCAGGGGTGCGTCCCGGGGGATGCCGCAGCGGGGACAGCATCCGTTGAGCTTTGGGGAGCGGTGGGATGCTGCTCACAGCTGGAGGGAACCCCAAACGCCGAGACCCCCGAGCCCAGGAGCTGGAGGACATGTTGCTCCCAGGACAAATGCCCAGTTTTCCAGCTTTACAGCAAGCCCCAGCCGTGTGCTCTTGCTGCGGTTAGGTACGGGATGGGACAGCTCTTCTCCATGTGAAGATACACTGTCTGTTTTAACAACCCGACCTGTCCCGTGGGATTTCACACTTGTGCCTCTGAAAATGCAAGCCAAGCAACTGATCCCGCAGGATTTCCCTTATTCTTCTCCCAGCCTGCTGCACTGCACTGCTCGGTGCAACGTCCCCGAGGCAGCCGTGTCCCAGCAGCCCATTAGCACCAGTAACACACCCGACGTGACTGAGCACAAGGAGAACAGCAGGGGAAAGCCGGGCTGCTGGCACTGTTAATACACTTTATAAAGTGCTTTCAGACCATCAACGTACGCTGGACGGTACCACTTGTGAACTTGCACTTAATCGCAGAATTTGGTGGCTTGTCACCCGACTGCTTTTTGCGGTGATCTCCTGGCAAACGCGCACCTTGGCTCGCCGACAAACAGCAGGTTTGGGGCACACAGAGAAACAGCTTCCCCGGGAAACAGCCCCGTGGGGCCAGGCAGCAGGAGCTGCGCACCGGGACCCCGCTGAGCACAGCCCGCAGCTCAGGGTCAGGCTGGGGTGAGCGGGAGATGCTCCACAAACTCACACCACCGAAACCCAGCTCTGGGGCTGGCCCCATGGCAAGGGCTCGGCAGCACCAGGCACTGGGCAGCCCGGTGCCCCGCAGCCACCCCGGCACGTCCCAAAGGAGCCGGGGCTGTCTCTTACCATCTCAAGGGCAGGCGCTTGATGTATTCAGGTCCCTGGTTGCAGACGGAGCAGAAAAACACATAGAACCTGGAAAACAGCAGGGAGGGAGAGCGCTGGGATGAGGGTCATCCCCACAGCCCTGCAGGGCCCGGGGACGGGGACGGGTTGGGGCGAGGACAGTGCTCTCGGTGCCGACGGTGACAGCACGGCCGGGGGGAGTGGGGCTCTGCAGGATGGGACCACCCGCTTGCCCCCGGGGCCGGACAGGGGAGATACGGACTGGGGACGTGTCCACGCACGAGCTCCGCTGGGAAGCCGGCTCTGACATCCAACACCAGCCCAGCAAAGTCTGGCGGGGACGTACCGGTCTCCGAACATCATGGGGTCACTGAGGCACTGGGTGCAGGCTTCGTGGAACCACTGCCGGCAGCGGTAGCACTGCAGCATCTTCAGGTACCACCTGGGGAGGGAGAGGAGGGCGGTGACGGCGAGGGCCCCCTCCCAGGCACGGACATCCCAGCCAGGGAGAGAAAGCCAGACTCAAACTTGTCTCTTCCATGGCCACGGAGGTGGGTGCAAACGGTGCCTCTGGGAGCGAGCAGAGACCCGGATGGCAGAAGCAGCGCGGGCGGCAAAGCCACCAGCCCCGGGGCAGTGCCCTGCAAGCTGGGGACATCTCCCTTGGCGGGGGGACAACTCCCCACCCTGATCGCCCCTGCCTTTGGCAAATGCTTTTCCCCACGGAACCGACCGCGAGAGCCCCCCCGGGCAGGCAGGGGCTTACTCGCCAGGGCCCCCGCAGTAGCAGTAACACTGCTGCTGGTTGGTCCGGTGCGGGGAGTCCCACTCGAGCAGGTCGGGGTTGTAGGACAGCACCATCTTGACGGCTTGCAGCGTCTTGGCGATGGCTCCTTTCTTCAGGGCGCCCCCCTTCTGTGGGAGCGAGCCGAGGGGAGGGGGTGGGGGGTCAGCACAGCCGCCCCGGGGGGCCGCATCCCGCACCGCCGTGCCGAGGACGGGCGGCACACGGAGCCGGTGACGCCGGGCAGCCCCACTCACCCGCACGGCCAGGGCAAATATGCAGCGGCGGCAGAACCACGGCGTCCCCAGCGGGCTCTCGCCACTGCTCGCCACCGGGATGTGGCACTGCTGGTGATAACCTGCGGGGAGGGCTCGGCGTCAGCACGGCCAGGCTGGCCAGAACCCCCATCCCCGCGGCGACACGCCCGCACTCACCCAGCCCGCACTTCCCGCAGATGAGGATTTCGTTCCGGGGTCCCGACGTCTTTCCCAGGCAGACGTTGCATTTGGGCTCTTCCCCAGGGACGCCGGCTGCGGGACGGGGAGGGCAGAGTCGGAGACGTGCAAGGCACAGCCACCTCTCCACGGCGCCAGGAGGGAGGGAGGATGGGGCAGAACTCACCATGCTGGATGTCCTTCCAGAGGACCCAGTACTTGGAGTTGTCCTCAAACGTGACGAGGCAGCTCTGCTTGGAGCCACTCACCTGCGGGGAGAGAGCGGGAGGAACCGCCGAGCATCAGCTCCCATTCCCAGTGCTTCCCTGGTGTCCGGCGCTGGGGGAAGTCGGGTTTGGGGTGTGACACCCAGGGCCAGGACGTCGACCCAGGAAGCCCCGGTGACCGAAGACACGTTGTGGCCCAGGCCAGCACGCCTCTGAGCTGCGAGTCAACCCAGGGAACGCCGCTAGCTACACTCTAGGTGCCCACCTCACCCTTCTGGGTGCCCACCTCACCCTTTTGATCTTTCCAAGGTAATAGAGCCCGTCGGTCCAGCGGCACAGCACGTACTGCCCCTCTGTCAGCTTGACCATGAGCTCTCGGCAGCCGCTGCCCCTCCGCACCGAGGCGGCGGCCGGCGCTTGCTGGACACGGCCAGCGGCCGCGTAGACGTCGCGGATGATGGGGTTGAGCTTGGCGGTCTCCATCAGCAGAGCCTGGAGGGGAGGCACGCGCTCGTCACCCTGCCCTCCCGCTGCAACACGACGCGCCCATCGGCCAAGCGCGGCGTCCCGGCGGGTTTTGGCTGCGAGCGCCGAGCTCACGGCGGGTTCATCCCCACCGGTGGGTGCTCAGCCCCCGCAAAACGAGCGCTGGCGAGCTGGGTTCATCCACGGGTGATTTACGTGAAACCAGATGGAGCAGCCACAACCTTTGCCGCCATTGAGCAAGAGCGAACCGAACCCCCGCGACCGCCTCGGCTGCCACGGAGCCGCCCCACCGCCAGGCACGGGACACGCCACAGCCCTGCCCGCGCCGAGCCTCGGCGAGGGGCACGCGAGGGAGGCCAGCCAAAATTTCACATGATTTTTAATTCACCGTTTCCTAGGAGTTTCGCAGGCTCCCAACCCAAGGGGGACGCGGCGCGGGCGGCGCAGCGGCAGCACCACGCGCAGCGAGCGGGACCCAGCGGCCGAGCTCCATCGACGTGCCGCGGGCGGACTGACCGCGCTCCGCCGGGCAGCGCGACGACGACAACGACGCCATCCCCGCCACACCTCGCTGCAACCACCCCGAGGTCGCCGCTCCTCGCCCTCCTTCGCGCTCCCGCCGCGGCCACGCCGCCCATCGACCACGCGACGCCGACTCCCGCGACGCCCGCGGTGAAACTTACGGTAAACCGGGTGCGAAGGGGGGGGAAACAAACAAACAAAAAGTTTTTAAAAAAAAGAAATAAAAGGGAGCTCCCGCGGGGGGGGGACCGGGGGTGGCGGGAGCGCGCTGCGACATGTCCCCCGGGGCCGCCCGCCAGCACCGGGGGCTGAGGGGACGGGACAGCGCCCGCCGCTCCCCACCGCCCCGGGTGGGCGCTCCCACGGAGCGAAGCGGAGGGGGCGCCGGCACCTGCCGGGGGTGCGGGGGGAGCTCCGGGGGCAGCCCCGGGAGCGGCGGCCGCTCCCCCCGCCGCCATTGGCTCATTCAAAGGCGCCGCGGCTCCGTCCCGCCCGGCCCCGGCCCCCGGCCCCGCCGCCCCGGCAGCGCTCCCCGCCGCTCCCCCCCCCGCCGCCTCCCCCCTTACCGCCGCTCCGCCGCCGCGCTGCCGCCGCGCGCGCCGCCTCAGCGCCCGCCCGCCCGGGGGCCGCGGCGGGGAGCGGCGGGGCGCGGCGGCGGGGAGCGGGCCGCCATCTTCCCGCGCTTCCCCCCCCCCCCCCCCCCCGCATTGACGTCCCGCTTATGCAATTAGCGCGGGGCCGCCCCCGCCGCCTCCCGCGGCTCGGAGCGCGGCGGGCTGGCACGGGGCAGCCGTGGGGTGCCCGCTACCCCCCCAATGCGCTGCCAGCCGGTACCGACACCCCTCCCCACCCCGGGGGCAGCGCCTCTGCCCGCACCCCCGCACCTGGGGGTCCCCGGGGCCGGCCCCGCACCCACGGAGCGTGGAGAGGGAGCGGGGACGCCCCCCCGCCTGCCCCCCCCAATCCCAAAGTGGAGGGGGGGGGTGCGGGGGAACGAGCCCGATCGCTGCGAGAGCCCCTCGGGCCGTGCCGAGGAGAAATCTCCCGGATTTTTGCCGTTGGGTGGGAAGCGCTGCCGAAAAATGGGATGTTTGTGACGAGCCGGCTCCGGGTGCGGGAGCAGAGCCGGTACCGGGCTTACTGCCCGCGAGCGACGAGCTCCGCGCAGCCCCGCGGGGCCGCTGACCCTGCCAAACGCCTCGGTGGAATTCTGTCAGCTTCGAAATAATTCCTTTTTTAACGAAACTCGCCCATAAAACGCCGGTGGTGGCTGTTCCTCGCACTGCCGCCGGCCCGCGGCAGCCTGCGGGCGATGGGAACCTGACGGGAGATGCGGTTCTGCGGGCGATGGGCACCGGCCGGCCGCTCTCCTCTCGGCTTCGCCATTCTCTGTCTAAGGCAAAGCCCAGCGCGGCGTGGAGATGGTGGCAGGCGGGAGCCCAACGTGCCATGCCAGGCCGTGCCATGCCATGCCGTGCTGTGCCAGGCTGTGCCATGCCAGGCTGTGCTATGCCAGGCCATGCTGTGCCTGCGCTCAGCTGCTGGGCCCACGTTCATAGCGGTTTGGGCAGCCAAAAAAAATGGCAGCTCATCCCCCCGGCGTGAAAAACCGTCCCGTCCGTCGCCTGCGTGGGGAACCTGACGCATCTCCAGAGCAGCCACGGGCCCCGGCTCCGCGGTGAGTCACGGTGCGTCAGCCCTGAGTCACTGCCGGATTGACACCGCTCCTGCGCCGTACCTCTCCCCCCAGATGAACGCCGCGGCTCACTCCGCTGCGACTGCTGGTGGTGCTGGGCTTGACCGAACGCAAGGCGCTCACTGCGCTGGCGGAGCGGCATGGCTGTCCCAGCCCATCCCAGTCCCTCCCAGTCCGTCCCCGCGGAGCAGCAAACTGGGACATTCTTACACCCTCCTCCCCCCCACTGTGGTTTGTGTTTGCAGCACACGCAGTGTGTGAACGCGGGCGATGTCAGATGTAAATCAAACGCTGGAGCCAGTTCACTGCGGGTGTGAGCACCCTCCGGCACGGAGAGGGCACCCCGATCCCAGCGCCTGCCTGTGGAGAGAGCACGGTAACGTTGCCCTGGAACAAAAGTCCCAAACAAAAAGAAAAAAAGAAAAAGGAATTGGAGATGCATCCTCCGTTTCCTCACACGAGCGCAGCCACGCAGCCACGCTGAACTCAGGTTTCTGCGCAGGTGCTCCTGCCACACCGTCCCCGGCTGAAGGGGCCGCGGTGGCCCGGCATGCAGAGCCGGCAGAAGGTGCCAGCCCGCTCTCTGTGCCAGAGCAGCAAGGGAGGCCCTGCTTAAATGAAGCCATTAGAAGCAGACCATTCCGTAAGCAAATGAGCAGGAATGAAGGAGACCCCAAGTGAGGGTGCGAAGCCGAGTGCCGGCGACCCTCCGCCCTCCTGGGCTGGTGCCAGGGCCAGCGCAGGCTCCCGGGGCAGGTCGCTGCGGCCCCTTCCCCAATATGGAGTTCCCAAACCACACCAGCGTTTGCCAAGCCATCCCAACGGAGCCCCACGTAGTTAACTACTCCAACACCCCCATTTTGTCCTTAAAAACTTCTCGTCACTCCTCCGCACCCCACACTTGCAAAGGTGGGGCAGGCGCTTTCCCGCTCGCAGGATGGAGCAGCTGGCGAGCCAGGAGCCGGCGGGAGCCCTGACCGGAGCAGAGCCTGCGGCGCGCGCGGGGCGAGGAGCTCCCAGCGCTGCCTTTCTTTCTGCTTTGAAAACTGCCCAGAAATCGGGTAGCTGCTTTTCAAAGTGTTTTTCTTTCTTTGAAAACAGGAGCGGGAGGAGGGGTTGTGTGTTGGCTTGTAGTCTTGGAAACCGAAGCCGCGGAATATTGAATGGAAACCCAGACACGAAGCTGCCTCCGAAGCGCAGGCCTGATGCGGAGATGGGATCTGCAGCCGCTCTGGGAGGCTCCTGCGGCCGAGGGACGCGGGGCTGCGGCGCAGAGACCACGAGACCCGGCGCAGCTCTCGCACGCTGCTCAAAACAGCTTGGCGAGTGCCATTTCCACCTGGAGATTCAGCTGGAAAATATGGCACGTTCACGCCAATAAAAGCAGCTGCGACCAGAACTCGGGGCTGTTGCCGTGACTGTCTCTCCCCCGGCCAACCCTTCCCTCCCCTCCACGGGTCTCAACCATCTTTTCTCTGAAATCACCTGATGGACCAACACCACCAAGTTAAGCTCAAAGCAGCTGCGTGTGAGCTTAGGAGTTCTTTTCCTGTCCTGAAGGAGGGCTTATAAGCCTAAAAGTTTGCTTGTTTTTTTTCAGCTCTATTAGTCGATTCAAAAAAAATGTTATCTTTCCCTACAAACCTTGTCCTTGATTATTTTAGGCCATCGTAGCTACAGAAGCCCTACGACTCTTTGCCAAGCCAGCCATTAAACGCAGAGCAACCGGTCCTGATTTAACTCACTAAAACTCTCTTTGATTTTTCTGCACCATTTGATTTGGTCCCGACCCAAAAAAAATCACTTTGGCTGCTCATTTCCTCAGCAGAAGTGATTTTCTGGATTAAAGAGCTCCCGACATGGCTCTGATTCCGGGTTCTTTCCCAGTAAGCGTCACCCCTTTCCTTATCAAGGCCATTTTGCGGCTGCAGGCCGTGGAGATGACACTCCAGAGCCGGTTCCAGGAACACCCGGGCCCGGAGCAGAGCCCCGTGTTTGGAAAGCGCCGCGGCTCGCATTCCAGATGGACGTGGTAATGCTCCGGCGGTGCCTCCTGCGCCGCGGCACGGGGCGGGGGTTCGCTCTTGCTCGAGCCCTCTCGGAGAAAAGTGATGCAGCAAAGGGCAGATCCGGACAAAGGTGCGGCTGTAACTGCACCAGAGCAGTGAAATCTGACATGCAGCAGGTCTATGCCTGCTGTGCCTTTAAAAGGGAGAGCATTTAGGCATTGGGTTTCATGACTTTTTATTGTTTATTTAGCATGAATTTAATCCATATCCTTTTTTTTTTTTAACTTCACTTACTTTGCGTGCTTCTATGCAATTGCACAAGACACACAGAGCTTGTGAGTGTTCTTACAGCTGTGCAAGGTTTGTATTAATGGAGCCCTTACAGCGTGTTACACAGATATGTTGTGTACATGTCTGCAGCTCCTCAGCACGGCTCAGAAAAGACATCAGCCCTCGAGAGAGACAGAGAGAGAGAGAGAGAGAAGGGAAAGGAAAGAGGAAAGGAAAGGAAAGGAAAGGAAAGGAAAGGAAAGGAAAGGAAAGGAAAGGAAAGGAAAGGAAAGGAAAGGAAAGGAAAGGAAAGGAAAGGAAAGGAAAGGAAAGGAAAGGAAAGGAAAGGAAAGGGAAAAAGGGAAAGGGAAAAAGGGAAAGGGAAAAAGGGAAAGGGAAAAAGGGAAAGGGAAAAAGGGAAAAAGGGAAAGGGAAAAAGGGAAAGGGAAAAAGGGAAAGGGAAAGGAGCTCACAATAAACGTCCCGCTTTAGCAGCGCAGCTCGCTCTGCTTCCTGCAAGGCTGGCTCTTACCTGCTGTCACTGAGCAACGCTTCATCCACGTCCTGTCCCGGAGACAGCACAGCCGGTAACGAATTTCCTCCATTTGCAGACATTTGTCATCCAGGCCTGAGCCATCCCAAAAGCTGGCTCCAGCCGATGCTGCTCCGGTGATCTCGTACCAAAAAGGCCAGAGGCACCTCCAACCCGGCCCTGCGCTGCAGGACGATGAGCACGGCGTCCTGCAAACTGGTTGTAGCTTTCCTCACACTTTACTTCGAGGGATTTCTCCATTGGGATTCTCTGGTCAGAAAGAAAACTGCAATGAGAGAGGACTTCCAATAAACTTCTACAATTGATTTTTACCAAGCAGGTCCCTTCTCCCACCGCCAGCCCTGTCGTTCTTCTTGGAGGACGCCTCCGGAGGGCTGTGCGGGCTCCCCCCACCCCCCCTCGCAGAGGAAGGTGCCAAGCGAGGGTTCCAGCCCACCCCATCCCACCCCGCTCTCGGGTCAGGGTGTCTGGGGCAGGTCAGGCACAGACTGGGATGGACAGAGCCCCGCTGCACCGCGTCCTTTCTCCAGGGTGTTTACTGGGCTGCGTGGATGCTGCTGCTTCCCTGCAGCTTGTGCCGCTCCCGGGTGATGCGACCTCCTGCCTGCAGCGACACCGGGCTCCTACCGTCGGTCAGATCCTGGCCCTGCATGGGATTTGAAGAAATTCACTGTAGTTGTTCCTGGTGGAATCACCCTAGAGAAAGGCACGGAGGCGTCAGGACACTCGCTTTCCGCTGGATCCATCTCTCCACCTGCACACACGCGCACACACAGACATTTTTGCTTGCCTCGCTGCAGACGCACAGAAACACTCTCTCGCGTGCACTCATTCACATCTTCTCTCCCCCACACTTTCTCTCTTTCCCCAGCTCTCACCCACACGGGGATTTACTCATTTTCCCCGACCTTCTCTCTCTGACTCTCACACACAGGGAAACCCTTCCTAATTATTTTGAAGAATTAACAGCTCTACGTGGAAAAGGATTTTGCACAAAAAAGTAACAGTGGAGCAGAGGCAGCCGAGCCGCCCTGGGAAGTCAATGCCCGCTACGATAAAAGCAGCTGATTGAAAACCCCTGATGGAAAAGCAGCTCCCGGGGCCAGCAAGGGCCAAGGAAAGCTCGCGCGGGTGGGAGCAACTGCAGCTCCCCTGGCACCGCCGGCCGCTGCCTTCATCCGCAGCGACGCTTGTCGGGCAAGCTGCCGCCTCCCTGCCTCCCGCTCCGGCTGCAGCAGCCGGAGGCGGCTCTGGGAGCAAACGGGCTGTGCTGGGTCGTGCCATCGCCACCCGCGCCCAGACCCCTCTCGGCACTGGGCCCGGCTGGCAGGGGCGCAGCGCCGCGGGGGTCGCAGCCGTACGGCGCTTTGTTCGATTTCCCAGGTCAGAACCCCCCATATTGGGCTCCACATCCTCCGTACGAACACACCAACTGCCAGGGGCAACAAAAAGGTGACCCCGTCGCCGTGGCACTGACATCAGAGGCGCTTTGGGGTTCATTCCCACAATTTCCACCCATTCCCCGCAGGACCACAGGCAGGGCACTTCGTCCCGAGCCTCGGCTGACGGCGGGCATCGGCAGCTCGTCGGGCTGGGGGCTGGTTACTGCTGGGTCAGTGGGCAGTGGCCGGCACAGCCGGGCCCCGCGCTGGGTAAACCCACCTGGTGCTGCTACAGCAGAAATGAGTGAGCTTTGCAGCACTGCTCAGCTGTTTCCATAGCAAAGCGCCATCACCCTACCGCCAAGTCCCTCAATTCCCTATTTTACAGGGAAAATAACACACAAACCTTTGTTAAGTTAGTGAGCTTTATTTAGGAAATAAATACAATTGTATGAAAATGAGTGATTGTAATAAATACAGCACTTGTGAAAAAATACACAGCCACGAAAAGCATAATATTTTTAGGCATATTACTCCAGTGTGGTTACAGGGTCTGGCACACTACTGGAAAAAATAACTTTCTGTCCCTGAAAGAGCGTTTTAGACATGGAAGAGCGAAAAAGACAGAGAGAGAGCGAGAGAGAGACTGTGTGTGCGTGATGGCAAAGAATATCCAGTTCCTTCCCAAGCAAGCTTTGATAGATATTTGTTTATTATAGAGTGGGTTTTTTTGAAATTTGATACTTCATCACAACTAATTATTTTAAAGGATGCTGCCGAGATAGAAATGAGAGATTTGAGAAATCCCTTCATGCGCCAGCAGTGAGGCTGGAGGTCACTCACAGCACGTGGCAGAGTCTCACCAGCTCTGCTAGACGGCTGCGGTTTCCATCGTTTGCAAAATGTAAGCGGACAAACAGTTTCTCCTCTCCCTCCTCACGCAGCGAGCACAATATTGTCCATCGGCTTTGTGTTTTCAATTGAGACACGGCAAATATCACACAGGAAAAATGCATAAAGTGCTTGCGTAAAGGCCGTTCACTCACACATCCACACCGGCCACATCCACAGCTCAACTCCACCGTTCTGCCAAACACTGGCCAAGCAGGCGAGGCTTGCTGCTCTTTGGGAATAAGGTGTAACCCTGGAACTTCGCACGCCGCCAGACATTTCCAAGCTTGACTTGCTTATAAAAAAAAAAAATTAATTCCATACCTCTATTAAAAAAAAAAAAAAGACAAAAACATTTCCAGTAGTTACCTCTGTTTCAGTGTGTGGAAAGAGTTAAACATCAGAGCACATAAAAAGAATTAAGCAAGAAAAAGAAGATCAATACTTTCTAACAAGTCCCATGCCTTGAAGGTTCAGGAAGCGACCGAACACTTTAAAACAAAGCTACGGAGGGGGTCCTTCCCACTGCTCAGACTGGCAGCTCTGGACTTCCCGGGGGTTAACAACCCTCAGAGCTCCAGGTCTGAAATGGGAAAAGTCAGGCGGCCCCTTTGGAAACACAAGAGGTGATTTCCCCAAGGCACGGTGTAATCTGCTCACCGACTGCTGATGCAAGAGAACATCTCTTTACAAAGCACATAAATACAGGTCTAAAATAAATAGCAAGAAATAAATCATCCGGTATAAGGAATTCAAGCTACCAATGCTATTCACAGCCCGCTGCTTTCAAGGCCATCAATAAGCACAGGCAGAGACACCGGATCGGTGCCTCAGGGGACGGAATCTGCCCTTGTTCCTGGTGGGGGACCAGCCAAACCGCCCCCGGGGCTGCTCGCTCCGAACCTCCCGGGAAAGGCAGCTGCACAGCCGCGGCGCTGCCGGAGCGTGGGGGAAGCTCAGCTTCCCCCCTTGCACCCCAGAAAGCTGTCAGCCCGCGGGTGCTAGCAGGGAGCTGGGGCCGCGCTCCCTGATGGAGATCCAGGCAGAGCCAGCCCCACAGCCGGACCGGGCGGGGAAAGGCCAGCGCCTGCTTCCAGCTGAGCATCTGCAGCGGGGTGACCGTAACCACGGCTAAACCAGGGGTGTTTCGATGAAATAATCACAGATCTCCTTTGCAACAGCACAGCGCGTGGGGCACTGGCAAAGCGCTCGGCACACTCGGCAGCAGCTAACTCTAGATCTAGGGCAGATCTTCAGCTGAGGGGAACTGATTCAGCAGAGCACAGGCTCAGGCTCTTGGGATTTTGTGTGCATGCGAAAACTAATACAAGGTCTCAAGCTGATGGTTTTTTTCCTTGTAAACTAATGAAATTCAGTGGGTGATTTACCAGACACCCATATTTCAAGATTTACTAATTTGTTTCTATAATGCATTTAAGGAAAAGCGTGTCTTCTTTCACATAAGCATATTTAGGTGACTGTAACTTGGACAAAGGGAGGAACATGGGACAGCCGCTTGCAACATTCATGTCATTCACCGGTCTCTGAAATGAAGCAGAGGTCAAGTCCGGCCGAAATGCATCAATAATGTGTTCCCTATTGTTTTGGTCGAGCAACATAAATGTAACCTGAAAAACAGAATGTGGCAATGATGAGTTATTGAACTGAAAAATAAACCAGGAAATATCAGAGACAGAAGTGCAAACATGCTGCAAAAGCAGCTGGATGCTCTATTGATACTTAAATACAGAATATAATTAATGTTTTGCAACCTGCAAGGTCAGTTAATGTTAACAAGGGAGATTGTAATGGTTCCCTGATGAAGTATTTAAAACCTCGCCACCCGTAAAATAAAGTTAAATAAAATAAAGTAAGGATTTATTACTTGGTAGAGAACTGCACAGTCAAAGACTTTTTCCCCTCTCTCCTGACAACTTCAACAAACCCCAGGTTTGGCTACAGTCATTACATTCATTCTGTTATTCGGTTTGGAATCAAAAAAAACAGCTCAGTTGCCTGTACACAAATATATGAAAGACACAACCTAAATATCTGCACAGAATCTCCCCATATCACTACCACTCTTATTAACCCACTGTTCTTTAGCTTGAATGTGAAATGTAGGTAATAATTTTTTAATACAATGAGGATTGGGAACTTTGACTTCTGTTTTCTTTGGCTGCTAAATGGTAGCAAAGCTATTTATGTGAAAGGCTTACAGAATTACTACCGCATGAAGGGAAGTGCTAGAACAGAGACCAGAACCTTGTGCACACTTTCACTGCTTTTCTAACCATTGTTGCCATTATCAGATTGCACTTATCAAATGAGAAAAAATAAGATCAGGATCACAGAAAACATCCATGACACATTTGTAAGATCTCTAACCTCCCAGTTCTAACATCTGTGCCTCAGGTAGCAAATCATAATTGCCTCATAAATTGTTATTATCTGTGTATCGCAAGAGCCAGGAAAACACGTGTCTCTGGCTTTCGCCCAGGTGGACACAGGCTGGGATACACCAACACCAGTACGCTGGTGTCTGCAAATCCTGCCAGGCACAGTATAGAACCTCGGTGAGAGCAGCTTTCCCTGTGTGTAAATCACTCCGTGCAGAGATAAATTATTACCCAAGATTACAGTACGACTAATAGCTGTCAGAGAGGCAAATGGGAAAATGCTCCAACTTCCAGTAAACTTCAAAGTCCCCGTGTGTTCACTGGGAGTGGTGGGGTTATGCCAGGATGAGAGAAGAAAAGGTTGCTCTTCTTACCTTGTGTCTGAACGGCCATGGGAGCAGAGCATCGTAGTCTCCTTTCATGACAACAAAGAACAGGGACACGTGGGTTCCTTTTCCTGTCCCATCCCCGTTCAGATAAACCCTCAGACAGACCTTGTAGCCATACTTCGCAGTGTAGAAAGCTGAAAATCAGAACTTATCATTAGTAAAGCCTCCTTTGAAAAAGAAAAAAGACATAATGAGTGTTCTGACATATGGGAAAAGATAGTGTATGACGTGTTTTGCTATCACAGAGATGAGAACAGACAGATTAGTACACCCTGGGGATTATAAGCAATGAAAACCCAGTGGCTGGAATCCTTTAGTGCCTCATGCCTCAGTGAAAATTACCTGTTATTAGCCACACAACCATATTTTACCTAATGAAGTTACTTCTCACATGGGAGGTAACTGCAGCAGAAAGGCCCTCGGTACCTTCAGGCACCAAGCTGTGGGTTAGGGGAGGCGGATCCTGCAGATGTCACTGCACGTAGCTGCGGCAGAGGGCAAACTGCAAAATGAAAGCTCAGAACAGAACACAACTCTGTGGAAGAGCACATCGCAGCTGCCCCTAGTTACAAGCAGGAGAGCACGAAGTCTTCCCATAAGCAGCATCTTCTTTCTGAGGAGCTATTTTAAAGGACCTCCTGTCCACTGAGCAGAAAGAAGCACGGTTCTAGGGAAACCAGTCCGTTTTCTAAAGGGCTGGGTTTTGCTAACACACACGTGTGTTGTGTTTTACCTGGTGAATACAAACTGACTGTTCTTCCCGTCACCGAGTCTTGTAACTTCCTGCCAACATCTGTTATTTTCCACAGAAAGACCCCATCATAGGAAGCTTGCTCAGAGAACAGAAGACTCTTATGAAGACTGCTCAGGCCTGCGTCCTTCTGCGTCAGGCACCGGTGCAACTCTGCAATCTAGAAAAAAACCAACCAGTTCTCCATCAACCCCACCTCTCCAGTCTGTTGTGCTGCAGAAGTAGGAGAATCGTTCTGGAGTCCTCATGTTCTGGAGGATCTCCTCTGATTTCTTTTTAAGTGACAGTTACGTGCCAACACATAAGGCAAACAACTGGATAGCTGGTTGTTTGGTCCTCCAGGCATAACGCTGCTTTAAGAGGATCAGTCAATTAAACAACTGTCTCGCTTGCTCGCAGTCTGATAATGGCAAATTCTTAACATTCAAAACTCTTAGGAATATCTAGATACCTAAGCACAAATTTAGATAATATGAGATGCCCATTTGAAAATTTATCCACAACCAAAGGATCCTGTAGATGTGTCCAGAAGTCAACACTTCACGCAGCTCAAATTGCTGTGCCCATCTCTGTCCCAAACCCTACACCACCTCTCTCTGATACCTGTAAATAGCTGTTATCAATACAACAAGCAGAGAGACAATGCTTGTAACTATTCACCTTCAGCTCGAGGCCTCGTATTATATTTTGATCGAGTTCGCTCTGTCTCCGAAAGGCTGTGATTTCCACATTAGAGGTCTCCACCTCTTTATTGAGCACTGCCACAATATTCTCAAACACATGTAGCTTATTTTCTAGCTCAGAAATCACTTTCTCCTTCACAAGTTGTTGCAGAACAGATCCATCTTCAGGAACAGAAGATCCAGGAAAACAGTCTACTTCCACATCCCCGTTGATTTCCAGCCCCGTTGGGATGTGCAGATCAGAGATGCTTTTTCCTGCATCGTTCACGTTCAGCTCTGACTGCGGGATGGAGCCGTTTGCAGCTTTGGCAGCAGTGCACAAGTTTGCCTTCAACTGCTTTATGTGCTGCAGCAGAAGCAGCATGTGGGCGCCGACTGCAGTTTTTTCATGCTCCTTTATCTTCTCTTTGCTTCCCTGCAAGAAGATGACGCTGTCAATACACTCTCCGTACAACTACCACAGCTGGCCTGGGGCCAAATCAAGCAATGTTCCCTTGAACTTCTTGGGAGAGACAGAGATGGAAAAACTGCAAGACACAGGTCCAACTACATAGCAGCCAACTGTCAGAGGAGACACGGAGAGAGGAAAACCAAGAAGCCCTCCAATGGTCAGTTTAGGCTGTACGTTCACATGTGTACACATACTACATAAAAAGAAAAAAATGGTCTACGTTTCTGTATTAAACAGGATGCCAGGCAGAGTCCCAGCAAGATTCTCAAATAAGCCAATATTTAGCACATATACTGCGCATAAAGGATGAGACAAGGCAACAGATGCAAACCAAAATGCAAAGACTGTTACTGTTTTAAGAGGCATCTCCCTGAAGGGAACATCCAAACCAGCGTAGAACAGCGTATCTGATAAATCAGCGGAACTGTAATAAACATCTGTTTTTACCTGAAGTGCATGCACAGTGCAGGACACTGAGTATCACCGGCTGAACTGCTCCTCACACACACTGTGTAACCGTGGCAGTTCCAACATAACCTCTGCTGGACTACTAAAAGTGGGTAGACTTTCTCGCTTTTCTTAAAGGTATATTTAAATCAGGGCCTACCACCTTGAACACAAAGTCTGGCTAGACCAAAGGCACGGTGCTGAGCTGTACACAGTCTGAGACCTTCCTGAAGGCATCATTTGACTCACCCTAAATGAACAGCCAACTTCTGAAAAACGACATCCATCCTTGTTGATTAAGGGTGTAGACTGGTTCTGTTGGGGGAAAAAAAAAAAAAGGAAGAAAATAATCCAATACCAGTTGAAATGGATTCGTTTATTTAGCTACAAACAACTAGGCTACAATCCCAGCAGCTATAAATCAGGCTAATTCAAGCATTACTGCAGCTTACAGTGTCCAACTAACTGTGAAAATTCTTTGAAAATCAATCCAGTGTGGTCGATTGCAAGTTTCTTGCACGAAGCTTGGCAGTTAAGTGTCCATCGAACAGACTCCATAATTCAACAAACCACAGCCATCCCCTAGTAACAACTATCTCGTAAATAAGATGCCAGTAAGCAAAGTGGCCCACCACGGTGGATACCACCACACACACAGCCCCCCCAGCCCTCTTCCTGAGACTGCATGGAAGTGCTGTGTCGCGCAGCACGTCCTGGGAATGAACAGCTCTGTCAGACCAAAAGCTCCGACTGACGTTCAGACTCAGTCCCCTTCACAACCAAGAGCACGTCTCTCTAAACATGCTGCTGTACAGCACACTGCTCTTTTGCTCATGTGGGTGTCCCTAAATATTTGAAAGGAAACAAACATTTCCCCATTTTTGTAAGATCAATTGAGAAGATAATAAAGTCAACTGTGGGAGCAGGGGAGTGAAGCTAGTCAGCAGAGCTATGCTGGGATGTAAAAAGTGCCCAGGTACAACTGCCATATCTGCAGATGATCTCAGACGTCTGTTTAATCTAAACGAACAAGTGATACTTTTGTGAACTGAAATAAAGCTGGATTGCATTCACTCATCTTTTACCTACCTTTTCCTTTGATGGTGTTTCTGTTTGCACACATTTTTGTTCCTTACATAAATTGCCTTCACATGAATGTTCCTGTCATTAAAAATACGAGAAAAGAATTCAGTGCGTTATTAAAACTGTTGAGCATCTTTATTTAGGTGTCTTTCAAACCAAGCTTGTGTTTAGGAAGGCTGTTCCCATTTTACAGAAACTTGGGGATTTGGGAGGCTTTTCTACATGTAAATCTCTGTTACGGAAGAAAAAGTTTACAATCAGTTTCTTGCTTTCTTCCTGGAAGGTATGGATTTGAGGAAGAGTAAAGGAAAGCAGGGTAACTTCCCCAGCAGCACGAGGAGCTCCACAACACACGGTGCAAAATCCGGTACCCCTGCCCAGAGAGTGCCCGCTCTGGGCCTCACTGCGCAGCAGGCTGCCGAGTTCTCTGGCTTCTTTTTAGAGGGAACAACGTGCAGAAATTCGGGACTAAAGCACATCTGCTAAAAGCGGGTGCTGCAGTCCCCTGCACAACGAATTGCAGGCCCGCAGGTTTCTCAGGCTAAGCCCCTAAGCCGATTACTCTTCACACCTAGCAGGCGCGTTCAGTGACCGATCTCCAGAAGCAATAGCTGTTGCGTGAGGGTACAAAGTGTGACCTTTCGCTTACGGGGCCTAGAGCTTTTGGAAACCACTAACAGATGCTTTGCAAGGTCACCCTGGGAAATTTGATACAGGATTGGCAATGTACAAGTCTTGCCCAGTTCAAACACACTTATGCACACTCATGTACACACACACGTGTATATGCAATGACATGGAGGTGGATTACAAAACAGAAAGCAAATATACAGGAAACCCAGATATAAACTCTACTTGCATTGACTTCCTATAGTTTGCTTAACATGCAGACCCTTCTTGCATCTTTCTTATTAACATTGTGAAGGCTGGAATCCAAATTTTCCATCATGATGTGCTAATGCAAAATACATTACTGCTAACATGAGACTTCCTGCCATTTCTGGCTCCAAGCAGGGTAAAGTAATCCTCCTGCCATTGGTTCATACAACTGTAATAGCTGTATTTAACACACATGAACATGCTGTTCAGGGGGGCTGCCTTTAATCTTTATAAACGCCTTTGCATGCTGGTACATTTCCTATAGCAGTCTAGAAATGTTTTGATAAAGCCATTCCAGCAACCCTCAAGTCTCGCCTGCAAAGTCCTGAGGTTTCTCTGTTGATCCTCAGAAATACAGCCATGGGTATTTCTCACTCTCTAACTCATTCATTAATACTCTCTATCTGAGCTATTGCACAAAGTATGTCTTTATTTTGTTCCTGTCTGCTATTTGACTCCCTCTGATTGCTGATTTCCTGAGGGGGAGAGAGGCTGGTGAGAAGTTTCTTTAAATAATGGAAATGCAAAAATCACAAGACCAATAACTGGCTTGAAAGAAAGACTGGCTAAGATGGAGAGAGCAAGAGCAGTGCACAAAACTTACGATCTGCTCCCAGAGGATTGTGGATACATGGAATACACACAAATAATCAAAATGCATATGCCACGTAACTGCAAATTTAATAAAGCAGATGATGTAACCAGCAAAATTCCAATTTTACAAATACTGACGAAGGCAGGCAGAGAAAAATCAACATCTCAAGGCCAATCCCCTGCTTGGTTGCCAGGGTTTCCTAACCAAAAAATTAATTAGATGATAGCTAACCAGAACGAGTGGGAGAAAAACAGTTCTTCGTTGAAGGAAAACGCAGCTGGCTGAGGTGGATCTGCGGTATCACAGACCTTTGAAATGAGAAAGGTGCTCAGGGAACACACACAGCTCAGGTTTCCTCCTCCAGCCTTCCTACGGCACTTACAGAAGGCTGAAAGGGATTAAGTGTTGCCACCTTCTGGTATTTACATTTTCTCCGAAACATACACTGGATTTAGCTCTGGTAGAACCTGCCTGGGTCCAGATATTCTTCTCTCCCTGTAAGAGTTAGTCGGATATGAAAAGCACATGCAACAGCTTCCCAAGAAGCATGTTTTACCACGAGCGCCTTATTCTGACCCCAGAGGGAATGTTACCCCCATGCTGAGCAAATCTTACAGCTCTGTATTTGGAAAGGCATCAGTTTGTGGCAGTTATGGCATGCAAAGCTACCCACTCCTGCTTACTTAAAGCTATATTTTTGAGATATTCACAACAACCCTCCTGCCATGGAGGTCTTGTATCACTATGACCCCACTCCTGGACAAAAGTCCAAGGCTGGCAAGTATTCTCTTTAAATCATCTGGAGGGATCAATATTCATTACGCTACACCTCAAAAGAGTGTTGTCTAACATTTTCTGTGACAACAGAGCCCACGGGGTCCCAAGTTAGGTGGGGCTGGGATGAGAACGTTTTCAGAGCTTTCACATCGAAGCACACCTAGCAGAGTTAGCAGGCATGTGGCATCTCTCACTCATGCTGTGATTGCTTTGCTCCAGGGGGTTTTGGTCACAAAATGTCCTCAACAACAGATGATGCGCTTCCATCAGGAGGCTGAGAAGTGTGCCACTGAGACTGCCACCTTCGGCAACCTCTTCGTTTATGAACCGACAATTTTCTATCACTTTTCATCAGCAGCACCACACCAATTTCCTTCTTCAGCAAGACAGAATGGTTTCTATCAGCTCACTTTACGCCCTCAGACCACTCCCAGAATTTGTACCCTGCTGCATCTACAAAAATGGGTAAAAATAAAGAGCACCTTTTATTTAACTTAAAATTAATGTATAAAGGCACTTCAAATCTGCCATCATAATTTTGAGCACTAAGTAATTTCTTTTTAAAAATAATTCAATAGGTTTAGTAATGTAAACTTAAAAGTTTGAAGATCAACTACAATCTTGTGGGGGGAAAAAAAAGTTTGTTTTAAAAGGATTTTGAGCAAATGCTGGGGACAGACTAGTGTTACCCTGTATGTGTGTATATATATATATACAGGGTATATATACATTCATTTTACAAGTCCCTGTCACAACAGCGGGAAACACAATTAAAACATAAAAAATATAAAGTAAATATATTTAAATAGTCACTAAAAATTGCAGCAGAATCAGAGTACGCTCTTACTGGTCTATGTGGACACTGCTGTTAATTTAGAGAGTTATACCTGATCACATCTAGTAGAAACACTACCTGACAAAAGCCTGCCTTACAAATTTGTGAGCAGTTTTAGTTTAAATAGAACTCCAGCCACTTTCAAGACCTCTTCCCTGCCACGTTCTGCATTCTTCTGCTTCTTACCTACCTCATACTGGGCCACACGCTTTGAGACAGGACCTAAAACACGGGCTGCCCCAGGCCCTGGATGAGCTCAGGTATTTCCCTCTGTTGTAACATCACATGCAGGCTATCAAACACAGCTCATTATTCCCTCCAACATGTGCATGGAAAAATTAGCAAGCTCCGGAAAATTAAATATTCTCCAATAGCATTCATGAAATCAGGATGAAAAATGTCATGGCAGATTATCTAAGACATTAACACAAAGCCCTCAACTGAAACAGAGAAACATTCTTACTTGGTATTCACTACTGGATAAGCTCCGCTTACACTTCTGACACATCGTCACATTATTAACACATCCATTTTCCAAATGATCCGCAAGTTTCTTTCTCATCACCATGTGTCCACAACCAGTGTGGCAAGGGATTAAAGCATATTCACATAAGCTCTGATGCTCCTGGAAGTAAAAAAGTTATAAACCAAAATGTAAACTGCAGATACACACTTATCTATAAATAGTCTCCATGCTGCCAGCCTCGATCTCTGCTTTGCATTTCTTCTAAGCTTGGGTAAAGTCCCACTCCACAATGTTACCGAGATTACTGGTGAAAAATTCACCAACTTTACTGGGGCTTTTCTGTTAATTCTTCAATAAAAAAACCCACCAAACAACTTCTGATAAATTCAAACATGAGGTCTCCCTTGAACTGTCTCTCTCTACCGCTTTTGTTTGAAAATAACATGACCCTGGTCCCAGCTTTTTTCCTCGTGCTGGAGGATCCCTAACTTTTAGCCTGGGGTTTTTCAGGCTGGGTTTTTTTTTTGTTTTTCTGGGGTTTTGGGTGGGTTTTTTGAGCACTGAAACCATCCTGCTCTGGCTGGTAGGATGAACACGGTTACTCTGCTGACATCTCTGCACAGTGTAAAAGAATGGACATCTGACACCTTCTGTGCAACAATTAGGACACAACCCTTACCCATATTCAAAATAACATCTAAAACTTTTCCTTTTCACTATTTGCATCCTCTCATCTCAACAAGGAAAAATGACAGCATTATTTCTTTCATAACGACATCCACCAGGTCTACTTTCAGATTCTTAAAACCACAATGTTTCAGTAAAAACTATTTACTGTGACCTCTTTTACTGAAGCTTCTGTAGGGGCTGTGTCACAACTGATTTTGTCTTTAAAGGGAGATGGCTGTCCCCTGCAGAACAGGCTCAGAAATGCCAATTTCAATCACACGCCCAACTCGCAAATCAATTTTGCCATGTATTCATGCTGAGAGGGGCTCCAATTCTCAAAACTATGAAGCTACGCAAACTGGGTAGATTTCTCCTTAAAGAAGAATACACTCAAATAGAAAATTTGTGCAAAATTAGCAAAGAAAAGGCAGCTGAGCCTCAGATGCTGATCAGATACACAGTCATGCAAGGTACACAGCAGGCTCCCCTGTCGTAAGTGGAGCAATACTCTCTGTTCCTACACCAGGGGACTGAAATACAGCTGCTTTAGTATCAGAATTATCTGCATTTTTTCTTTATTGTAATCTACACGGCAGATTCACAAATCTTGCCCATTTCAGTATTTTACCTGGGGCATTTCACATCCACCTGAAAAGAACGATGAACGCATTCAATCAACAGGGGTCCTTTACGCAGGAGGAAATTATTTCTCTTATAAAAACCTATTAAGGACATTGCCCATAAGAATGTCCTGGAGACTGAAGTATTCTGATCTGTCAAAACCTGCTTGTAGCATCCTTGCATTTAAATTTGTGCAACATGAATTTCACAATCATTCAGGATGTTCTGGGTTTGGTCAAAGCCCCACTACAGTTAATGGCATGTTTCTAGATACTCAGCTGGTATAAATCGTGATACCTTGGCTGGTTCTAATGACACTGCATTAATCTGTGTTTGCTGAGAACCTAGTTTCACTGTCTTTCTGTCCCCATCCAAGTAAGAGCGCACGTTCATTTAAATAAACTGCCTTTAAACGTACTTCAAAATTTTTCATGATACCAGACCAACTGCATCCAAGGGTCACACAGTGTACTTTGAGTTCAGAAATCTCTTTATTAATGGCAGCATCACCAAAAGCCTGGAAAGTAAACACAGTAAGCAAAAAAACACTCGTCAGAAAGTACTCCAGCATTTTTGACATAGAATTAAGGTGACTGTGCCAAAATTTCAGATCTTTATAAATCCCTTATTTTTTTTAAACATACTGTACTGCCGTAAGACTCTCTAACCTAGCAAGTTAAACTTAGTGTAGTAGAAGCCCAAATAATTATGAAATAATTTCTTTCTTATGGCTCAAAAATAAACTGTTCGATGTGATATAAATTTACTGAAAATATGCCCAGCCAACTACAGCTATTATTTTAAGTTTCTTTTCACAGAAGCGTGAAATGTGTCACACGCAATGAATGCGCTGACAGGACCGTAACTACAGGGTGCTGCCATGTGCCACTCTTAACGAATGCATTTCATTATTGGGGTCATTAACACCTCCTAAACGTGCTGCAGAAAGGACTTGAGACTGTTCTGCAGCCAGAGCACATTTCTCAGACCATGGCTGTTTCCATTTAGTATGGCACTGTCTACTACAGAAATGTAAACCATGTGTGAGTGGGGGTTTTTTGCACTATGTAGATTTTTTTATTATGTTAACCAAGAAAAATTGCACCATTATTATGTAAATTATGAAACACTACACACTTTTAATATTACGTCTTGCACAATCAAAATAGGTACACTGACATGAGAACAAGCCCTACTAAAGTTAATGGTGTGTTTGTAGAGACTGTTGGGGAGTACACAGTACAGGACTGCGGATTGCCCGTGTAACAGCAGAGAGTGAGACAAGAACGGGGGAGGGGGCAGCTCTACAGAGGGAGGAAAGTATTTACAAATGATGCCCACATTTCAAGAAAGCTACTGAAATTCTACACAACCAGCTAAAAAACATAAGCAAACAAAATTACCAGAATCAACATTCCTGATTGTGTTTTTTTAACCTAGATACAAGATGTTTGTACTTACCTACATTTGTCATTTCACATCACACAAAGGAAGCACAGCCAACTCTACTAATGGCAACATTGAGATACATTTCTATATGCAGAGCCTCGTAGAAGCTCATTTCCTAATCTTAACCTGCAAGTCCAGAACTTTGTACACAAACTGCAAACAACTCGACAAACAAAGAATTAAAAAATAATCACGTAGGTTGCACAAAAACACGTATGGCTCCATCTGTGTATATGGAAGAGTTTATGTAATAAGCTAGCAATTGATGTACAATTAGTGAAAGCATACCAGCCCCATCCTCTAAAACATTCTAGTCTAATTTATGAGCAAAATCAAAGAAAATAAATCCAAGTTACCAGGCACATGGTGGCTTTTCCCCCCTGTGTCGTAAGAGAAAAACTCGAGGAATTTCCTGGCATTACAAAATAGATCATTTCAAATATATTTAACTACAGGGACAGTCCCAGCAGTGCATGGGTTTCTTACTGCCGTGTGCTTTCCCTGGGCTTTTTGTTTCACACTCGCAGTTGCTAAATCATTATGGACACTACTCAGGTGAAAAACCAGGCAGGAAATCCTCATCTCTTCTTTTTGCTGCACAGGTCACTGCTTTGACCTATTCACCTGAGAGCCTGAGTTTGCACAGAACTTCTTTAAGGGCCCGAGTCGAACCCTCATACAGTAAATGAGATGACTCTCACTGACATAAAACTGCTCTGGGCCAGGGAGAAGGAAACGGGAAATATTTCTCTCTGATTTGATATCTTGCAGTTGCACGTCTCCCCTCTTTCATTTTAGCTATTTCAAAGGAAGACGTTGGTGCAGGGGCTGCTGATGTTGATCACGGGTGGCTGTTGTGGCACACACACCTGCCCAGAGCTGGCTGTGACACAGTGGAGGTCCCCTGCCATGGCCCACCCAAGAACCGCTGCCAGACGCACTCCTCCTCGGCACTCTGACCCACTCAGTGTGTATCCCACGGCTTCAGGCTAAGGGAGGACTGGTCTACAGCTCATGTGGTCAGGAAGACCAGCTAGCAACGCGTTTAACAAGCAGATCGATCTGGCCAAAAGCTTTCCAGGATAAATCCAGCTGGTTTTTTTTCTCTCCAGCTGAAGCAGGATCTTCAGTTGCTCTCACACAGCCAGAGAGGGGAGAGCCACAAAGCAGTCTGTGTTCAGTTTAGAGCCCACAACTGTCCCCTACGCCAGACCTACGAATGACAGCAGACAGGGCGTGAGCAGAGGCTTGGGAGGATGTCCCTCCTCCTCTAAACTGACAGATGCAGACGCTCAGTAACTGACACTGATGAACAGCACCATGATAAGACTTGAAGCACAGGTTATATAGGAAGGGATCATAAATTAAAAGTGTAACAGGGAACGGATGGGACTTATCACAGAAAGATCCTGGGATAAGCTAAGGCAAACACACATCCTGACGGGACCTTTCTTTCCCTTGTGTAGGTATCTTGCTTAAAATATAAGCACATAAACAGATAGCATAGGAAATAAACATTAAGCAAAACCACAGCAAAGTTAAAGCAGAGATTATAAGGAACAGATATAAAGAATAAACCTGCTAAATGATCTTCATTACTCATATTGTTTACAAACACCGACCATTTGTTGCAAGTAGATCCCTACAGGCAGATCCTCACGCCCTCGTGGTGACTGACTTCATCTGGACTCTCAACAGGCAGAAGAATCTGCCCCGGCACATCGGCTTGCAAGACTGGGGCCCTGTTTACAACAACCCACCCACAGACTTTGCAGAAAGCCCCAGCAGACTTCATGAGAATCCCACAGCAGAGAAATCCCAAAGTTGTAAGAGAACTGACAGTCAACACAGAATAAAAAGTTCATAAGGGTTTAGCTGTACCTATTTGTGGTTACATGATGCATGAAATTCTGTTACTGAGAAATTTATTGCAGAATTGAGGATTTTTTCTGAGATATTACCAAGCTCAGCATTAACTGCAGATTCATTATTTTGCTGCAGTCGCTTCCTAAACTTCACCTTTGTCCTCACTGCCAGCTGCTGGTTTCAGTTTTCCCCAAAAAATTTAGACAGAATGTGTGTCTCTTGGTATTCCTGTAAGTAATCGGAACAGAGGGAAAAAGACAAGCTAGGACTGAGCCCTATGGCCCAGTTTGTATTTACGGTATAGAACAGTGAAGCAGTCTTCCTGCAAAATCACACAACAGCAAAAGAAATCTGCACTGTTAAATTACAGATGAAACTTTTGCCAGTGCATAGTTTTTATCAATTATTATGTTCAGCTCTAAGTTTTCTACTATTTTCTCCAGATACCCTGGCTGTCAGAATACTTCCTAGGCAATTCAGCTGGCTAGCCTACACTCTAGCTTTTTTTTCATAGGGCAGCTCCACCTATAAGCCTGGTAACATGTTTGAAGGGAACCATGAAAATCCAGGTAGGATACTTACTAAGGATAGTAAGTAACAGCTAAGACATATTATTACAAGTAGGAAAGTACTGATTACTTTGAGACAACAAAAAGTTAATTACATGGAAGAGTGTGGGATTTTATGTTGCAGAACCTGACAGATTTGGAAAGCCCTAAGGCTGCCATTACACTTCTTAAAATCCAAACCTGCAGGAAATCCAAATGACTAAAGCATAAGTTAAAATGTGTAAATATCAGTCGCTATCACATTTTATATTATTCCCTCCTAAACTGCAGTCCAATGATGACTATAGAGTAGCCCACAGAATGGTCGATGATAAATTAATGAACTGTGAACTACACCTTACCCTTTCTTCTGCCAACAGGCTTCCCTCGCTTAAAGTGCTGGGATCTTCCTCTTTACATTTCTGGCAAATCGGATTTTTATTGTTTCTGGCAAAAAGAAAGAAGGAGGAAATAACAATCAGTTGCTGTACTTTAGTTTAGGAGGTCTTTGTATAGACACTGACACAAATAAAGGCACAGAAATTGTCATTTCCACTCAGAATCCATAGTCCTTGTTCATTAAAGGGACAATTCTTGAACACACTGACATCAAAAAAACCCTGCTCAAGACTAGGACTAGGCCCACACATCTGATCTGTACTGCAGCAAAATAAGAGCAGCCTGGATCATAAAAAAACAGTAAAGCCGGGAACCTATTTATGTCATGAAATATGCAAAAAAAAACATGTAAGAAAGGTAACATGAAAACTAAAGTCTTTTAAAACACTGAAAATGCCCCTTTTCCCAAGATAGATACATGGACTTCAAATCACAAAGATCTACTAGAACCAGTGCAGAATGAAGTTCCAGAGAGTTAACATCCTACTGCACCTTAAAAAAGGTTTTGATCTACTCTCAAAGTATTTAGCATAGAGTTTTATATAAGACAAGTGAAAAAGAAAACTTTAGTAGAGGTGTATTTCATTGCCAATGCTGTCTAGCATCAAGGCAAACAATGAACTAACACAGAGCGAGCAGCTCATCAGGAAAGCATCCACCCGACCAGAGCATAACTGCTTTCAAACTGTACTAATTAGCTTGTTTGAGCCAGCATCCCATTTGTGCTGTAAGACTCTGGTGGGAAGATACAGCAATTCCAGTTACGTTCTGCTGCCAGTTTTCCCAGTTAATGGTTTATGTTGCTTCATTAAGCCGCTTTGTTCTAGATTTACAGTAACGGATTTATGTAAGTCGGTCAAATGTATTCACTTCAATACATTTTAACATTATTATACATTGATCTTCAAATCACAAGTGGCCAGTGCATTGACTCAGCCTTTCAGGTGCCCCACACTGCCACCACAGCTGGCGTACACAAACTAGCTTACTAGTAACACCCATCAGGAAGCGCAGCAACGGGCTTTCGGCTTAGTTAGCCAGTACTAACGCCCAGTCACGGAATCTCGACAGCTGCTCTTTTCCAAAACATCAAAGCTAAAGTCAGCTCATGTACATGGAATTGTACTGCAATCTCACCTCCCACCTCCAGGGCAGACAGACCCTTTTCCAAAGGCTCTGCATAAAGGCGCAATTGTCACAAGAAAAGGCAGGATAGAAGCAGCTAATCAGTCAAAGCAAATCCCCACGCAGCTGCTGCTTTTCAGGTTCTCCACTGCAACGGCTGCCATTGTTTGTCACTAATTGCAGCAGCACCTTAACATGTAAGAACCCAGCTATTATTAAAAATAAAACTCTAAGATCATGTTTATTAAAATCCTATAACTTGTCAAAGGACTGTAAGGTCCCACGCAAGTACGAAGTCAGCCTTACACTAGCTCTTCAAGGCTAAATCAGCACCATTATCTCACACCTACAGAGAAAAAACTGGACATCTGCCAAGCCCAGTAAGCCAGCCTTCCCCACCCTGTAGACTTCCACATTGGAAACAAGGAGGAGGTAGAGAGCAGCCTGCAGTCCCCCGCAGGTAAGGACTTCCAGACCACAAAGTGACTGGTCCAGTGGGCCAGGTGCCCACAGACTCATCTACCAAGCCCGGTGGCACGACGCAGCTCTCGGGAGCGCTTGCAGCCACAGAATCGGCCACGGCGGTGTGACCCTCTGCAGCAAGGACCTACCGTACGATCCAGGAGAGGCAGGCTGAGCAGTACCTATGCCCACAGAGCGTCTGCAGCGCTTTCTTCAGAACGTTATTGCAGTTGCTGCACAGGTACTTCTGATCGGGCACGTCCTCACAAATGTTACTGGGATATCCGAAAGGAAATTCATTTTCATCAGGAGAAGAGCTGGAGACATCCTGCGGGCCTCTGGTTGTTGTCTCAGCCATCTGAAGTAAGCTACTGCCAGAGACAAGGAAAAAAAGAAATAGGTGCTCAAACCAGCAGACAGTCGCTTACTTTGATGTGAGAGAATGTATCGGGCAAAGTCCACAAGCAGCTCCAAACCTCTGCAGCAATCTAGTGATCTGTTTAACTGAGTCTGTGGCTGACATGCGTGACTAAATGTCACAGTGGGGTTTGCCTAGGTACCAGCAGGAAATTACTGTACAAATATAAAATTTCCCTCAAACGCAACATGAAAATGGACAGTATATTAAAGTGAGGGGTTGGGGTTTTCTTTCCAGAGTTTTTTAGCTTGTAGAAAGATGAAGTAAACATTGCCATCATCTTAGAGCTACAATCCCATTGGCCCACATCACACAGAATTATTTCCTGGAGAGTAAATCCCCAACCACCTTCAATTCCCAGCAGTCAAAATTCGTGATGACATTTTATAGATGCAGAAACCGAGCAACCGATGTGTTCACAGTGACTTTCCCAAAGTCAAAAAGCTAGTGGTCAAATGAAAACAGAAATCTCAAGTCCACAAAAGGCCCCACGGTTCTGCTCTAACCACATGCACCTCGAGCCACACACGTCACGGTGTCATCCAAGGTCAGTATCGGTTTTGGTTAACAAGAGCTGTGCAGATTAATATTTTTGGAAATACAACTAAAACTGGTTCCAGTGTCTCCCACAGTTGCTTGGAAAGCTCCAGAAAGGTTCTCACCCAGGGACCTGGCACAGCTCAATCAGAAAAACACCTTCATAAATCTGCTTTTTCCCATAACTTTTCACAAGGGTGTGTAATGATAGGACGAGGGGGAACGGCTGTAAACTAAAAGAGGGCAGATTTAGGTTAGATATTAGGAAGAAATTCTTCCCCATGAGGGTGGTGAGGCCCTAGCCCAGGCTGCCCAGAGAAGCTGTGGCTGCCCCCTCCCTGGCAGGGTTCAAGGCCAGGTTGGACGGAGCTCTGAGCACCCTGGGCTGGTGGAAGATGTTCCTGCTCATGGCAGGGGGGTTGGAACCAGATGGTCTTCAAGGTCCCTTCCAACCCAAACCATTCTATGATTCTATGATAACAGCACTGACACCCAACAACCCATCTCAGTGACCAGGTAACGACGACTAACCAGTCTCTGAAAAACCCAAGCCGGGACTGGCGGGCCCGGCCGGGGCAGCAGCAGCGGTGCGGCTGCCATGCCGCGGTCGGGCATCCCCTGCGCTGCCAACGCTCCCCTTGGAGCAAGCAGCGCTTCTGCTGCCCGGTTCGCAGCTCCCTCGGCCCCTCCAGACACTCCACCGGCAGCTGCGCGATGCGCCAAGAGCCGTGAATTAGAACCGGCAGCAGTGACTGCGGCCGGCGCCGGGCGCGGAGCGGGCAGACGGGCAGCTGGGGCCCGCCGTTTCCAGGGGCTGGGAGCCCACCCCCGCCCCGGGGCAGGGAGCGGGGCCGGCGGGCCCCGGCTCGGCTGGCACCCCCGGTCCCCATCCCCGGCTCGGCGGCAGCGAGGGCGGCCGGGATGCCGGGGCTGCCTCAGGGGCCGGGCAGTGTGTGTGTGTCCCTGCCCCCCCCGGCCGCCCTCGGGGAGCTCCCCGGGCCGCGCTGCCGGACCAGGCCCGTTGGCCCGGGGGGCCGCGGCCGGTTCCCCCTCAGCGGGGCCGGGAAGCGCAGGCCGCGGGCGGCTGAGGCGGGGCCCGCTTTCCCCCCCACCCTCCTCCTCCCCGGTCCCCTTACCTGAGCCCGCCGCTCCCGGAGTCGGGCCAGGCCACGCCGGGCCCCGCAGCGCGGAGCCGGGGGAGCGGTGCCGGCCCCGGGGCGAGGAGCGCGGCGGCCGCGCCGCTGGCAGAGGAAAGGCGGCCGGGCGGCTTCGGCTGGATCTCGGCGGCGGCTGCTGCCTCGCCCCGGCCGGGAGGAGCGCGAGCCCCGCCGAGCGGGCCCTCCCCGGCGCCGCGCCAAGGGCCGCCGCGGGCTCTGCCCGGCCCGCGGGGACGGGGATGGGGAACTAAAGAAAGGCCCGAGGGAACAGATTCCCTCCGGAGAGCCGAAACGGAGAATCTGTTTGCGGAGCTCGTTCCTGAAACCGGTGCGACCGGGGCTCCCACACGGGGGGAGCGGCCCTGCAGCTCAGACAAACCCCGGGCACGGTTAGGGGAGAAGTGCCCTCTCCCACCCCTCTGCTCGGGGGAGCCCACCGCCCCCGGAGACCCGCTTTTCCCTCCGAACCATACAGGGAATATTTACAACACAAAGCTAACACGAGGCAAGTGAAGTCACGTATGCAAACCCTTCTAAGATGCTCGCAGCGCAGTGAAGATTTCTATACAGAAAAGTTTCACCATCATCATCAGAAGGTCCTCTTTCCCCCTGACAAAGTTCACTACGAAATCACATGCTGCAACCCCATCTACCGCGACTGGGGCAGGAGAGAGAAAGTCGCAGATGCAAATCTGTTGGCTCTTCCATGGGAAAGAAACTTGGGGAATACCACTGGGAGCGAGTCCCAGCTGAACACTAAAAATAAGACGCGGAGGTGGTTCTCTAGACGCTTCGCTTGGCTTGTTACTCTGCTGCGTTTACAAGCGTTCACATCCCCGTACCTTGACAAGGAGGTTATTATTCATCAGTGAGCTTCTGCCCCAGTCGGACTCCTTCCTATGCTCTGTGTGCACAGGTAACAGGTCCACACCTGGAATAGGTGTCCTGGGCCACTGCGCCCCCAACACAACTACAGATCAGCAAATACAGTATCAGACTACAGCTATACTGAATAACGGAGGGGAAGGAGGGCAGCTTCGGGGATCAAGACGTAGCCCTTCCTCAGGCAAGTGAAGTACATGCTGTAGTGCTATGCTGCATGGCTAAGAGAAATATTGTAATTAAGTCCAGAACTTTTTGCTCCTCACATTGTCATGAACAGCTGTGGTCATGTTTCCATAAAGAAGCAAAGAATATTCATAAACTCTGCTCACACGGCTGTTTGGGTGACTCAGCCCTTTTGTTGGCCTGTATAACAACACTATTCCTTTCCATGCATCCCTCTGCTACACACATACTGTGTTTATTAACGTTTTCCCAGAAAAAAAATTACCATTAAACTTCTTTTTATCTCAAAAGGAGACAAAAGTGTCAAACAAAGCAAGAATAAATAAAGCATCTTTCTAGACTTCAAAAGGGCAAAGCGCAAAAATACATAAGAAAAAAAACCTCTGAAAAGATAGCTAGGTCCATGGGCAGGATATGTATTTATCTTTATAGAGCCAATATACTGGAAGTCTATGCACACACAGGAAAAATAAATCTTGTAAGTATACAGCACTGTGTGGATAATACAAGCACCGAACCTGGCGCTGTTTGCAGAAGAGAGGCTAGAGAAACATGGAATACTACCAAAAAACAGGATGAAAAATGTTTATACAAAACAATTGAGCTTGCAAATTTCCATCACCTTTGCAGTAGATTGAAAATAACAGGAAGTATTAAAAAATATACCCAGGACACAGTAGGAAGGTACACGGTCTCTTTAAGGCAGCCAGCCAAGCAGTTTTCTCTCCCTTTTCAGGCTCTGCTGTCTGCACCAGAAGACACTTCACCCGTTTGCTGCATGGGCAATGTCTTTCCACAGCTAGTTCATTCACGGGACTTGGAGACAAAAAACGACCACCTTCTGGTGGCTAGCATTTTTAACAATAAAAGTCCTATTCTTGCAAGCAAGAATCCCAAAAGTTTCCCACATTTGTGTCCACAATTACTTTAACTTTTATTAAAAATTCACCTATGGGCCAAATGCTATTTTCAGTTCTACCCTGCAGTCCCACAGGAATCAGGAGGCAAGACTGCTTCCAAGAGAAGGATTTGATCCTTCACATTGCCAGAAGATCCTGTATTTACTTTCCCTTGAATTAGACAGGCCTTTGACAAGTGACATGATTTTTCTCTGAAGGCTTTAACAGTTTAAGAATGACCATGCAAAGGAAGCTGTCATTATAGAGAGGAGTACGCAGAAGCCTGATGGAGCCACCTGCAGAGTCTGTTTTAGGGTACCCACGCAGCTTAGAGCCACACATCACTGAAGTGCTACTGGATAAACCACTCCCTAGTAAACGCTTCCACCTTCCTCTGTAAAGAGGGAGTGACATTTGCTTCCTTCTGTAAAACACTTCAATCGCACCAGATGAAAAGCATCACGTGCAGTTCCATAATGCTGTCACAGCCAAGAAAATGACTAAATTAGCAAGGTGGGTGTGCAATTATCTGATCGTATACAGCCACAGTACCTGCACGTGTAACATTTTTTAAGAGCCAGGATGTTAGCAACATTTGGCAATGAAATTGTGGAAGGAGAAAACGATGTCAGTTTTATGAAAGTTATTCCCAGGGCTTCCAGCTGAAATGCCAACATCCACCTATGCGAGTGGGAAGCCTTTCCCTAGTAACACCTGCAGAACCACACGGAATCTCTCTTCATTTCTACTTCCTTCTCTCCTCTGTGCTGTGAATGTATTTGTAGATCCTCTGAGCGCAGAGTTATCAGGGCCACATATTAACTAAAGTTAGAAGTCTATGGGGAAAGTGTGATACAGTCTTAGTCCTTATGGCCTGAAACATTTGCTTTCATTGTTTTATGGTTTAGGGTTGTTAAAAGTCACGGCAAGTTAATCTGGCACAGTTCCTGCCAGGATGTGAGTTAATTTCTTAAATAAGTTTTAGAAATATTTCTGGATGTGGCTTTTAAGCTTTCGGAATATAAAGAGATGTAAATTAACAATTTCAGAAAGATCGATGTTACACCAGTGGGTCAGTTTCTGTTTCGGGATGAAAAGCCAGCTATATGCCTCCTTTCTGTCCTGTCAGATTGCTCCTTTTTTTTTTTTTTGCCATAGACTTCTCGAAACTATTACATCTCTGTCTTAAAAGGTGCTGAATTACACAAAGAAACTAAAGATAAGTTTTTGGTACTTTCCAAACTAGACATATTTCCTCTGGTAAATTTCCCCCATATGAGATCAGTTAACCGAAAACAGGATGTGGCTCAGAGAGAGATTAAAATTTGAAGTTAGCTTCATTGCAGAGCCATTCCACCAATTGCAGGGCACTGTGTTACTGTTTCAGGTGAATGACAAATTTTCGCATCCAAGAAAAAAAGCTCATGAGGGAATATATTTGAGTATTATCTTTTTAAGATAACCCAAGGGCTTAAGATTTTTAATGAAACAGATTTCTTAGTACCTTTAAAAATGGAATTTAGGCTCAGATGCTAAGTGTATTTCCAGGGCTGAGAGTCTCATTTCAGAGAGATACTTGAGGTAGGGATGTCTCATTTTATAAAAACATAATTTTCATTTAGTATAAATTATCTGGAAATATACAAATGTTCCAGGAAACCCTGAAAGATTGGTAAAACACAGGAAGGAAACTTGTTGGTAGAAGATCCAGTCCCCAGGAGATGCAGTACTTCTAGGAACTGGAGCCAAGTGCTCCAAGTCCAGATTTCTCCCTGTTCATAGCTCTGATACGAAGTAGTTCTTTAACTTCTATGCTACTACTTCTTTTCTGACTTAAGCTACTCACAAAATAGGAGTACAACACAGTAGCTGTGAGATTTCATCAATTCATTTTCAAGATTAAAAAAAATATGAAGCATTATGAGATTTGATATATCGTCATCCTCAGAAAACTTGACACCTTTGCCACAATTCAATCTCTAGTTTACAATAAAATCTTTTAAAAGGTTTTTGTTATATTTGCCTGCACCTAGTACCAGTTGTAGCTCTGCTTTGTTATGGTGATATCCTGAGGACCCAGCCCAACTCATATTACAGGAGATGGAAAGTTTCCCACTAACTTCCATAAAAGAGTTGGACTGTAATCTTCAGAGACATCAGGAACCAATTTTTTTTTCTTCATCCCCGCTCTGCCTCAAGATTTTTTCCAGATCATATTCTCTGTAACATAGTATTAGCCTCAGCTTCCCACTAAATTTTAAATTTTTTTTTCTACAAATAATAGATATTCTGGAACACCTTTTTAGCATTCGTCAGGGGAAAAAAAAAAGCATCCACAAAATGGACCCTGTGTACCTTCTGTCTTATTTCAGTCACTCACTAAAGCAGTTTCCACAATACAAGCCAAGGAATCACCCTGAAGAGAAGAGGCTAGACAAAACTAAAGTGTTTCTCTCTGTCATAGTGGCCTTGATATTTTCCTAGAAGCAATACTACTTCAGAGCAGAACATCATTAAGAGATTTCTGAGCCTGCCTCAGGTTTCAGGCAACCTTACTAGGCAGACCTTCTTTACTTTAAGAAACTCCGTGGTGGTATACCTGTCTCTCTCACGATGTCTCCATATCAGGACAAACAAGGGGTACAGACCTGTGAAGCTGGCATGAACCAGTTTATGACAGTTTCACCAGATTAAGCTCTGCTTTCTGTTGCAGCCTGTCTGCATTAAGGGCTTATGCTGGTACTTGTGGTTATGCTTCTGTTTCTCTTAATGTACACAGAGCCTGATCTAAACTGGAAAATTCTTAGCTGCCTATTTCCATTCTTAATGCTTTGTAGAGAACTCTGGGAATGGGAGCTGTGCCCACCAGGAAGCCTGCCAAAACACTCTTCCAAAGCTCTGGATGTAACATGAAAAAACAAGATTCAACATCTTTTGACTATAAACCAGCTGACAAAATACGGGTATTCTATCGACAGCTCAGGTCAATTGTACGGTGTACTATAGAAACCTACACAATTATCAGAAAACTCAGTATATTTGAGTAGGACTAATTAGTGGAAACAGAAAAAGGAAATAGGTTTCTTTACTAATGTCTTCATTAATTCTCATTAATGACAAGAATAGAGGGGACATTGAACGTTATGGTAAATCTCCACTAACCCGTTCAGAAGTTATTAATTTTGCTAATAAGAGCAAAAGAAAGAGAAGCTTAGAAGATGATCGTTTACATGTGACAGAAGCAAAAAAGAGACTGACTATGCACTAACTTGCATCTCTCTCCCACCAAGACAATAACTCACTTTGCTGTTGTAGAGTGACTAACACCACTGGGGTTATCTTTCCAATAGTATCTTTCAGCAGGGTTCATGAACCTGAATAATTTCCACACCATCACCACCAATGTCTCTCTGTGCCTGTATTTTATGGGCGTGCAGAAGTCCACAGGAGGAAAATGGTAAAGTGAACCAAAGTCCCCATCAAAACATTGCTACACAAAGAAAACTCAGGAGTGTTCACAAACCAGGATGTCTTAAAAGAGGAATTTGAAGGAGAAAGAAAAATCTATCTTAAGCACAGGAGAAGCCTGAATGAAAAAGTCAAGTTGGAAGTGGGAGAAAGCAGACATAGAGAACGACAGGTCTATATTCTGCACAGAGGCAAGCAGACTTAGTGTTTAAATTCCTGCATAGAGAGAGTCCTCTCACAAGGCCAAGTACCTTGGCAGCTTTGCCAGTGAGGGGACTCCAAAAGCACATCATCACATACAAGTTCCCAGCAGCATCCCTGGAATTCAGCCAAGAAAGCAAACCTTGTAACTCCATGCTGAACATCTGCATCACAAATTGGATGTCGAAACCCCAAAGCAAGTGAATGGGGCACAAAGTGCTCAGGAAATGAATGCTCCCATCTGTTCAGGTTCAGTAACCATGGGTCATCCTGGAAGAAATCAGAATACAGATTGGCTTCATCGTACAACAGTTCAGAATTGTGGCAAGTTTTCACAAGGTAAGGTTGTACTTTCTTTGTGTCAAGATAAGGGCAGGAAGGAAATTCAGCATTTTTTAATCTGGTTATTTAAATCACATGTAAACTCTTTTTCTTACAATGAATATTTTGCTTCACAGCCCAGGACTGGCAGGCAGGGCCCTGGGGAGCATTGCTGGGCTGCCCTCTGCCAGGACTCGCCCCGGAGCTGCTCAGAACCAGGCATGGAGATCAGCCAGACCACCGCAGACATGGGGCCCGTGGACACAGATACAGGATACACAGGAACGTGGCTTTCTAAGAATTTGATTTGAACTCATGTGGGTTTAGAAACGTTCCCCCAATTTCTGGTATCAATCCATGGAATCCTATTAAATTATGTCAGAGATTACTTCAACCAGGCATGTTTCCATGGGAAGTTCTTGATCGTAGCTTGTTTTTGAGATTCCTGACCAAAACAGAAGCTTAGCTGATCCTGCCAGGCTTCTTCAGTGTCATATGGAAACTGAAATGGTGAAATTGTTTAGCTTTGATAGGAAGCCACAAATGACACAAGGGACATGAAAAAGATTCCCCCATCAGCCTGGGTTGAGTAATTGTTCATAACCACAAGCTGGGCAAGTTTCATGGAGTTCGAAGTTTTAGCGTGAAGATACATCTCTGACTATGTAGGTACTTGGTACGGAAAAAAACATGTGCTGCCTTTTCAGTCACTAAGCACAACGAGATTCATCCCGGGAATTGACGTCTCTGCCACAAATTTATCTCCAGAGTTCTCTTGTCGATGGGAGTACCGGCCTTCACAAGAGCCTGTGCCCCCTGCACTAAATTTCACCAAGCTAATGCTTTTTATTGGCAGCTTTGAAAGCTCTTATCTGAAAGCAAACCCTCAACTCTGAGGGTTAATGCTGTGATTATAACCCAACATGGTTCTCCCAAAACCACTCTTTAACATGGCATGAAGGATGTGTGGTGAAAATTTAGTGAAAACTGGAACCAAAACAGGCCTCTTGACTTCCAGTTCCATCTTATAACCATATCTCCAGATCACCCTCCTTCCAGCAAAAGCAACTGCAAACATTGCTTCAAACGACTGTTCCGTACATACTGTTCTAACACATCCCAGCTAACTGGGGCTAGAAACGAAATACCTTTTAATATTGCACAGACTGGTGACTCCAAACTTTCAGAATTACAGCAATGGTGGAAACTCATATCTATTTCTACCTAGCTGTCAGAGCCTGGGGCTGAATGTTCTCTAGGACCTTACAGCAGTAGGCTGTTACGGAAAATTTTATGATTTGGGAAGTGAAAATGAGATTTTTATGGCATATTGCTTTTTATAAATAATGAAGGAAAACTGACAGACACGGAGGCATGGAGCAAGTGCAAGTCTTCAGTTACAGCTGCAGTTTATGCCCAGTCTGTCACCAACACTAGAATTTACGTCTATATATTGTAAATCACATTTCAGCAGGTATAAACTGGCACAGTGAAATGTGAATCTCCTTGTGTGTGGATGTGCGACATCTTTATAAAATATTTTCTCTTTTGAAAGAAATTTTCACTTTTACTTTTTGCGATTCAGTTAAAGCAATACTGCATCTACAGATCTAGATATCAAGTATAAAAAGTATGGCTCCTCCAAAATAACTGAACAGCATGAGCTGGGGATGTGCTCCACAGCCTCTCAGTATAAATTGCAGAGAACATATAATAGCCAGTGGAAACAACGCACTGCTGAGGTTACTTTTGTAAAGCCAAATTAGACAATGGAAGTCCATGACAGGGTTCCTTGAAACCAGCTTGCAGTGTGCTAAACCCAGACTCTGAACCTCTCTCTGTTTCTTTTGGAGTACTTTTAACCGGCGCCAGTTAGGCTGCTGTCATTAAGAGAAAATTGAGTTTCCATTATAAACCCCAATTTTTGTGGTTTAATATCTCAGCTGATTCAAAGTGCATCAACTATAAATTTTTGTTTGGTTTACTTGCAAAAGAAATTGCCTTTTTAGTTGTCAAGTAGCAAATAAAGGAGATACAGTCTGAACCGCGGCACCTTAAGAATAATCTGCATTTCATGACTTCTAGCTATGGAGCATGGGTAAATGTAACTATTTTTTAATAACCACCTGTGTGTAACAATTATTTCTTGGCTTAGAAAATAAAGAGTGGAATATAGCAATCTTTACTCAAGATTTCTCTGCTATTGTTTTCTAAACTTGCATGTTCTTTTTATGACAGTTGCGGTGTTTAATTCAGTTTGGTATTTTCCAGGAAATCAGTTGCTGCTTAAACATGTTTCCAAATTCCAAGTTCATTCAGAACTTGAAAAGCAAAATTTAACATGAAGAATGGAATTTTGTAATGACCCTGCAATTGGCAAAACCAAACTCTTCGTTCCCAGGAGAATGAAAGAGCCAAACCCAGATATTTCTCCTAATTAGAGAGGAAAACATTATTAAATATCTTAAAAATTGAAGGCATATGTAAATCCTATAAGGCGGTTTTTTACTGGAAAATAACTGATGGCCATGCCAAATTTCAGTGTGTTCTGATGTAAGAATTCAGCAGGAGATTAAAAACACATTTTGCTAGGAGACATGCATAAACATTAACATTTACATAGCCTGAAAATAAGCTTGTGTAGGCAGGGTCAAGTGAGACAACTCGTGATGGATGAACACCAAATTTGCAGTCCTCAGAGAGAGAGTGATTTTTTTAAATTACAAAATAATACTCACTCAAAAGAAAAAATGGATTTCCTTAGTGTGTTTTCACTCATCTTTTCCACACCCCTACTATAAATGAATTTACTGACCCCTGTCAGTAGATTCCACAACTCTTTGTTCGTGGAAAAAGGAGTTTGAGATTATTAATGAAAAAGATTTTTGAACTTGAAAGAAATCTTATTAAGGATTCAACTCTAGGATTTTGTATTGCTCTACCCAATGCAGGATCCCACCTGCTGACTCAGAAGAGGGGCTGTGTATGTTGAACATTTTCATTACTATAGAAAGACAGAAAATAATTTTGCTGTGATATGCTGACTTTACATTGCCCAACTGCATTGAACAAACAACTCGGTGTGATGAAGTGAGTATTTCTCCTCTTCCAGATGATTTCAGATTCTGAGTGTACCATCATAACAAAATAAAAATTACATGGTAACTTGGACTTGCATCCTACTAGCTCATGTACTCAATTTTCTCTTTCACCTGGTATTTAATATGATATGTTTTCAAGTCAGCCAGGAAAGAATTATGACAATCACTTCAAGGTACTGAGGGATTTAGCGTTCCTCTTCTAAAACTGTAGGTATTTCTAATAAAAAAAAAAATATATATGACAGAGCACTTGTCTGGCTAAGGCTACTTAGAGCTTGTGGCATATTCTGAAAGATTATATACACAAAATAAGTTCTGCACTACTAATAAAGCAGTGGCCAGAGAATGGCACCATTTGGCTCTCTTCCTAAATTAGTCACAGTAGTTAAACGCAGCACAGCAGCATTCATGACCAGACCAAAAGAGCGCGAGTTTCACGTGTCACTCTGCATAATAGGGTGGAATTTGGTCTATTCAAGTTACTTGCTAGCTTGGATCAATAGATTTAATTTCTGGTTGCAATGAAGCGAAGAGAGAAATCAGTTCATTTCGTGACACTTCGCTGTCTAAAGATCAGTAAAATACAATGGACACTTACAGAAATAGATATTTTTAAAAAGAACTAAAAGGCTTACATAGTATTAACCCTTAGAATTGTTGTTATCTCAGGAATCAAACCAATTCAGCTTTTACATATCAAGAATATTCAGGGAAAATCACATTAGAATGGCATCTCATGAATTTTGTTCTTCAAAGGCTGATCATAGAACGATAGAATGGTTTGGGTTGGAAGGGACCTTTAAAGCCCATCTAGTCCAACTCCCCTGCCATGAGCAGGGACATCTTCAACCAGATCAGGTTGCTCAGAGCCCCATCCAACCTGACCTTGAATGTTTCCAGGGATGGGGCATTGACCACCTCTGAGCAACTCGTGCCAGGGTTTCACCACCCTCAGTGTAAAAAAATTCTTCCTTATAATCTGGAAAATACATTACAAATCAATTAAGGTATAATGAACAAACTCATTTAATTTACTTTAGTGGGCCTAGCTTTCAGAGATTATCTGTGCATATCACTAGAAGCAACTCTGAAGTTCACTTTGGAGGGTATGTCGACTATGATATGCTATTATGTCAATAAATTACAATAAAAATCCTGTTTATGCATGATCCTTGGCATCTCACCAGAATCGACAGCCATTCTAGGAGATGTGAGAATAAACTTGGACTGAAGTACACAGCTTTCTAGGTAAGTGAAGTGTAGGCAGACCAGTAATCCCACATACAGAGCCTGGCTGGCCTTTTGGTAGCCTACAGAAGTGTAGCAGTTGAATGTATGTTTTTCTGGAACCACTAAAGCTATTAACCTGTGATTCAAAGCCTGGAACATTTGGAAACTTGCACAGCATGTATATAAACAACGAAGGAATAGAAAAACACTGTGTACAATTCAGATATAAAAGGACTTTTCTGATGTCCAGAATTCCCAGTAAGAACGGAAGTACAGAACGTGTTTTGAACTAATTTCCATTTCATAATACAGATGAGTCATCTAAGCAGTGATTATTCCAAGAATTTCCATTTTTGCTGGGATTAATCCTGTAAGTTGCTTAATACCTCAGAACTCTCCGACTACAAGTCACTACAGTTAGCATGGCAGCAGATTCTAAAATCAATCCCATGTTATTTCCTTCTTCTCTGTCTTACTAACTAATAAAATACACTTCTGAATAAGCTAACAGGACCTAAGGTTCGTTTTGCACAACCCACAAAGACCATATCTGTCTTTGTGATTTCATCTGGTTTTATGACTGCTTGATAGTCAACACTCTTTCAGATGTCTTTTTTTTGCCATTGGCAGTTAATAGGAAAATGTATTTTGGTGTCTGATATTAAAAAAATTACTCAAGACTCATTGAAGCCTCTTTGACACAGAGAGGAAACAGGAGAATATGTTTGTTTTGCTTATGTAGCCATCTCCTTTGTTGTATTCTCTTTCTTTTCTTTCTGAGGTCACTGCGGTCTGATAAACTCACACTGAATGCCAGAATACTTCAGTCGATGTTCCAGTGCTGCGGCCGGCCTTGTCTGCAGCCTCAAGAAAGTCATTTGACTGCCCTTTGGAATACAGTTTCCTCATCTATAACTCACTGCTTTGAGTCCATCAAATGAATCCACTGCAAGTTCTTTTTAGTATTTTTTTTGTTCTAGTTCTGTATTTTTAAGTACTATATGCATCACAGTACCGACAATTCTTTTTCAGTCTTTGCAAAGCCCTTTGAGATTTACAGATGTTGAAAAAAACAGACATTCCAACGCTGGAATATTTTAAGGTTTTTATCAGGTTGAAAGTCGCTTATGCAAAAAAAAAAAATCCAACCCTTCTGTGTAGAAGAGAGAGAAAATGCTGTCCTTTTATGCAGTGTTATACTGTGTACAAGTTTGATATTCAGCATATATGATATTCAGGGTACTCTAGAATGTCAGCTGGAGAACGCAAAGAAGATCCTTGAAGCCTTAAGTTGCAACAGAAACCATTAACAGCCTTGTGGGATGATTTAGTCCCACCAGTCTTAGGAAATTCTCGCATGCAATGCAGAATTGGCCCTCCTATACATACATTGATTAAGGGATACGGCTGTAACAGAGTTATTTCCCTGGAAATTAATTACTTATAACCCATACATATTAAATATTATTTCTTACATTGTCCTTCTCTATGTTAACTATGACTTACCTCATATGGATCAGATTGACCCGAATGAAGAAAATTCTTGTTCATTCCCTTGGCTATAATCTTGACAATCTCCTTGCTCATAGTTTCATCTGGTTTTATCTAGCACACAATGTGAATACAAAATTGGTAAACAGATTGATACAAATCTCATAAATACTAGTAACCACAAGCCAGAGCAAAGGTATACTAATGATATAGGCAGAGTTTAAATTAAGCCTCTTAAAGGCCATCTTAGCTACACCGTGCAAGAAGAATGGGAATTATTTTAACTAATATCTTAGTGTGACCCATGGCTATGATATCTGAATACAATTTGATCTTTTTCATACAATGACATCATTGTGCTTTAAAGAAATCTTCGGGGTCCACCTTAGCAGGGATAGCTGAGTCAATATCTGCATTTATTACCAGATGCAAGAAACAGGGGTTTATGAGAAGATGTATCGCTCTGGAGAGACAATTAGATCTCATAATACACAGTTACTCTCATAACAATACTGTATGGTTCAGAAGTAGAAATGTTTACAAGTGGACTGCCTAGACATCCCCACTAAGCATTTGAGTATACTTCTCCCTGCAATTTGAGTTTATATCCAGTTATTATTGGATACAGTGTTACCTTCTTACACTTCTTAGAAAATTTGGAGGATTAAAAAAAAAAAAATACTCACAGAGCCAAAATTAAAAATTGCATTATCTGTGACTATCTTCGTTCCACACATTAAACACTCTGGATCAAGGATATTCCTAAGACAGAGGGAAAACAGTAATATTAAAGTTCTTGGATGTGCTGCTTTCAGGCAACTATTCAATAAAAACGTGTGCAACTGTACTTTGTATGAAACTTCTCAGTTTTACGGGGAACCAAGCTGATATGTGCCAGGATCTGTGAAAAGTCTGGCCCTTCATCTGCCACTTTCCTGGAGGCAAGGCAGCAGGCTTTTTAACTGTCAAATTCAGTTATCAAATGCCAAGGTAACATTTTTTGTAAATCTACCTAAGTTGCAGTAGACGTTGATTCAGTTTAATGTGTCTTAAAATACAAATAATGAATAGCACGCATATTATTTAGGAATTTTGGATTTTGGGGGTTTTCTTTAAAAAAAAAAAGAAAGTCGAGCATAAAAATAGCATCAGCTAGTGTCAGGAATGGAAATGCAGAAATTAGAAAAGAGTACAAAAGGAAAACCTCAGGAATAAAATAGTTTCTTTCACAGAGAGGATATGAAGTGGCTGCATATATTTACAGAGCTGTACAAACATAATTTTATACCAGCAGGCAAAGGTTATCCATACTAGCAGAAGATGATGACTCTCTCCACACCTGCTTAGCCTCCGGATCCTCCACCAGCACTGAGCATGAGGTGGCCACTGCAATGCAGAATAGCCACTAGCAATAAGGGCACAGCCCCTTCAACAAGTTTTACAAATGCTGCGTGAACATCCCATCTAGGCATAGTACAGTTTTGTTCGCAGTGACTGATGAATACTGAAAATATTTAATATCATTGTTTTGTATGATAGAATTACCTTAATAACCAGATGACACAGGACATACAGTAACTGTGTCCACACGGTATCTGTGCTGGATTCTGCAGAAACATTTTGCACAGAGGACAAATGTATATGGAAGAAGCATTACTCGTGTACTTTTCCATAGGTTCTTCAGAAGCACGGGAGCTACTCATGGCTTACGCATGCTTGACACCAGAGCTTCCGAATACAGAGGTGCTGTAGTATGTTCTCTTACGAAGAGAAACCAAAAACTTTAGCCTAAAGCCATCACTGTTTTTTGGTGTTGTAGTTAAACTGCAGATGTTAATATAATCCTGAAGAAAAAAAAAACAAGAAAAAGATTTAGCATTGGGCACACACTAAAATAAACTGCCAGCCAATCAACATGCAGTAATAGCGTACTTAAACGTAGACCAAAAATTTAAGGACTGCGGTAAGAATTTACCTAACCAAACCAATGAGGAGGCTGGAAAAATGAGTCGGTAATTCCCAAACCACACAAATTTGAATTGTGAAGACACGAACCAAATTAAGAGGAAAGATGAAAAAAGCGGTAATTGGTATTCTCTAATAGGCATCATCCCGTATGCTGCCCTAAAAATAGAGCCTCAGGGGAGCTGCCTCAGAAACCTTGTTCTGGTAAAACCTCCTCCAGTGCTACAGGTTTACAGGAGTGGAGATTTCAAGACAGAAGAGAGAGGCTGAAGGAGTGTAAGAGTGACAAGGCAGCACTACAATCCAAAGACTGCTATCGTTAGCTCTTACGAATTTAGAAACAGGTTGCCCTTCTATGGTTCTAGATTTTATTCTATCGTTTTTAATGTCTCTAATTTCTGTTCCCAATATCTATTTCACACAGGTTTTATTTAGTTTATACGTCATTTCTCTGGGCTGCTACTGCACGTATTTTGCTACCAATACTTTTCAGCATTGCAAGATTCGCTCATGCAAAGGAACCACCTTAAGCATCCCTACTCGTGCTTCCAGATCAATGCCTTTTATTGCACGACTAACAGTTTTGAGAAACTCACAATGCCATTATCAGCACAATGCACACAGTGGTAAGAAACTTTTGAAATAAGCTGACCATATAAAATTAAACCACTGAGTAACCTAGTCTGCTGAAATATCATCAAGCGTCTATGCTAAAAACACAAGCTCCAGAAAATTCTAAAATTAAAACATCTCCTGTTTCATGTAACACGTTTTAAGTTGTAGCTTAAGTGTTACTCACTACATGCTACCAAGTAGGTGGTGCACTTGCCAGAAAAGCCCAGGTTAATTCAAGAAAAGGAGGGCTTTGTTAGGCTGAATTTCCTCGTTTGTGTGGTTTTAAGCTGCATTTAGACTACATGATCTCTGTAAAAGGCAGGAAGCAGCACCGAAGTACCTTTCCCATTCTGCGTTCTCAAACATCACATTTTTCCATGGGCCGAAATGGGGTAATTATACGATTCTTGAAATGAGTACTGCACCCTGACCTATCGGTTGTGTTGCCGCTTGCAGCCTCTCTTACGCTCAGAACTCTCAGCTGATCAGAAAGGACTTTGCATCCTCTGCCCATGCTTTATCCCACAGCCCTGACTATGATACCATCTCTGGTAAATCTAAAATTTGTCCAAGAATCTCAGAGATTGTGGGGTGGTTACTGTCTTGCAGGTGAACTACTTTGACAAATAATTTGGGTGTTATGAAGGGAAAAAAAATGTTGCCAGTAGATATGTAATTACTATTATGGCACTACAGGTGAGAATGCATCTCTTTTCCATCCACTAGGAAACATGTACAGCATTTTCAGTATCTGAACTTTTGAAAAATGTCTTTTAAAAGTTTTTTTGTTGGGGGGGAGGACACGGGGGAAAAGTAAAATACTAATAGGACCTATATGAAAACGATGTTCTTGTGCTCCCTCTGCTGTTTCTGCCACAGCAGAAAACTGGGAGTGTTTCAAGAGCTGTGTATATTCCTTCATATACAGTAAGAAATCCTCATGCCTACACAAAAAGGGGAGTCATTTCTCTTGGCAAAAGAATTTTCGAAAATAAAGAAGCATGGTGTAAAAATTAACGATAAACAGCATTATCTATCTGGAAAGCAAGCTTCTATGCGTGATACAACACCGTGGACCTACCTGGGCTTTCTTTAAATTAACATTAAATTATCTTTCATTAAGAATACTAAGAAAATATAATTCCATATGAGTTCTGAATAATACTGTAATTTAAGTTACACTATGGTTATTTACTATTATAATTGTTCAAACAATTCTTAGCAAGACTGCAGGGTTAATATCCAAAATACGGTCTTTCTAAAATACAAGCAGTGAGAAACATACTACTAGTTTTAAAATAGTCTGTTTTCTCTACACAGATGGATGACATACAAACACCATCTATCAGAAGAAACCAAATACAAGAACATCAAACGTATTTAAAATTGGTTGAAATATCCCATATAATAAACAACAATTAAAAATGTCTGGAAAGAGGACTTACCAAACTGGTTAACAACTGAAATTCTTAGCACATCATCAGCAAGGGGAAGCTCTAGAACTAATCTCTCTCAAAGTGGGATTCCCCTGAATCACATGCTTGGTTTTTCATTGTAGGAGCACAACTATATTCTTTTTAATACTTGGTTTAACACTGCCTTCTCTTAACCTTAGACTAACAACATTTACATTAGTGTAAGGTGATTTTTATCATTTTATTAAGAGCCTGAATCAGCTGCAAGAGGGTATAATTTCTTCTTTTGAAATCTAAAAATCAAGGAAAGATGAAATTTTCTTGATAACAGTTTTGCAGAGAAATACATCATACGCAGTTCCACTTTTGTGAACATGCAAATTGCAAAACAGTAATTGTGTTCTGAATATTGGTACTAATTAAAAAATACCACTTAAAAAGCAGAAGCATGTTAATTTTTTTCATCATAACAGGCCTGATCTGAAGATGACATATAAGCAAAATAATTAGCACTCTGCTATCTAACATAAATAATGAAGACAAGGTAGCAGGCTGCTCAACTTGTTTTAACATACGTACCAGACTCTGCAAAAATATTTGTAAGTAAACTAACACGCCTCTTAAGATCTTTCTAAGTCTGAGATGAGCGCAAAGTTATTGTGTGACTTCACTATTTGTAAAATACCAAGTTTTTAACAAAAAATAGCTTTGCTTTTGCAGCAGACCTATGCAGCACTTCAGAAAAACACTTTTTGTCTCATCAGACAAACTGTCATGGCATGTCCAAAACATTCCATTCACTCTTCTCTAAAAAATTCCTTAGAAAACACTATTAATCCTCTCAATATACTACTGCCACTTTGCAAATTGCAACTGCCAGTGCAGATTTAACAAACCTGGAATGAAAGTTCTCTCTTTCATACACAACTACAATTTTAAAAAGCTTCTTAGTGAATGTTTTACTTATCTGAAGAACTTTCCATGCCAAAACGCTCTGCAAATGAGAGTATCTTCCACACATATAAGCATCAGTTCATAACTAAAGTCACCAAGTATACTTATGGTCTTCCTGGCTGCTTTTTAACATCATAATTTCAGTTCATTTATTTATAAAAAGTAAAGTTGACCATAACAGTTTCAAACTGTAAGTTTCCAATATGTCTCATTTCCATTGCAGGGACTGGGGGTTGTTTGTTTGAGCCATATCTCAGTGTTTCAGTACACTGTTAAAGTAAATTTTTTCATTTCAGACATGGACTGGAAGAAAATAATTTATTAAAACTTTGTAAATCTTCAGGACTGTTTAATTTAAAAATCTATTACTCAAACCATGAGTTGAATGAAAAATATCACTCAACATGTTAAGATGAATGCCTGAATACTAGCTTAGGTAAAAAGAGCAAGACTTTGTCACCTGCAGGTATAAGTGAACTAAAATGCACAACGGGATCAGGAGTACCTGACTTCAGTATGGCTCTTGGCATAATCTAAAATAGCTTTAGGAGGTCTCTTCCATCATTATTCAGTACAGCACTTTAACGAAGAAAGAAAGTGAACATTTAAAATAGTCACTGTAAAGGAACTGGGACTGAGTAAGGTTTTTGTCCTGAATATGTGGATGCTATTGTGCTAGGTTAGATAGATTTTTTTTTTTTTTTTAATTTGCTTGGAAATTAAAGTTGTAACAAAATTATTTGCTAAACAATTTTATTTTTCCTTTTTTTTTTATATGAAGGAAGGGTTATATTTAATAAGATATCAGATTTTAATGCCTCTAAGTGTTACTCTGGCACAAGACAATACTTCCCGTGTTTGTCCGTTTTACAGTCAACCCACTTCACTTCACCTGACTTCAAATGTCTTTGCAGTATTCTGCGTTATTCTCCCATCCAAGCTTAAATATCATACCTTGAACATTACTATGTTAGAAGAACATGGCTATAAAATACAAGCAAAGACCATTTTTCAAGGTGAACTATTAATGAATGTTAAGTTCAGAAAGAATTACTAAACAGCTGAGGATTTTTTTTTTTAAATGAGATTTCATCTGTATTTTTCATGTAAAAATTCTCCAAGTAAATCAACAGCCACTGATGATGAGATCTTCTGCAAAATCTTCCATTGTATTTACAAACTCCTGACAAAATGTACATGCTGTATTTGAAGGCCACCACTCAATCCAAGTGCTGGAGTCCAAAGGGTACTGGAATCTATGATGACAAAAAAAATGATCACTCGCTGCTAAGATTTGGGAAGGAAAATGTCAAACCGAAAAAAATTACACTATAAAATTGCTTGCTTTGTGTTCATTATCCTGTTTTAGAGGTACACATCTGAAAACACATTTGTCACTATTGGTCCAACTAATACTTAAAAAATTAAATCAATTATATATTCCCCAAGAATTATTACATACAAACACTTGTCATTTCACCGCACATTTTAAGATTAAATCTCTAAATATTCTGATTGTTAAGTTACATACTTGAAATTGTAACCAACGCTTATCTTTAAGGCTTCTTTTCCCATGATCAAATACTGCTCTCCTGGGCTCAGTTCAACATCTGTACAGGTCTTCTTTTTAATAAAGGTTATTTCATTATTCTTCTGAGCAAAAGCCTGCCCTGAAGTAGAATGTCAAGAATTGAAAATTTCATTAAGAGAATTTCCAGTCACTCATATATTAGACAGAAGACACCAAACTGTTCTACAGTACGGCACAGCCAAGGGATCTATTTGCCACTAGTCATAGAACAGGAAAATCTGATGATATAAAGCATGTTTCTTGTAAAATATTTAAAAAATTAAATATGAATGGTAAATAAGCCTTGTGCACACTAATTAATTTTATAATATAGTAATTATAAGGACATACTGGATGCTTAAACTCAGAGGAAAAATGACTGAATATCAGCTTCAGTTCCACAGGACCTATGAGCAGCTACCTCTCCCAAACCTAAGGCAGTGAGTGCCCAAGAACCTTCGAAAGCCCTTTCTCCCAGGAGCAGAAACATGCCCAACCTATGAAAATCGGAGAAAAGTTAAGGCACGGTATATCCGTGTATACGACCCCACTTCAATCATTGCATATACAGTAAGGGAGGGCATTCTGTGGAATCAATGAGACATTTGAATAACAGCTCACAACTGTATTAACTGATTATGGAATATGTTCGCCTTGTTTTGTCACATAAAAGGCATTTGACTGATTATAGTTTTGGTTTGTTAACAACAGCTATAATACAGAAAAGCTGTTTGAAAACATCAGCCAAAGACTGCCTTTCTCAGGGCACAAAAGAATTCTCAAAGGTTGTATTTGAGACTACGGTTTTCTGTTCTCATGGAATGACTAGGTTTGACTGCAGATTTTTTCCAGCTGCTTCAGTGGTCTCAAACAGACAGCTTTTACTCTAAATAAATTGTTAAACAGGACACTCACCTCTTTTATAGAGATCCAGAAGAGCTGCAGAATACTTTACAAAATAACCTTCCTCGCTGCGAGATAAGACGTTCACTTTATAAACTGCAGAACAACACAAAACAAACTTTTTGTAATTTCTTGTTCCTGCAATACATACTAAATGTCTTACAGATACTCAGATGGAGAATGTAATGTCCCTTTACAATACTCATTCCTGGGAAAATGATGGCTACAGCTGTACACTGTAGGGCTAAGAAACATTAACACGTTCTACCCGTGCTCTAAGCTGATAGAAGCTCTACCCATGCTCTCATCTGATGCCCCAAAGCTGCCTCTGACCCCACAGCCACATGATCATGTTAGAACGGTACCAAGCAAGAGAGACACAGTGCTTATTAGCAGAACTCATCATCAGATCAAGCTCCCGGGTGCACTAACCCTGGTTATGTGTCTTTTATTCAGCAGAGGGTATGAGCAGGACTTGCTCTTCTCTGCTCCAGTATGTCGCCTTCATATACTGTATGCCACTTTCAAGCCTACTGAATTTTAATCACGAAAGATCTTATTGGAACAAAATGTTTTGCAGTAGTAGTAAACAAGTAAACATTTCAGTCAGAGCATGTGAAATAGGTAATGACAATTCAAATATTACCATATGCAATATCGTTCTTGCATGCAGCTTCTCTCCTGCTATCAGCAGTTATTGACCGATCTAGTCTCTCTTGTACTTTACTACACTCAGCTACATTAAGAGAGAAAAAAAGGCAGTGTTAAGACAACGTCATCATATGTCCTCAAATAAAACATCATGAACCTCCACCTGTCTGGGATAATCTACTGTAACTGAGAAACACTGTACTTAGGGGATTACATGTTGGAACAAGAATATTTAACATACAAAATAACACCCTCAATCCCCTGAACTTGATCCAGTCAGGCATCCATGATCTTACTGCACACACTGTAAAATTTTTATTTTTTTAATGCAAAATTTGGAGAGGACAACAGCAGTGTTCTTACGAGGATTTTTTTCCTTGCGTTTAGTGTGGTTTTGTCCAAAGCACTACACTGCATTTTCTCACCAAGTGAAACGGGAAAACATCTTAAAAACAGTTTATATTAAAAACAGTTTACCTTCCATGCATTTGCATTCATCTCCTTCACACAATCTCACAAGTTTTTCATTTCCATAGGGGTTATAAAATATAGTGCACCTTTTATCTAGAAGATCCAAAAAGAAATAATAAATACATATATAAAATTAAACTCCAAGAAGTTGGCACTGAAACTTTGAGAGTCAAAAGTTAGCTGAGCTTAAAATAACAAGGATTAAAAAGCTGTTGAAGATGGAAAAATACCATTTTTAATGAGGAATAAAGAGTTAAAAGACAAACATGAATTTGAAGACATGGAACACATACCTGGTGTATGATATTCATACACAGTGAATGTGGCAGGATTTAGCATTCCAACCTGGAAAAGCTCACTTATTCGAAACCCAACACAGAGAAAATTGTCAGCTGGCACCTATTTGAAAGGCACATGAATTAAAGAGCTCTAAAGGAAAATTATTCCAAAGAGTTAAAGTAGTGCTTACAGTTATGAAAAGGGTAACATACAGAGTCTATCTGCAGAATAACATGCCCATCTTTTATCTCATAATCTGCTATCAACTGATCAACTCCACTTGCAAGCTGTAGGGGAGAAAAACAGAGAAAAATCTTTTAAACAAGTTAAACGTTTTTGGATGGTCTTGAAGGCTTTGTAATCAGTAGCTTTAACATAATTTTGAGATGTAAAAAATCCTTATTTTACAGTTGCCTCTTTATAATGCTCATACTCTCACTTTTCTTTTTGTTTTCTTTTAAGGAAATGATCCTTTTACTCATTACGTGAATATAATAAAGAATTAAAGAGCTAATTATTCTTAAAAGAATACCTGAGTCCACGTATAGCATCCTATTTAAATCTTACAACTCTAACTCTGATTGCCTTTAACTAAAACTCACATGCTTGTCAATAGGAGCTGGGTGAATACAAGCACTACAGTTAAGATTCAGTTCAGAAACTTTAGCCAACTTATCGTTAGGTGTCTATACTAACAGTGTCCCCTTTATCGTTAGCAGATACAGCATCTCCAGAGGCTGTCACACTACCCTAACACAGATGACAACCAATCTCTGTCCACTCTTGTCTTTTCCCTAACAACACAGGGAGCCTAGATGTCAAATTTTAACTAGCTGTCTAGCTTCTGACTCTATCAAAAATCCATAATCTAGACTCAGGTAGATTATTCTCATTATATTAGAAGTGTTTAGAAGCAATGAGGATATGATGATCTAAATCTGCACTATTACGCTAACAGAAAAAGATGAAGAACAGTAAATATTACAGTTCTGTCAACAAAGCTTCAGTAAAAGAACATAGTTCTCTATACTTACAGTAGACAAGTCTTCTGTATTTGCTACCAATCCACTAACCAAACCTATGTCCATCACAGCATGAGCAGACCCTGACTGCGGCTCTCTTGCACTGGGCCTGTACCTAAAATATATTAAAAATAGTATTAGTTAAACACCACTGAATTTAAAAAGAAATCCTCAAAAGTGATCCCAGAAAATCCTAAGGAAACTTCTACCAACATTTAGACCATGGTAAACCCATAATGAAGCAAAATAGCCCAGATGAATCATTTCAGATTTATGCCGATATCATGCATAAAGAAGCTTTTCTTAATACTTACGTTCCAGGAGAACCCATATTTAAATTAAAGAAAAACTTCCTCCCAAAGAGATCATGACCTTTGCCCTAATTCTGTTTACAAACATACATAAAAGTGAAGAAACACTTCACTTCTGAAAAGAAATCAGAAGACCAGGTGCAATTATTAACAAAAACATTTTAATCTCTTAAAAAAAATCAAATAAATTTAATATAAGTGTCAGCTAATGTAATATTAAAACCATAACTAAGAAAAAACAAAAGACCAGAAAGCCTTTGTAACATTCTTAGATTAATTTCATAATGCATACATAGACACACAGTGCATTTGCTTTGCACTGCCCTAATTCCTCAGCACGTTAGCTGGGAGTTCCGCCTCTGCAAGGAGAGGCGTTGACCATTAGGAAACCCAGGACATTTAGAACCAGCATTTAGTTCAATGAAATCTTTAAATGCAAAACATTGGCTGAATCACCGGGGAAAGAAAAACAACCAACCAACCAACCATCTAAAAACCTCATCAGCTGTACTTACTTTGCACAAGCCTCCAAGCGTCCAAGTGGATCACCATCTTCTTTTCTGTAACCTTTTCATATCAAGTAGAGTCAAATAAGTAATTTTATAACTCTTCAGAAGCAGCAATCCAAAATTTTCATAAAGCATTTTCATAATTGAAAGACAATTCTTTAAATTGTTTTGGTGGCTATTTTAATAGAACTCATTGTCTGGCCACAAACAAGTCACATTATACTTTTATAATTCAGGTGAAATTACAGCTTTAATGCTTAATGTACTTTATTGCGTGCTTATGTTACTAAAGCTACTTCACGACAAAAGCTTAGAATGTGGTTATATACCGTGTTGTAACTGGACTAAAACTCCCACTACCTTGTAGAGCTCACTGCAAGCTCTCCACCCCCCATGATATTGCTTTCTTCTGGAAGTTTCTATTCCTCCCTTCCCCAGGTGCAAAAACTCTTCCACAAATGACAAAAAGGCACCTAACTAAGTGATTAAAAATTAATTCTATTCACCAAAAGGCAGTATTTTCAAGAAGGGCTTAAAAGGCTTCTACCAATTTCTTTTCCCGTTTTGCATTTAGAAAGCAGCAGAATTTATTACAGTTTCATTCTTAATAAGAAACACTCTGTTAAACAAAGCAAGGCTTTTTTACCCACCCTCCCTTGCACTGACCTGAGCAGTAATATCTAAAACCATATTAACCCTTTACCATCATCTCTCTTTGGAACAATCTTCAATTCAAAGTTACACAACTCTTCAGAAGTACCGATTGTATTATATACTGTCCTCACCTACACAAGTACAAATAAATTAGACAAAACAGAAGCAGTAAACAATCCTCAAAACTGGCATAAAACTGTGAAAACTCATAGTATGGAGAATATAATACCAGTACAAACAAGTCTATACAGCGTGATTAGTTCTGATGGATGCAAAGCAGAGTAAGTGATCAGCACAGAACAAAACAGGGAATCCTTGAGCAAAACCACAACACTTGCTATTTGTATTTACAAGACTAAAAATATTATCCAAACAACTCCTGATATTTTATGAATATAAATACTAGTACACAAGAATGTGTACATTTCAGATGTTATTAAGTTTGATACTAGAAGAGGCTATGAAAGATTAGCAGAAAATATAGTATGGCCACAGCTTAATATTTAGGCACACAAAAATGATGTCTTCAAACATTGCAGGAAAATAGTTTCTCAATGACATTACTTAATAAACTAGGAGTAAACGCCAGAATAACAGAGAACTGAGCAATTTCTCAAAACTGATCACTAAGTTGAGTCTTCCCTGTCTGGCTGTCTAAGCAGAGGCAGGAACAATTGATAAGCACTGATCATCTATTTAGATTTACAGAACAGAAAACCTCTGATGGAAAGGAGGAAACTTCACAGCCTCTCTCATTAGCCGGAAGTCATACAATGGCTTGTCCTTCATCTAAAACATAGCCTTAACGACATCCATCACTTCAGTCTGAAGGTAAGGGCAACAAATGGAATAGTTTATGAGAAATTTCAGGGGTTATTTTCAACGTTGACAGTAACAAACCAGAGATTCCATTTAAAAAAAAATGGTTGCGTGCTTACATTTACTGTAGCTATGCCAGTGCTGCTTCCAGTGCTTACATATATGTCATCATCCACAGGTACCTAAAGGATTAATGTTAAACAAAAAGTTGTAAGTTAATAATAAAGATAGCACTATTAACAACAATTCAGGTTAGACGGTCTGCTTGTCTTGTCTACTTTCTAAGTACATATTAAAGCCTGATGCTACACGCAGATTCTACAAAAAAACCCTTCATCAGAACAAGCAGATATACTAAATTTAAATGAATATTCAAATACATTAAACTGAGCAGATAAGCAAAGTCCTTAAACATTTGATATACCAAATTACTATCTGTTTATTAAAAGAAAAAGCTACTTTAATGATTTGAACTTTGAAATTGCTACTATTTAACAAGTTGCTAAGAATTCTGTTCAAAAGCAATACTATTCACTTACTGTCACAGTTCTTCCCACGAAATTATCTTCTGTCAGTTTAAATAGATGAAGGTCTCCATAGTTTTTGTATGCTACCTTAACATTCATGTCCAAATTCAGCCGTTTGACAAGAAGGGAATATTCAGTCAAGGCCTCAAGGGCATTAATTGTGTCCTGCCAGAAATTTAAAGAAGTGAAAATGTATTAACAAAGTAATTGATTTTCGGCCACTTAAACACGATCACAAATAATGGTAAGCATTACCAGCTAAACAGCTTAGCAGTGTCTCGGCAGTACGCTTAACGCAGTGGTAACACATCTAACACTATGCTCATACACATATTTGTGCAATTTAAAGAAATGCATGCAAGTACTAAAAAGGCAGCAAGGAAACAGCAACAAACATACACAGCACTCCTCAGTTTCTTCATAGATTATTAATAATTAAAAAAAGGGAGGCTGCAGGAATTGGAATATTTTATACAGTATGACTAGTTGATAGTGTATTAGAAAACTGGCAACCTTCACTTGACTTTTAGTATATTTATCCATATTAACAGTTTTTGTCATGCAAAAATGCATACTTTCTTACACTGCGTTCCATTTTCATGTCATGAAATGAATTACTCTGTTTTACAAAGAACTTGGGAAAACAGTTTTCCTCCTATGACTTTTTGCCTTCAGCAAATCTGAATCTAGTGGAATCAGCTTGCAAATTTCTATTTATAACAGACTTCATGAAAAGAAGTCGTATTTCACAGAGACAAAGAATATCATGGCAACAGAGTCACTTGATACTAATCCCGTACATAGGACATCGACACTGTCAGTGTCGTCTTCTAATGATATTACCCTCTTCAGACGTCTCAGATTTTGGTACTTGAAGAATGAGCAAAATATTTAAAAGCTCACCTGAGTTGAATAAAATCCTCCACCATATCTTTGCTCTTCAGACAACCATTTGATGATTGGATTAGCATAGTTTTGGTCCCCCCTTAGCAAAGTAGTAAGCAAGGCATATGCTGTAGTTTCAACCATTTGTGCAGTAACAGAGCTGGGAGTGTGTTGGTCTAGTGCTTTGAAAGTATCTTTCCAAAAACGATAAATGGGAGGGTCACCTACAAAAGTGTAAGAGGAAGGTTTCAGATTGAAACACAGCAACAGCTCTCTCCAGACTACACAAGGTGAAGTATTACCTATGCAGGTCAAGGAGAAAAGGAGAAACTCACTCTGCATTTAACAGGAGATGAAGATATACTTCTCTTACACTAGTAAGTCTGATGTTTATAGGAGAAATTGATGATGAACAGACCTGATGCAAAACATCTGATGCATATCCGACCACTGCTGGTCCTGAACAGCGATAGAGTGGCCAAACAAACAGAATACAGATTTTAATTTTTTTGTTGTTTAAAGCCACTTTCAGCAGACAGGACAAAGCTTTTCTATTCCAGTAGAATTCGTTACTTGGCAGAGACCAGTCTGAGTCCCCTGCCTGTGACAAAATACACTAAGAAGCAACAGTGTTCACAAGAGACTACAAAGTCCCGCATCAATCGGTGAGAAATTAAGAAGAAAATCCAACAAAACAAAAGAGGGCAGTGGCAGATACTGTGAAAAAATCCACTCTGAACCAAGGAAGACAGTGGATACATCATAAGGATGAGCCGGCAGACAAAAGTAAACCACTACGGACACCTGCATAAAAGGGAAGCCTACAGCTAGAACAAACGTGACACAATGGGGAATGATAGATGCCTAGCTGACTTCCATACTCCTAATGACCTTGTATTGTTGAAAAGCTGAAAGCAAAATTTAGCAAAAACACTAGGCCACACAGGACTAAAAATTCACTTATGCCAAAGCAAGCATCACTGAAATTCATTCTCCCAAGTAGTGCCATCACATTAGAGAATCTAAAAATACTAAAAGAACTGCCTACCTGAGAGGCAGCTACAATACAAACTCTGAGAGAATTTAATAATACCTATGACAGATGCTTCCTTCTTCAGTGCAGAGAACGCCGATCGTGTGGAGTGGTGGTCTAAATCCACAAGCGCTAAAGCATACGAAGCTATCGCCATAGTAAATGGGCTTTGAGCAGACTGCACATTTTTCATCAAATAATCTCCTGCTTTATTTTTAGCATCATGGATTTTCTGAAAAGATGAACAGGCTACAGCTTACATCTATTAGACTTATTTTTAAAGAAATGCATCTATCAAGACAATATAGGTATATGTAGTATGTTCTACAATACATCTTACAATGAAGTGATCCAGAATTTCATTATTGTTCTGTAACTGATTTTGAAAGACAAATCTAACAAAAACAAATAAATAGTAATCTTTGACATTGAAAAAAGCCTCTTAATTTCTTTGAACAAATGTTAAGGAAAATGGAAGAAATCAGAATCCCAGAACATGACTGCTGGCAGAATTAAAAATATTATTTACCTGAGTAGGACATATTTTAATTGACTTTTCAATTCCAATAACAGAAAATGCTGTGAGATACAAAGATTTTTCTTTAGCTTCTCTAGGTAATGTACCCTAAAAAAATCAAATACGTAAGTATAATTAAACAGAAACAACAGTTAATTTAAGTAAACAGAACTTTTTACAATTTAGGTGAGGAAACAAATAGAAATTCATGCAAGAAATATCACTTTGGTTTAGCATGAAAATATGTTGAGTCTTTTGAAAGTAATAGCTTATTTGTAAAAAAGAAACAAAATCATATAAAGTTATTGGCAAGTCAGGACTATTACACTTTAAAATCAACCTACCTTTTTTTTTCTAAATATTAAGAAGTGGCAAGCAGCCACTTTTACTGGGAAAAAGAAAAGTTTGCAAGATTGTGCTGTTCTTTAATTTAGAAAAATGCAAATTTAGCACAATTATTTTGAATAGGCGTTCTGGTGAAATGCAGCTTAAAATATCTCGCATTCCTAAAACACAGTACCTCCTGTTGACTTTAGCTTTTACTGTATATGCACAGAAAATATTTGGTTTTCATACCTTTAGTTTCACTGGCTGGTAATTTGAAAATTCACTGAATGACCCATCTGGCATTTGACAATTATCAATGAACCACAAAAGTGAATTACAAACAGAAATTTCATCAAGATCTATATATTGATTAACTTGTCCAAGAATCCTTAAAGCAAAAGCTGTCAACCTGCCAAGGAAATCAGACAGATCGTATTTGTTTTGATTAGCAGATACTACCACACTGCTAGAGACTAGACACAAATCTGTGCTATTTATGATTTAGGTAGGCTATACACTCCCACAGTTCAAAGAAATATTGCAGATGAATCTTCAATTTAACTTCACAAATGGGCAAAAATTACTCCATTTTAAACTAGGATCAAATTCCACATTTCAGGATATGAACTCACTACAGCCCCCAAAGATTATTTTTTCTTATGCACAGAATTTAAAGATGCTTTTGAAGCATCTTATTCCTTCCTTCTATAAGCCAACTGTATTTACTATTGTGAAAGGCGAGACAGTGACTATGTATTTTACCAAATTTGCAACTGCAGATTCTGTTTTCCATAAAAAGTACTACCCCTCCTGTCTGATAGCCTTCAAATATCATATTTGTGTGAACAAAACATATGACTATCGTGCCCTTGCTCACGTCCCTTTACTTAGCTTTCCTTCTTCAAAGTTCAGGTGTAACCTTTGCCTGAGCTTATGATTCTGCAGGGAACCAAGGTCTACACAGTCCTTTTGTAGAATCCCAAGCCCAAAGAGGCTTCAGAAGTGAGGAAAGTCCTACAGATTATCTCAGTTATGCCTGCTCCTAACCATTGGCCCAACTTGGTTGTAATGGTGTGAACTATGGGCACAAAAACAAGATGAACAACGCAAGTGAAAATATCAAAAGACATTATTCAAAGTTGTAAGCACCTTTTAAATCCACCATCAAGCTCACCTCTCATGCTCGCTGGAAAGTATCACCCTTTAAAAATTTGTTATAATATGAAAGCAAAGGAGGCAGACAAGCCTTTTCCATCCATTCTCATCAAAAGAGCTTTTTAACTCACCATGTGCTAGCTTGCCCATTCTTCCACATGCTATAGGAGAAGTCAGAATTTCTGAATGACAAGATGCTCACAATTCCTAAGGCATATATTAGACAAAAAATTAGGTATGAAAAGAGATTTGACAGTAAATTTGTATTTGCTCACTCAGATATATTGTCTTTCTCATTCAGCAAAGTTTATGCACCTCTACAACTGAAGCAAGAGAAGCTATATTTTTCTACCTTCTTTCATCTTCCTCCTCATTTGAGTTCTTGAAGTCAAGGTTTCAGGACCCAGCAAATGCCAGTTATTTGACTCTTCCAAGTAGCGAAACACATAAAATACTGGGACAATACTCATAAACTCTGCCTCCGCACTGCCCTTTGGCAGATCAGTAAGAATACTAAGACCACTAGGACTGACGACTGTGGCAATCACTTCACCCATAAGATGCCCTGTGGAACGAAAAAAACAGAAATTATTTAAATGAGAGATCATAAAAATGAATCCAAGGGTTGAATCTGGCTGACACTTATAAGCAATCACTATACATGAATTACTTAAAATTCTACACAAAAAGGTGATATGCAAAGCCTTTTCTCAAAAGAAGGAGAACCTAGGAATAAATTCAGGCAAACAAAGGAAAAAGAAATAGGAGAAAAAGAACATATACATGGAAAGCACTTATGCAGTAGACTAAAAGTTTCAACTCAATTTACCTTTTACACTGACATTTCTATCAATTTTTGTTTTAGGGACCAGATTTAGTGGGATTTTGTATCGAAATTCTTGTCGTCTCTTGATTGAACCTGTAATTGAAAATGTATGCATATGTATCATACTGCACAATCTAAATCAATAGATTATTCAGATATAATAGCCAGATTTAAAGGTCACAACTATCTGAGAAATCAGCAATAAAAATAACTACGGTAACATGAAAACTAGAAAAAAGCCCAAATGCACATGCAAACGATATAAAACTTTGAAAAAGAACAGTTGCAAAAATTCTTTTTTTTTTTTTTTGCCTTTTTTGTTAAGAAAAAAAATCTTATCTGGACCTAAACATTGTAGTTTCAGATTCATCTCTGGTTTAATAAGAACATATTCTATTTTCATTCACAAAATACCCGCTAACTGGTTTTCAAGCACACTGAGAAAAGCTTAGTATTATATCATAGTAAAAGATACATAAAAAGGTTTCTTTAAGAAACTAATCCAAGTATTTTTTTTAAAGACTAGCTATTGTGAGATGGATTTGTTAGTCAATGATAGAACAGGAAATCCTTGGAAGGGACTTATGAGGAATATTTCAGCGAGGAGAAATGTCAGGTTTTCCACATTACAGAAAACTTGATCATCATGAATCAAGAATATGAAAAAATAAACAAAATAAAGACATATATGATCAATTCCCTTACCATAAACACCTTGTGGATCCAAAGTGAAACCTGCATGAAGCTCTCTCTTAATGCCCTCTGGCTGAAATCATTAAGAGGAAAGAAGCAGAAAATGAAAACACTTCTCCTTAATCAAATATATTTTCTGAAACAACAGCTTAAAACCATAGTATTTTTGACGTCTACACCCTTCTCTGTAGTTGAGTTTTACTTAACTGTTCTACAGCTATTCTACATACATTTAAGCTAGTGATCTGTCTCCCAAAATTGAGAAAATTTAACAAAAGATTTAAATAAAAGCTTAGAAAGCACAAAATTGCAAAAAAAGTCTTTCAATGAAGCATGCTTAAGGAGGTGAAAATACGAACCAAGTAACTTAGAATACAGTATTCTCCTTGCTTACTAAGTGATTATCTATCTATCCATCTAATCTTTCTGACAATTCTTATAGGCAAGGTTTAAAAATGTGCACACTCAAATACTGTCATGCATTTTTCCACTGCATACACCTCAGTGAATTCAATGATACCATGTGGTACTCTGAATTCTGATAAAGTTAAAATAAAGCTATATTTGTATGTTGATTTAATATAATAATATTTCTTGGGACTGAATCAATCTGAAATTAAAAAACACTACAAACATTTTGATTTTTTTCCTTACCATCACGCGTAACGTTTTCACTACAGTTTCACTGTTCCTGGCTGTCAGCAATGTAAAGTTGACAGTGTGAAGACCTAATTCCAAAGGAAGTATTCTGAATGTAACTGGTGATGAAGAACCGCCATCTAAATTCTTGAAATTACAACCACGTATCCTCGATCCAGTAGTAGCAGAATCTCCAAAAGAACAGATTCCGTTTCCAGCTGCTATTTTAACACAGAACTGAAACGTTGAAAGATTTTTAAATGTTTCACCTCCATGACAGGCACAACATCAGAAAAATATTCAAGCCACCAAAACAGTATAATAAGCATTCTGTTACTGTAGTACTACTTTTCTGTTTACACTGAGCAAGTGTTACTAACTTTGGAAATACTATTACTTGCACAAGAGGCACACTAACAAATGCTCATTAAGGACCCACTGTACTACGCTTCATACACATACCTGCTTCATACACATAGCTTTGCATACGACACTCAAATTTTTCAGTAATAATTTTGCACTTCTGTTTGAAGGTATTGCCTTAAAAATACTCCTTTTATATTAAATCCCTAGACAATGTAATCTGTGAGCTCTGGAACAGGTTATTCAAAAAGTGCTGTCACTTTCTGACACACCCCCCCCCGTTTGCCCAAACAACTGGAACAGACAAAGTTGGTAGGCAAGACCATGACTACATCGTAATTCATGGAATGGCTGGAAATTAAACAACGATTGGATTTCACTGTTACACAGTTATGCCAAGAACACATAACACTAGCTGAAGGACTGGAGAAATCTGATCCAAAGATCTGTTTATATGGGATACTCGCAGGGGAAATGCTTTTTTAGTTTATTACATTAATCTTTGCGTAGAACCCACAAAGTCCACAAATTACCTTAATTGCAGAAGCTTTATGGTTATAAACTGAACCTTTTAACTCAATTTGTTCTCCTCGCACCACAGAATAAGGAACATAAATGCTCAGGAAGATATCTTTTACAACTTGCACTTCCAATGGCGCAGCAACACATATACCTAAGAAAATTGAAAACATAAAAGCAGACTATCTTATCCACTCTTCTGATAAGCAAGTTTGAAAAAGTCTTCACTTACTTGCCACCTGTACTGATGACTTAGCATTTTTCAAAATGTACTCTGAAATTGGCCAAGCTTTTTTAAAAGTGACCAGGCTCTTGCTTGCTGTTCCAGGCTGCTGTCTTCTGCTCTTCACACATACTTGCTGACATATCAGTCCTCTGGGCTTCTCGTCCTTCCTCCCAAAGTGAGAAACAAATCTTCTGTTTGGACTACCATATCTATTGGAAAATTTGTTTCTTCCTCTCCTCAAGTCCCTGAGCTACTGATAGCAGGACACTGTAAAGCTGTGCCAGGGAAGAGTCACTCACTATTTGTTCTTATACTCTCCTCAGCCATTTATTATGGGCCACCGTCAAACACAAGATAGGCTTTGTTTTCCCAGCCACTTACATTCAGAACAAGAAATGCAGTAATTTCCTTTCCCTAAAATATATTTTTATGCTTTCTTTTCCTGTTTATCAACCAGAAAATGAACATTTTAGACCTATGTGCCAACTGCAATGAGAGGTTCCACAAAATCCAAACAGAAAAGCTCCCTAATTCTTTAGCTACAATCTAATTCTATTGCAGTACCTACCTTTATCAGAAATACCAACACCTTGTAATTCCCAGGTAGTCAGCGAATCAGGCAAGGTGATAGACAGTGTCTTTGACCTGTGTTTAGAAGCATTTATACATTATCAATAGCCATCTGTTAAACACCAACAGCTAACCAACACAAAGACAGTACATGTCCAGAGCAACCCATGTATCTAAGAGAGACTTCGGTAAGACAAGATATGAGAGCACATTTAGAAAACAGGACTTCTGGATTTTCGTTTGAATAAACTTGGTTGCAGCTGACTTCACAGAAGCTGGTGTTTAGCAAGGTCGAAAGTGAAAGGAAAAGAGACAGGGCACCAGACAGCATATCCTGCATGGAACAAAACATGGCAGGAGTAGTTTGTTTGTACACGACTGCTTTTTAGCACACATTTCAGGTACAACTATGCCTACCCAGCTTACCTCAGTTTTAGCATTTACTTTCTAGAAAACTGATGACTAAGTCAAATGTTGGTAACTGATTTGAGAAAAGTAATACCTTGGAGAAACTTGGTGAACTTCCCATAACCAGCTTTCCGGGAAGTAGCTACGAACTTCTGCCTCATCCAGTTCCAAGATAGCCTCAAAATCTGAAGAACAAAAATAAAGCAAGTAAAAACCCCAACCAAACCACCTGCCAATGGCCTTCCACCAAAGGCTTCAAAATCAGTATCAGTATCCTTCCAAACTGATCCAAAATCAGTATCCTTCTCTTTTCTGATACTGTATCCTGCTTACTTGCCTCAGGTTAGTCCCGATCCAAGAAAAAAGGTACCTGAACACTCTCAATCAAAAGTCTGTGTTAATCCCATCTATTGACACATGTGAACACCTGTCGGATATCCAGACAGATTAACTTGTTAATAAGCAATTATAGGGAGAGGAGACAAGAAATGTGATGCTCCCACTAATCTTTCCTGAGATGTTACCCACTGGCTGTTTTGGGCCTGCGCAAAGGATTCACATTTAGCATTCAAGTTTAGCATTGCCTTCACAGGCAATGATGCTCTCTTATCGCAGTTCTGTTTGTTCTAAACATGGGTGATTAGAATACAGCTCTTAGCAGAGCAAAGAACTGCTCTCCTACCGCTCTTTAGGGACATACAACCAAGGTCTTTGGAGACTGGTAAAATTCTTTCTGGAATAACCCTGACAGGTAATAGGGAGGAGTTAACAGATTAACAAAGCTATCACCTCCATATTTACCTGTATTCTGCTAGAAGAGTTTCACCACATGTCTACGCAAGAGTTAAAGCTCTCGTACTTACGCATTCTCGCCAATATTAGAAGCTTATTAGGCTCTTCCTCCCGCAGTCTGTTTGCAAATTCACAGCAATCTCTGAAGGCAGAAACACACTTTTCACTACGCCGAATTCGCTGAGCTCTGTCGTGGCAAGTCTCAGTGACTGGATATGCTTTTACTCCAGCCATGCAGCATTTTCGAATTTCTGGATGTACGTATTTGGATGCTGAAATAATAATATAATTCCCGTCCTTCAGATTAAGTTTTTATTTCCAAATGCATCTTAACTCATTATACTGAATGTAGTTTTAAGATCTGCAGAATTTCAGTGAAGGTATAGATTTGAGGATGAACATAAACTTGTTATCTTTCGAAAGCTAGTGACAAACACTTAATCATTACTATTCTGAATGAAAAATGTAAATTAGGTAAGAAGAGTTGTATTACATTTTAAGATTTAACAGTCAAAGGTTCTTCTGACAGGCTTGTTGCCTGGCAGGTGGTCACTGGAAAAGACTGCCATATGGTAGCATTGGGAGTTTTCAGGCTATGTCTCTTTAGAAAAAGAAAAGATCTTAAACATATGCTGTATTTTCAATGTGTACTTTAATCTTGCTGACTTCAAATTCAGCATACAGCTAAGAGGCTTTATAAATGGGGTCCTCTCTAAAGTCATCTTCCATATTTGTCAGTTCTCCACTACCTTACGTTAATAACAAAAATTAAAGGTAGCAAGCAAACACCCAGATTCCTGATTTCTAATGGATGTGATTTCTTTTTCATAATTCTATACTTTAAAAGATATTGTAAACACCTTCTTTGAGTATCCGCTCCTCGAAGTCAGATCGTTTCGTTCTTAAAACTTCATTGCAAGTTTCACCTGCTTAAAAAATACAGAAGTACAAAAGACACGATCTTTTATGTAACAGATAGTTCACTTAAGAATAATTCCATAAAATTACATTCCAAATTTGGGAGACTTTTTCTGTTTACTATTTTAATTACATAAAAGCATTTTTATTTCAATTACACTAACTGATCCACAAGCCATAATGTTTTCCTCTCTCAAAAATCATTAGTATATGCATTCCCTATTAATTTCCAACATAATAGCTGAGATGCACAACAAAATATTTCAGAAAATCAGATCCACAATTTCATGCTTCAAACAAAGGAATAATACCTCCTTCATTTGAATCATCAGCATTTGCATTAGTTAAAAATGTAAGCCCAGCCATTCGGAATACATCAACGTTGTTCTGTCCTCCTCCAGCACCACACCCAAGGTCACTCTTTTCCACATGTAGCATTATCTGAGGAAAAAACACATCAGCAGCTAACTAAAATGTGGAATATATCATATGATGAATGAGAGAGTTAGACTTGCAGACAGGCCACTTTAGTCTGGAAGATGTCCTCACAACACACTGAAGAATACCATTTAGCGATATGTGAGCTAATTCAAGCACGAGCACCAGCACAGCCACTTTCTTGTAGCCCACATCAGAGTTAGAGAGTCATGCAGACAAATCAAGGTGGGACGCTTCACTAAGGTGTTTGTAACAGTTCTGACTCAGACTAGCTTGTTTAAAACCAATTCAATAGTGGTATAAAACATATTCAAATGATTTAAGTTTGGTACAAAAGCATTCTCCTGTTCTTCTCCTATGCATTTTATAGCTGACTGTTCTGAAGTATTAAAATACCACCACATTTTATCGTAGGAATGCAATTCTTTCAGTGACAGATGATATGTAGGTTTTACTGACATACACACATATCTAAAATTCTACAAGGACTGAAAACCTCTATTACCCACTGAACATAACAGCATCTGGCATACTATTCTACCAGTATGCCGTAAAAATGTAACTTGAAAACATTATAGGAAGAACTACAAAGGAGAATGTAGTCCCCATGCCTCTTTGATTGAGGAGCTCTCAAACAGTGCACCTAATTTTTGGCCAAGTCTGAAGGGTTCTGATGAGACAGTTCAGATCTGCCTTTAAAACCACAATTTACTTTTACTGGAAATCAAATTATTGTAAAAAAATTCTTTTTATAACTTTGAACTGTCAGATTTAAACCACTGATTTTTATTCTGGATTGAATTGCTCTTCTGCCTATTTTCAGGCTTACTGAATGCATAACACATACCAGTTATCTGAATATGAACATGAAACAAATAGCAACCTGCTCTACTTTTGTGGCTACTACTTAACTTTTTCCATTGCTTTCTTTCCTCTTCCTGTGACTCCATATACTGCCTTGTCAATAGATGACAAAGCAACAAATGAATTGAATTGTGTTTTTATGTTAAGCGATACAACTTCTGCTGGATTCAGTATCTCTTTGCTTGATTGCAGCTTAATCTACAAATTGAAAACAAATACTGGTAATTTTGAGAGGACATTGTTCCAAAATAAATGCATCTGAAGGCAGACAGCTTAGTAAATCCAGGAAGTGTTACAGAACTTGGGTAATTCCAAGTTAAAATCTGACCATAAAATGAATGCACATCCACAAATTTTAGCACATCCACAAATTTTAGCACCTATTCTACTACTCACATCAAGACTATTCCCACATTTCTGTTCCACATTCAGCCAAACTGAATCAGCTACTAACTCAGCAGTTTCTTCTCCCATGACTATGTAGTAAACAATAAGACGTGCTGAAGGAACCATTTCTTGGGTTATCTGAAAAGTTAGATGTTCATATTCCAAATCCTTAATTCTCTTCTGAGTTCCAAAGCTTACTATCTTCCCTTTTGATGTGATCTGTAATAGAAAAGTGACGGAGAATTTAAAAAGTCGAATTTTACATTTAATATGTTTCTTACATGCAGTAATTACTTGCATTTAGATATAATCCAAGACACACAAAAATGCGTTTGGGACCAGTGGGTCTAGTTCAAGGAATGCAGCTCTTTCCCTCATCCGCTAAAAAGAAGTGCTGTCTGCGCATCTTTCTCTTCCTCTCTATTTCAACTCCTGAAATAGCTCTTGAGACTAGCACTACTTAATCCCAGTCTATGTCAGATGAGAATTCAAAACAATGGAGATTTAATATATAATTTAAACATGAAACTGTTAACAATTTTTTACTGTAAGACTGACAGATTGTATCTGGCAGGAGCAGCTGTATGAGCTACATGTATTCTATGCTGAGGAGAGTTCTTAATTGTTGAGGTTTTTCATCTAGGACCATATATTAAATCACAATTCAGTATTTTATGTGGAAACATTTGTTACTTACCAAATAGTTGTAGTGATGTATTTTATGAACATACCGACTACGTGGGTATACATTAATATTTATGAAATCCCCTACTTCCACTATTTTGTGGTTTGAAGCCCAGTCGATATATAGATAACTCTGACTTAATGATGAATAAGCTTTTGCTTCATAGGTTTTACTTGCTTGGTTTTCATCTGAAAGATGTGGATCTGCAGTTCTTACCTGAAAAGACAATAAAACATCAAAAAAATTTTTTAGTAAAGGAGGAAACAAAAATTGTGTCTTGACCGCTGAATAGTTTAAGTACAAAATTATACTTAAGAAAACAAAAAATTACAATATTAAAAGCATTCTGTAACAAATTATTCAGAGCCATTAATAAAATAAAAGTCAACTCAAGACTTTCATGTTTTCTTTAATAAGAAGTTCTATAAATATCAGGTCAAATATAAAATGGTAGTGTATAAGCATGTACATAAATAAATAAAGCATAAAAAGTTAATGATATGCCTCCCTACACAGTGAGGGAAGCATTCCGAGAGACTTGTTTTCACACAATTCATTTAGATTTTTATTTAATAATTATTATTAAATAAATGTGACAACTTTCGATATTTTGTTTCAGAACAATCTAATATAGAATTTAATAAAGGCAGTAATGTTTCATTATCGTATTTACTTTTCAGAACTGATTATTTGCAACAGTCTCTAAGTTTATAAACTAGTAACTTTTCAGTGTAAAATCTTCCCATCAGTGTTGTACATTCACAACAGTACGGAATTAAACCATTAAAGAGATAAATCAATGGAACGATTTAACTCACTTGAAACTCCAATATTTTGCTATCAGATGGGATATTAACAACAAACAAAGCAGTTCCATCACTCATGCTTGTTTTTCTTTGTCCAGATTCCGAACCCTCTGATATCAACTCAGTCACATCCATTTGCTCACTAGATGATTTTGCAGTGACGGTTAAAGGGATATTTCCAACAAAGTGACCTACTGTATCTTTCACCTGCACCTGTTCATCAGAATAGATAACATTTCTTCTATGAATGGTGGCATTTTTCGAGGAGAAAACTTTCAAGCTGCTAAGCTTCTACAATACCAAGTGAAAAAAATATAAACTGATGATGGCAATTAAAAGTGTGTTAAGATCTATCGTAATATATATACAAAAAAATAAGGCTTCTGCATTACGGGTTTTATGTTATGTGCAACAACACTGCTTATGTTAACTAACCTTAATGAAGAATGGAAGTCCAGGCTTCACAAAGAGAGGAGTAGCAATCAAACTCAATTTGTAAGGAGATACAGCAAATCTGACTCCAGCAAATTCTGCTTCACCACTGAGGCCACCTAACAAAACATTATGCCCCTTTTAATAATCACATCCTAGGGCCTATGTTTTCTCCACTTGCCTTCAAAGGGTAGCACAACCTGACTGTTACAGGAAAGTCCTTGCATCTAAAGAGTCAAGTCCTAACACTGTTGTGAAAACCAATAGAAAAAAAATAAAAAAAGAAAGTTTAATCCCTAAACATTTTTACAGTGACAGACTGTCCTACCTTGTAAGTTTTTGGAAGAAGGCTTTCAGAATACTAAAGGAAGTCTGACACTAGGAAAGTTAACTATATAATTTTGTTTTCTAGTTCTGTTTACATTTGCAGATATGTTTAAAAAAATCAATTAAAAAGCAACTTGCCTGTAGACTCCAACACTGATGCCACAATATATAAATATGATCCATCCAATTCTTCTAGACTTTGAAACCCTATAAAACTGGCTGCTTTCTTACTGTTAAAATTGATCTCAGCAACTCCATTTTCAATCTGGAAATGAAATAATAAATCATTACTTAACAGTCAATAATTTAGAAATAATATATAGATACACTATACACAAATTCTAACTTCAGCATGTTTCTGTTCATTGTCTATTCTCAGAGGAAGTCAAAGGTGGAGATGTTTTAATGAAGAATTCTTTATTCCCTAAAATTACTGATAATTAATCAACCGATGGCCAATATTGTAAAGTCTGCACGCAGCCCCAACAAGAGGTACCAATAACACAGAGGTATCTTCACTAAATGAGGAAAGATAATGCCTTTTTTCATTTCTCAATAACCCAACCAAAAAGGCCAGACGAAATGAGGGAGAGATAATCGCTGGAGAACAGACTCCCCATAATAAATCAATGTAATTTGGATCTGTTTGTCTGTCATCATGATTTAGGACTAATACATCGATCCTGTATTTTATTTCATTTATTCTGTAATAGATAGCATAAAAAGTTATTTCATAGAAATTTCAATCACACAGTTTGCTCAAGTGAGTAACTGAACCAGAGTGAAATTACATTCTGCCTCAGATGCTGCCTCCGAGTTTCATTTTGAAGTGCATTTCTATGACCCCGATAATAGGATTACACAGGAAAAGTTGACACTGAATAGCTCTTGATGCAGACTAGGAGCTGGAACCCATTCTCATCAAATTTAATGGGAAAACTTCAGTGGAACTAGATCAGTTCTGAACTAAGCATATGAAATGTACACAGACTAGGCTTGCTTCTTCTTACCCTAGTTACATGCATTGCACGAGGCATCATTCTTTTTCCAGTTTCTTCAATTATCCCAAAACGAAGAAAAACATCAGCACTTGCAAGCTTTTTATTATAAAAATAGCTGAGAACAAAACAACAGTATAAATGCTTTTAAGATCACATTAATGGCTGCAACAAAGCATTTGTTTCTGAAGAAGAGTAATTTCCTAGGCAAGAGAGAAAACAAATATCTCTGTAGCTTTAAACACTTCTTTTGAAAAATAATTACTTTGTAAGAATTTTAAAAAGGGTCAGTTGTCTTGCAGAGCACGAAGGACTGTGATGATAGGGCTTCTTGAGGAAGTAAAACAAGAAACTTCCACACACGGCAGAATCATTCTTCATGTAAAAGAAGAGGAGATACACACATATTTAGAAATCAAAGCCAAATTTCCTTACCTAGCTTTCACAACAATCCTGAAGTTCTCAAATTTATCAGAACTAATAAAGTTACTTTCTGGCTCTATGATGATGGAAAAGCTTGGCATTGCTGAAAATTGAGTAGAAAAGAAAGCCACTTAGATGTGTTTTTATACATGAAGCCACAAGTACTCAGAAAGATGCCTCTGTATAGTCATCAAAGAATCATGTTGTTTTCGAGTGATTTGAATTACAGCATTATAGCCCCAAAATACAGCTGTCAGCTTGTCCACAGTGAAGCACGAGTTACAAAGCCCTAAGCTATCTGCAGTTGCCCTGGCTCCACATTTTGCACCAATGTAACTATGCCAAGATGGCCCAGTATAGAAAAGAATACCTCTATTTAGAGACACGTTGAATTAATACAGTCTTACACTGATGTGACTGATTAGCTTGAACCGGCATTGCCACTTGGCATTACACTGCGTCCCGTTGCTGTGTATAAGCAGGCCAACGTTACCTCAAGCATTTCTGTTTTCTTCCTCTGTGTTGCATACCTATCCTCTATAAAATTCACTGAAAAAGCATATAAAAATGAAGGTTCACAGTAGGGGCACACCTTACCATATTCCTTAACTTCAAATGTGGCAACAGCTGAGGTTACAAAATTCTTCTTATACTTGGCTTCGATCTTCCAAATTCCATATCTACGAAATGTCAACAATAAAACATTTTTTAAGATTAAAATTAATGTTAAAGACAAAAAGTAATTACTACTTAACAGTATTTCATGTTAATAATTAGAAAGAAAATTTCTGCACCAAGTTTTTGCTCATGTTCAATGCCTACTTTGAAAAGATTCTGCTTTGATATTTTAATAATTGTTTGAAACGTATTTTAAAGCATTGAAATACATTAGAAAAGACTATCCTATTATTTATAGTATGACTATCGTCAGAATTTTTTGTTTTATACTTACAAGCAGAGACACATTTTGAAGACTGCAAATGTAAACAGGGTCATTAAGATGTTATTTGCTACCTTCTTTCACTTGCCAATTATCATCCTGAGGTTAGACAAATGCCTGTCGGTGGCTACAAGTCTGTTTCAAAGCAGTCAGCCATAATTTGGATACTTTTTCTTTGTACTAGAATCACTCAAAACACATTTGCTTCATTTCAAATTGCTTTACTTAAGCCCACAGAAGTGCTGTGTGCACAGCATATCTAAATGCGTCTGTCTTCCTACCTTACTCTTCAAAGAAACTTGATCCAGTTTGCTTTAATTTACACACTACGCCCATTTCATCTTTGCCAGTTTTGTAACATAGCTAAATTTGCTCAATCTAAGTGAAAAATGCAGTCTTTTTCCCCAAAAATAAAAATATGGTTGGAAGGTATGACCAATTATCAATTCTTTGGTTAAATAAAGGCAAACTCAATAGACTTAGCCCATTTATAAGGTTATAAAGCACAGTAATAAGGAATTCAGAAATTCCACAAACAAGCAAGTAAGTTTGTTTTAAGGAAACATTTAGAGTTCAAGCAGGATCAATAAATGAGTAATAATTTGGCATATACATACTATAAAAAAAGATTAAGTGTGTTAGTGAACTTCTTCCATAGACAATCTAATTTGTAGTAACATGCAGTATCTTATACTTAAAATAAGAGGAGGTCCTCCCGCACATCATCATCTTAAATGATGTAAAATAAACCAACAAAGCTCTACTAACAAAACTTTGTACTATAGCCAAAAGCAAGTGGTTCACAGTGATTGGATCTATCAGAAAGGTCATCTGGAATGAAGACCATGTTAATCTACAAGCAATCAGATCTTAACTGAGAACAGATACACGTATCTACACCAAAAAACGTCTTTATAAGATATATTAGCCAAGAAAAGGCTCCAAAGGACTCATGCAGACTTCTACCAGGGTCCTTCTCTCTCCGAATACAGCACTGAGGCACAACTGCAACATCAGTTCCTACAATCTTTTGGCTGTATAGCACCGTGATAAAAATTATGCAAGTCTACTGTTAACGGATACTCATTTTCAAGAAGGATACAAAATTCATTTTTACTCAGACTGAAATTATTGCTAATTTCCTAATGAAAAGTAAATCAGTCAAAAATAATTTTTTCAAGCACCTGCTAGCATTCTTCTGCCAACTCTGTGTATGTTCAGCACCCTCTCAAGATTAAAAGGAGAACTGAAGAGGCATTTATTTTGTATGCTGCTCAAACTGTAAAAATGCTGATGATTTGTGCGACTATATGTATGAAATATGAATGTTTCCTCTCCTTGAAATCAATACATCTTTGACACCGTTTCTATCTCTGCTGTAGAAAGCTTTAGTTTTTACTAATCTTCCTTTTCAATTGAGCACAACAAACCTACCACTAACTGTTAACTCCAGTTTTATCACCAGTATTTTCACTCACTACATCTCCTCACTTTCATTACAGTGAGCATATTCCATCTATTTGAAAATGCAGAGAGTAAGCTTCCCACTTGCCTTCAAGAAGACAAATGTTAGTTTGGAAGTCAACTGAAAATGAGAATACTTGGTTGTAAGTTCTTTATATATACCATGGTTACACACTATGTGAAATGATAGAAATTGCCAAGTTTTAAGTCATGCATAAAGCAAAGACAAGCAAAAGACACTTCGACAGTCTTAAGAAAAGGCAGTATTATGTTCGTAATTCTCAAAAAGCATTAAATAAATCTACTTAGGATTAGGAGGAATCTTGAAGTCAGGAAAAGAAACTATTCCAGTAAAATCTTCTTCTTCTACAATATCCACTTTTACTCCTTCAGGATCCTTTAAATAACAGGAAAGAATCAGCAGTTACAGATCATTCTTATCCAAAGGAAAATCTTCATCCTGTGATTTCAGTGGGAGCCTGGCTGTAACATACTTTTCTGAGAGCTTTGCCCATTTCACAGCATGAAAATACAAACATTTTTAGAAAAAACTCAGACTGAAATTCTGATAAAACATTTTACTGTGGTTCCAACAACTAAAAGCTGTTACTACACAATGCTTAAAATTGCTAAAAATTTACTGTAATAATAATCCTATTGTTAAAGGCTAAAGAATACAGTAAATAGTGATTATTTTTATATCTTAAATGAAATAAACAACAGTAAGAAAACCATATATTATTAAAATTCCCTCAAAAACCCTTTCCCCAGATATCAAAGATAATTGGTATTTTTTCTTTTTTCCCATTCTGTAAAAACTTCAGATCTAGGACTTTAAAACCCCTATTCAACTGTGCAAAGTCATTTTTAGATCTTTTAAAAGATGTCTGGCTATCTGCAAACACATCTAACAGTTTTATCAAATATCGATTGCAATATTGATTTATCACCTAACTACATTTATTGGTTTTGTGATCTACAGAATGTTAATATTAAACTCAGCTACAACTTACCACAAATGTTAGGACAGTTTCTTGCCGAGCTGGCTGCAGTTCTTCATTCAGAGAGTAAACCCTCACTTTCACTGTAAGAATTATTACAATAAATCTCAAAGTCATAACATTACAGAGATATAAAAAACAAGCAAAGAAACACCTCCAAACCCCAATCGTTTATTCTTACTAATTTTTTAAGTTTTAGTAGTTATAGAATGCTCTAAAACTTTTGTCAGTATGGTGTCCAAACAGTATTTACTCATGCTAGCAACAAGAGACCGTGCACCACCACTCTTTCACATTGAATCCTCACAGTGCAATATCATTTTTTACCATCATAATCCTACCCTATCACTTTTGTAGGAAAAGAACTCAATCTACATGAAACCAATGATTCAGTCATCGTTTCTTCACAAATATTTGTAATATATTCGCAGGAAAATGTTTCACTCTTTCAGCCACAGGTAAGTCACTTAGAGTGTAGAGGGCAGGGACTGAGAGGATATTGGGAGAAGTGATTAATTTCTAGAGTATGATCAAATAGTTCAAAATATTATTCTGCTCATTAAAAAATTAAATAGCAGCCGATGGCAATACAACATGATCAAGAAATTAAATGACATTTAAATCCTAATTCCTTGGCAAAGTCAACAGACTTTAAAAATTAAATAAGAGCCAAGAGAAATAAACATTATTTACCTGACTGATCAGGAGTATAAATTGGTTTGTCTGTATTAATAAAAAGAAACCCATTCTCATAGGAAACAGGAATTTTTTTTAATCTTGTAAAATTTGGAGAAACAGCTTCCAAATACACATACTTGACTGAATTATCTGTTCTTGGTAAATCTGTTGGCTGAATCTGGTGGAGATGAAATAAAAATTTTTAAAGAATAGTAAAATATATTTCAAGTATTTTTTCCCTACAGTATTTTCTGTTAAGAAAAGTATCTGAATAGCAATTACTATCCTGTTCTTAATTATTATCAAATAAAAACATCAACACCCACAAGCATTTATTGTGGCTTATCTCATAGATGATGAAGTATTAAGCTACAAACATACAATTTGAAATTTTGCATTTTATTTATGTCCAGAACTGAAATAGCAAAGTGCAAAGCCCAGTTACGAGGTTACGAGAGCACAAATTATCAGACTTCCATTTATACACATGATGAATCCTGGCCGCACCAAAGTTGCTGTTGAGGTTGGTAGCTTGGTGAAACAGCTATTTTGGCTGAAAAGGAAAACTGGGTGAGAAGCATCTCCTGGGAGGCACCACCCCAATTAAAACCTTCTTGGTCATCAGCTTTCAGTAAAAATCTGTTCAGCTTCCTGCACTCTCTTCTTCAAGCAAATTAGTTAAATAAAGCTTTATGGTGAAATGTAGGCCTCTTTGGAACTTGTCACTGACAAACAAGACCAAGTCTTGAACCTCAGTTTAGTTACCATTTTGGCTCACTGTGAACACTCCATTGACATATCTTGTCCACATTCAACACTTCTTCATTCTCTCCCTGTTTGTTTTTTAAAGTTACGCAACGATGATGATCTTTCTAAAATAGTTTGATTATATGTTTAACACTGGTGTCACTCCTTTACACTAATTTGTCCAATGTAATTTCAATTTCAGACAAACTAAAATGAAATTAATTATGTGGCAAACTGAGAAATTGGGGTGCTAGGCTTCCCTTCCCAGTTTAAACAACTGAAAACTTACCATAATCTTTTTTAACACTTATAATTAAATTTGAGTATAAGAACAGTGCAAGAAAAGTCTGAATTCCTTACTCTTAAAGTTACAGCATCTTGGAATTTGTTGGCTGGAGTTAAAGAAATATGTCCAGAAGAGTAAATAGCAAGCTTATCTGGAAAGCTTCTTATGGCAATATTGACCGGAAATTCTTCTTCATAACCAAAAGCCTGAACTACGACTTTCTCAGATGCCCCAACTCGCAAAACCTTTGGTGCTGCAAGGACATACCTGTATGGAACATAAAACAATGAAAGGGAAATGGAACTACGTTTCTTTTGGATTTCTGACTTCTGTTTGTAACTCACTTATGTACACACCGTTAAAGCAAGTAAGACATTCAGGCCAAGTTATTCTAAGACACTATTTCAAAACAGCAGAGCCCCAGTCAGAATATTTTTTACAAAAACTGTAATGTAACACTACCGAATAACAGCTTAGGTAATGTTTATGGGTTTGATTTTGCAGACACACAAAAGCATGTCTACTAAAACACGCTATTTACATGGAAATAATTATTCCTTTTGCCAGATTAAACCCTGAAACACTAATCTTCCAAAGAGCACACCTCTGTAGTCTTCCCACCGGTAAAGTTCTTACTGGGGCAACTTACAGTAAAGGCCAATGTGAATAGGTTTTTTTGCAGGATTACTCTAATTTCTTCAGTGCTTTATAAACATCATTCCACAAAAGCACAAGCCGGGCCTTAGTACCTGACCACATAATGCATCTAAAATACATATGAAGGGCCATTGAACAAAACATTTGATATATGTGCACCTTCTTTCTCTGAAATGCCAAAAGCATTTAGGTTGGCTGCTTTCTATACACCATTGTTAAGATTTAAGAATCAAAAAAGCACTGCTAAGTACAATTGCAAATTACACATTAAAGAGATTTCATCAAACCAGTAGCAGTGTCTGACTCCAGGCACTTCAGAAAAGCTAATGAGCACTAGCTTTATCTCTTAACTTTTTTGCGTGTTTATCTTGTGGCACAGAAGGAGATGACTCTACCTCTTTCTTTGGCAGCAAACACAGTAATTCCAGAACCATTGGTCCTTCTTCCAGCATTACTCCCACACACACTACTGAGAATTTTGCTTGTGAAAACACATGAATTTGGATAGTGCCTTTTGTATTGGCTCTACTTAAATCTTACTATCTATTTACCTAAAATAGCAGATAACAATCGAGTAACATTTCCAGTAAACGCTATACATGCTTTACTTACGTTTTCTCTTGGCTAAAAGTTGTTCCAGAATATAGCAAAACAAAAAAACATATTAAAATAATCATAGTGTCTAAGGCAACAAACAGCAAAGCACAGACGCTAATGATTCTGGACTAAACTGTGTTTGGCTTCTGCTGTAGATGAACAGTAATACCACCAACACATTTCACTCATAGTTAATAATTAATTGCAGATCATGTTTTACTAAAATGTTACTGCCCCCTCCCAAGGAAGCCAGAACAGCTAAACTCCGGAATCTTTTCATATAGGATTTCAATTTTTGAGTATGTCCAGAGCAATACTACATCAGTCCTAACTTTCTCTCTGTTTGATAGCTACATTTAAAAAAACATGGTTTTCAGATGTAGCAAAAATTACCCCAACAAACAAAATACTAGAGTGTTTGTCCTTCAGAAAATAATTGTTTAAATCAAACTGATTTAAAATTTGCATCTGAAGAAAAAAAAGGGATTTGAATTATATCAAACCTAATGCGTTGACATGTTTAGACCAGAAGTTTCCATTCTTTTGTTTTGAAATAACTCTTCACTTGCAAATTTCTTTCAGTCATTTGTATTCCTTATTATGCCAACTTCGAGTACTTCCATTAGAAACTGAAACTGCAATATGAAAATATTAGGGCACAATACATCTACACGTGCTATTTTAAACAGCATTTGCAAAAAAAACCATTGGTGACAAAACCTTTGCAAGCCTGATATCTAAACATCAGGCCTCAACAAACAAGCTTAGGAAAAGTTCAACTAAAGTTGTGCAAGACTTCTGAAGTTTAAACAAATACTGTAGCCAGCCTTTACGGGAAAGATATTCACAAAACAATTTCTGATCAATAGAAAATTAAACCATGAGAAGGCCAACTTGGGCTTCTCAACAGATGTAATAAACTACAAGGAAAGCAACAATATATAAACTAAAATCTTACAAAATGTAAGGTGCTCAATATTGTTAAAAATAATGACCCAAATACCTATTACTAAATAGCAAACCATGAGACTCCATACAGCAAGTTTACATGGGTGGTATGTAAACAATAAGGAACAAATAGTAAAGAACACTGGAAAACACTTTAAAAGTCTAACAATATTCAGATATAAAGTGTTTTTTTAACTCAGAAATCAAGTTTTAAAAACTAATTATGTCCCTTTCTTACATCTTTTTCAGACATGGCCTACTGGTTTTTCAGCCCTACATTTCACACCTCGTTGTATGGATTCCAAGCCAACACTGCCCAAAACTGTTACAGGAAATTTAATAAAACAGCTCTGTGAAAACTGTGCTTTATTATTATCAGCCCTTGAATATATTCCCAGTGCCACAGAGAATGTCCCAGGGTAAAACCCACCAAAATACCATCTTACACTGACGCTAATATGCAATACATAGACAGAAATAAAGCATGGACCAAAAAAACCCCAACTATCACCAGAGCCGGCTTTCTTATGCTGCGACTTGTGCTTTAACTAGAACAAAACCTCTCAGAACGCACCCTCCGGCAGCTGAAGGCCGAGCACAACACCAGCAGCAACGGCCTCCTCCCCGAGCTCAGGTAAACCCGCCATTGGCCGAGGGAACCGGAGCCAAGGCAGCACGCGCGCCGTGGGCGCCACCAGCGGCGGGAAAGCCGCGCTGCAGGGGGGCGTGGCTTCGCGAGGGCGTGCCCCGCTCCTTCCCCAGGCCCATTGACCCGTCGCCGCCTAGCAACGAGACAAGATGGCGTCAGCTTGGTTCCTCACGCTGGGCTGTTAAAGGAGCCGCATCATCTCAGGCTCAGCGGCCGGTGGAGACGATGAACGGTCGGTAGAGGAAGGGAGGTGAGAGAAAGGTGCGTTCAGAGCCGGTACCTTCCCTCGGCATCGCCCAGAAGCCGCCCTACCTGCCACAGCCCCGGCGGCGGCGAGCGGGCAGCGGTGGAACAGCGTTACCATGTCAACGCAGACAATCAAAGGCGAGGCCTGAGGGGAACCGCCCTCGGCGGCAGCCGCGATTCCCATTCCGCGAGCATCGCCGGACGCCTCGCTGCGGGCTGGGGCCGCGGCGCTGTCCCGCAGCCCGGCACCGCGGAGGGGAGCTCTGCCCCGGGCTCAGCCGGCAGCCCTGCTGGGTGGTCGCCATCGCGTCAGGTACGGGCCGACTGCGGCGGGAGGGCGGGGAGGAGCCGGCGGCTCGGCTGCGGCTTTAACCGGGGAAGGAAAGAGGGAGGGAGGGAGGCAGGGAAGGAAGGAAGGAGCGAGCGAGCGAGCTGGGCGCACTCAGAGCCCCTTTGCTCCCTGTGGGGCCGGGGTACACCCAGGGCACACTTCAGCTCTCCCCCCTTCCCCGCCTGTTCTAACGTGAGGGTTTTGTCGTAGTTTTTATTGTAAAAGCACAATCTGCTCTCAAGAAACCGCATTAAAATGCCGAACTGCTCTCCTTAAAGCATGAGGTAACTTCCCAAAGTAGCTTCTCGCTAGCTCACCACCATCTCTCCCCCTCTCATGCCCCTTCCAGTCTCCTGGCCCAGAATGAGTCGTGCCTCCAAGTGTTGAAGAGCGGCTCCTTCTTTCTTTCTTTCTTTCTTTCTTTCTTTTTGAAGATTCAGGAAAAAAAACTCCAAACATTTTAATGAAGAAAATCTTCTCAAGACACGATGTAATCACTCATAGTTTAAAGTTCCCGTAAAAGCATATGTTTCTATCTTAAAGAATATCTTGGAATGTGCTTTTTGTTTACTGGCTCTAGATTTTAGCAAAAACCTGTTCCTGGAAGGTTACTGCAAGGACTTTCACGCACAGGACTCGTACATGACTGTTTCTATGCCTATCCCTAGGGAAATTTATTCCTCACTGGGAGAAGCTGCTGTTAACATTCTCTAGAATTTCCCAGGCAGTCACCAAATAACTTGTTTGCAGAAAGGAGAATACTGAAGGAATGCCAGTGCTGAACTGATTTAAATTTTTGTTTGTTTGTTTTTCTCTGTTGCCTTGTTTTGCTTATATTTGCTCTTCTAGCTGCAAAGTGGGTGATTTCTAGCTTTGGTAAAAACAACCGGGATCCTAGTCCTCTGTTTCTATCCTCTGTCAAGTATGTTAGTCTGAGTTGAGAGTATCTCCAGATCTGACAGACTTCATATAAACCATAAATTGCAGGACAGTTACCAAGATGAGGTGTGAAACAGAAAGCAGTTCAGCCAGCTCCTGGTAGTGTGCTGTAGAATGGTGCGAGTAAGCAGCACACCGTTCCTCCAAATATGTGTGAGCCCATGAAAACTGGAAGCTGTCGCCCATTGGCGAATTGGCTTAGATGTGGCTTCTCTGGCACCATAACTTTTCTGGAAATATTTTCTTACACTCAAAAGACAATTTTGTTGGTGTGCAAACCATGAAGATTTGGAGTTTTGTACAGAATGATGTTGATTTCTGTTCTTCCAGATATCAGCCATAAGATATTCTGTATTTTTGGCAGTGAAGAAGGGCTCCACGAGAAAAGCATTTTGTGGAAAGGCACAGATGTCAGCTTCTTGGACACCTGGTCCGATGTCTGCTGTCAGTTCAAGTACCAGACCACCATCTCCTCGTAGCCAAGAGACACCTCCGTCTGCTTGCAAAAGCACGGAGCGGAGGCACCAACAACTTGACATCACAGCAGAAAACGCAGAGGCTGCTTCGGAGTATAAGTTTCGTAAAGGTAATGTATAAATAACTGCTGGTGTAAAAGTACATACTAAAAGCATAAATAGCCAGTGTTCTGTGAACTCTGTGATAAAAGATGCATGGTCTGTTGGAAAGAACCCTGAAAAATTTGCTTTTGTCTCTTGGTACTCAAATGTGGAAAAAATAGTAATGAAAGGTACTTAGGATAACGAGAGTTTCAGTCCTTACACTCTGTGCGGGGGCCAAGACTAGCAAAGGGAGATGTATACTGTGCCTTTTTCAAAAGGCTGTATGTACTCACTCTGACATGTCATTTCCTGTAAATGCTTGTGGTGTGCTGTTTCTTCTCATCCCCTGTGGGGGGGAAGAAGGAAGACTAAGGTAAAAATCATCAGTTCTTTCACTACTGAAGGTAGTTTCTCTGTTTAATTTCAGATGAAAATGGTGTTAGTGCAGGAGTTGGGTACATTACTGAAGCTCTTATAAAAGGTCTGTCAAAACAGAAAAATTTGGCATGTATAAGCTCGCTGAATCTTTCTTCCCCAAAGGATGCGAACAAGAAATTTAAGGTAAGTTGTTGAAAATAACTGGTAATTAAACAAAGTTAAAATTAATTTTTATGTATCTTTTAGTAAAGCTCGATTTTTAAGTGGATGTTAAGAGCTATATTCTGATTATGTTAGCCTAGTTGTACAAGCAGCTTCAGTGGAGACCTGTGCAAAAGAAAAAATTTTGGATCGGTTAGAAGGAAGTTTAGAACACCATCCATTTGTGTAATTTTTTAGCTTTTGGGATGTGCTGTTTTGTTTTATTTAATGGCAAGTTCCCTTTAGTGTAGGTGAGACTGGTCCACTGTAAATTTTAAATCTAGTTTTCCAACACTATAGAACACTGAACAAGGTTTTAGAATGCAACAGTGAAACTGTGATTGATAAAATGTTAGAATACTTTGTGGTTTGTAATGAATAGGTGGTGGTTAAAAATAGAAATCTGCCTTTCTCTTAAAAAAAGTAAAATAAAGCTGCAATGCTAAGGGATTAATTTTCTGTTCTTTAGTACATAAAAAATTTGGAAAAGTGCTCTAACCTAGAGACACTAAATCTTAGTAACAACCAAATAGAGAAGATTGAGAAGTTGGATAAAGTGATGAAGTTGCGTGAACTCAATTTGTCTTGTAACAAAATCAGGTAAGCAGAAACACTAATGATTTGGTGATACCTTCTTAAAAAGCAAAAGCTGTTAATTGTTAGAAGGATAAATAGTTCTGGGAGGTGCTGTTAGTGCACCAAGGCTGCAGTTAAACTTATTTTCCTAGGAAACCAAGCCAGAAATGCAAATTTCCAGATACCATAATGAAGAGTGTACAATAACCCAATTAAATGCATTAAAAATTTAATTACACTTTTACTGCATATTGTTACAGGTAGTACAAGAAGTTCTCTTTTAGAAGAGGAAGCTGAATGGGCTTGATCAGGCAGGCCATAAACTCACTAAATTGCTTTTTCACTGTTTTGAGATCAGTATCTTTTCTGAGTGGTATAAAAATGTTGAAGGGTAATGGTTCAGGCAATAGCAAAATTCTTTGTTTAATTTTTCTGTTAGTGAATTACAATCTTTACATGAGACTGTGCAGTAGAGAAGCTGTGATTTCAGTAGAGAAGTTAACGATAGGAAGTAAGCAAGAGACTAGCATTTCTACGCATTGCATTCACACAACTTCCTCTCTCAACAGGAACTGAGAAGGTCTGAGTAGCTTTTAGCTACTGCTGTATCTTTTCAGACTTTAGTAGTAAACAGTTGGTTCCTACTCAAAAAATAGCACGGTCACAAGAGCACATTCTACTGTACTTTGTTATAATACTCATGTCTTTAGATAAATGCCCAAGTAAACTAAAACAGTGTGTGTTTTTCTCATTAGCTATATAGTATTTTAATGAAAACGCTAAAAAATGCAATTCTGCACGCTGTCACAGTTGATCCTTCCTTTGTATGGAAACACGTATGTAGACGTGGTGCTTGGAGGCGTGGTTTAGTGTGGACTTGGTAGTGTTAGGTTCATGGTTGGACTCGCTGATCTTAAGGGTCTTTTCCAACCTAAGTGATTCTATTCTATGGAAAAAAAACACAACACCTTTATTTTAGTTCATCTGTGTCCCATAGCATTCTGGGGAGAAAAAGAACATCTTTTCAGTATTAAAATGGAATTGACACAGATTAAAATCATTTTAATATTAAAATTAAAGAGATGTAGAAGTAAAGGTTTTTCCACAGTGAGCAACAAAGTCTTGCTGTGAAAAAAAAAATTTTTTTTGTCTTCATGTAGTACTTTGAAGTGAGCTGGTGTACTTTAATTTGAATTGTGAGTCCATGGCAGTAAACAACTGTTTTTGCTGATTTCTTGGATGATAATTATTTGAGACAGACTTTGCTGTAGTTCATCCATAATGCCTCAGTTACACTGTAAATTTGGTATGCTTCCTGATAAGTTATGTTTTTCTTCTTATTTTCAGTGAAATTGAAGGTATAGAGCATATGCAGAAGCTACAAAAGCTGAACCTTGCCGGGAATGAGATTGAGCATATTCCTGTGTGGGTAGGGAAGAAACTGACATCCCTGCGCATCCTTAATTTGAAACAGAATAAAGTATCATCAGTAAGTGATTATAGTTAGGAACAATAATTGTTCAGAATCTTTTCATGAAGTGAACCGGTCCATTTACATTGATTGATTTACCCTGAATAATGGCTGAGTGTCTTTAACCACAGAATCTGTTGTGAAATACAGCTGTTGCAAGCCTAATAGTTATTTATCAGAAAAAAAAACCCCTCCTTCTTTGCCAGGTATTCAAAGCATAAACCTATGTTACGTTGTTCAGGAAATTAGAAGTTTTTGGAAACTTAGGAAAAACTTTGTGAAAATGTGAAGACTTTTGTGTGTTATAAGTGATGTCCCTTATCATAAGTTAATTATATGGTTTTGGGGACCTATAAATAACAAATAATCTATTTGCTTATATTTTGTATTTAGGACACGGCCATATTTACTTCTCTGGTCCAGGTTAATTTCCAATTTTTGCAGCTACAAAAGGGTGTCTATGAAATGAAGTCACTTAATACAGTTCCTGAAGTGGTCATGCTCCTTAGGAGGAGAGATGAACCAGCTTTGTTTGAATACTCCTCAGGCCAAAAGCTCCCGTTTCTTATGAATAGGTCTAGGGGAGTGGAAGGTTGTAAATATCCACAGGCTTTGTTCTCTAGAAATTTGCAAGGTCAAGCTTGATGAAATTTGCCCTCTTTGCAGTGGAAGAACGTTTGATTTTAGGAAGTTACTTTAGTCATAGTACTATGTATTTTGGTAGTTTTTTAGAGATTCCACTTTAGCATACACATTAAAATAGATCCTATGAGATGGACCTAATATAAAACATGTATAAAACCAGAAATTCAGTACTGGGCATTTAATTGTTCTTGGACAGACGTCTAATCATTGTTCCATTTGTCTTTGGTTTAGCTCCATGACATAGCTAAACTAAAGCCTCTGCAAGATCTGACCTCTCTATTCCTTGATGATAATCCAGTTGTAAGTCTGCCTCACTACCGCTTGTACACCATATTCCACTTGCGAGCACTGGAGAACTTGGATGGACAGCCAGTGACAAATCATGACAGGCAGGAAGCTCTAGAGAGGTTTAATTCAGGTAATCGTAATATGTTAGAACTATAGTGAATGACACAAAATATAACTTCAGGAGGAAAAGGTTTTCCATTTGAATTTTTCTATTTTGTTTCTCAGAAGAGAGAGAAAAATTAGAAAGAGAATTGGAAAACACAGTAAAAGAGATGGAGAACCTTAAACTTAACCAGTCGAAAGTGCTTGAGCAACTTCACCGTCAAGATGAGGTCAACACATCATTACAAGAAAAGACTTTGCAACAGAAGCAAATCTGTGAAGACCTACGAAGGGACCTGGCCAGCAAAAATGAATTGGTAAGATAATCACTTGCACTAAGTAAATATTTTGAGTAGTTTTGTTGTCAGAAACAGAGTTGTCAATGTGAGAGTTCAGATGGCTGGAGATTTATGTTTAAAATGCAGAGACAAAACTTAGGCACTTCCAACTCTTAGAGAGTGACCATAGTTCTTCAGTATTCTTTCTGTGGAGAAAAGTAAGTATATTGAACCAGCAATCAGCATCGGTCTTGTAATTTATGGTTGATAGTAACTTATTTGTTTGTCTCTAGTAACTTTTTTTATTGTTTAAAATTTTGTCAGTTGATGAAAGGTTAAGTTTCCTCTAGCTGCTAAATTGCTGATGTACTGAATCTCTTGCATTGTCCAGACTTTAAAGTGCTGCTGCAAGAACAGGGAAGATTAAATACTTTTACAAAAACAAGCTGTGCATATACACTGTATGTCAGTAATGCTCCTTGATTATTATTTTGGGTAATGTCCATTAGTTTACTTGTACTTTATTCACATCGTCCTAAAACCTGAGGTTTGATAAGTATCTTTCATTGGGAGCTATAAAATGCAAGAAATGTCCTATTGACTTGAGAGTGCTCGGTTGTGAATGACCTGATGGGAACTTACTATATGGCTCTTATCTTACTTGTTAGACTTGTCCTCTAAAATTTTATCCTTCAGAATCTCTATAGCTAATATTTCTATACCTGTTTCTTCTGTGAACACACACACTAACTGGCAGCCTATTTCTAAAATGTACTTTTCAGTATAGTGAGATTTAGCAGCGTATATTTTGCAACTTAACCCACTCTTATGCTTTGGATGACAAACTGCTTGCTTCTTTCTTCCTTTAGCTGGTGTATTGGTTTGTCACAGTTCCCTTTCCGCAGAGCCTTTATTCCTCACTAAAGGTAGCCCTGCTGTGCTCCTGGGTTGCATGGTTATTTTTAGTTCTAGGATTTATTTGCATGTTTACTGAAGTAGGAATATCTGTATAAAGTGTTCCAGTGAGACTTTATATTTGCTGCAGGTTTTGTGACACAAAATCACAATTCTCTTGAATTACTTTTTTCTTTTTCTTCTGAAACACAGTTAATTTTTGCATGTCCTATATTGTTTTTTAAAGTCTGTCTTTAAAGCCTTTCCTTTATTCCAGTCTATTCTATTTCTTTTCCTCCATTAGTCCTGCTTTCCACTGTCTATTGGAGTTTTGCTGCATGTTCTCCCTCAGGTACTCAGCGTGAAGAGTTGATTTAAAAAGAAATCACATGATGGACCTTTTTATTTAAAGAAAAAAAAAAAAAAAGAAAACAAACAAAACCCAAACTTGAAACCTAACTAGCACAAAGTTAAGCTAAAATGAAATGCATAGGCTCTATACACTTGATAATTGAGATATTTTGTTTCTTTTACAGACAATGAGTGTTAATAGCTCTTACTGCTCGCTAGTAGCAGTAAATACATTAGTTATTTGGTGTAAATTTTGTTGAAGGACTGTACCCAAATTATTTTTTATCCTAAGTTAGTGACAAATTTATTTTCAAACTCTCGATGCGTGTAAACTTAAAAGGCCCTTCATGTGATCATTTGTGTTGCATTAATTGTGGGGTTCTTGTCTGAGTCGTCATCCTGTATCTTGCAATGAAGTTGCACTTTGCGATATTCTTGATTCAAAATACACCTTCTGAACTTTTTCTGATGTAAGCTTTGTTTGAAAGTTAATGTCTTTGCCCTGCTCTCTACTGAATTGAAACCTATGTGATAATGATGACACTTAAATGAATGCAACTTACTTTGTTTACTGGTTTATTAGTTAAAGCAGAAGACAATGGAGCTAACCCAAGCTTGCCAGAAGCAGTATGAATTGGAGCAGGATCTGGCGTTGTACAAGATTGATGCAAAATTTGAGCCATTAAATTATTTTCCATCACAGGTAATGATTTTAAAATAATCGATCTTTTCATTGCTGTTTCTCTTGCTTTTGAGCTTGGAAAATAGAACACAACAGTTTTTCTAGAATTCTGATAGATACTGCTTTAGTAAGAGTTATTAGATAGGACATATAACATTTCATTTTAAAACCATAAGTCTCACTCAGATTCAGTGTAGTTCAAATCTTGTAATTTAATGTGTTGAATGTTAGTACGCATACCTATACGCATATATTTTAGCTAAGTAGAGTCAGTGAACAAACATTTCATTCTTAGTATTAACCAAACAAACGGTAGTTCTTGCTTCTAGCTTAATTTTGGAGGCCCTTTCACTTGGAGAAATTTCACAAGCCGAAATGTTCTTGAGTTAGATCGTGTTAGAATTTCCGTCCTTTTTCTGTTGTTTTTTTCTCCTTGTAGAGCTAATCTGTCATACTTGTTTAAAAAACCAAAATTGTAGAGATGCGTGAATTAGAGGAGTCTGTGTGAGAAATGTAAAGATCAGTAGTCATTAGCTACAAATGATGTTTTCAAGTTATGTTTGAGTGCAACAATGTAATTGACTGGCAGCAAGAATTAATTTAAAAACGTGTATCAGCATTAAAGTAAAGTTGTATCTTCTGTTTCTTCAAAAACTGTCAGAAATTATTGCTGTTTTTAGTCTTTAAACTTGCCTTAAAATCAATGACCAGGATCTTCCATATTTTAACTTAAGAAGTCATAACTGGGGGAGAGGGGAAGACATTCTAGATAGTTGTCTTTAGACTGCAGGAAGGAATTATACAAGAGACGTTTGAAGTCCTGTTTGAAAACAAAACACTCTAAGATGATTGTCAAAATCTGGCCTTTCTTGGTATGGTAGACGAACGTTATGAAATTTCTAGGTACCACAAGCAAATTGTTTCTTTTTGAGAAAATTGTAGGAGTTTTTGCTATCTTAAGAATATAAAGGAGATTCAAAACAATAAATAGATCATTTTCAGGCAGCCTGTTAGACTAAACTAGCAGTCGGATTTAACTTCTAAAAATGTTGTTGATCGGCTGTGTATTTCCAGTTAAACTATTTTACCCAACCTGCAATTACTGTCTCCAGATATCACAGGCCCAGAAGGAAGATCTTCAACAGCAATTGAGTGAAAAGATACAAACCGTGCATCAGCTACACGAGGCAGCTTTAGAACTGCAAAAGCAAATGGAGAAACAGCAAAGAGAAGCAGCCGAAATCCAGAAAGAGCTTGCAGACGTGCAGAGTTATCTTGCTTCTGTAAATCCTGAAGACCCAAGACATGTGAGTAAAACTGGAATCTGAAGTTTTTATGTGCTGCACGGTTCATGCACTGAGCAATGTAGTAAAGGCTACTTTAACAGATTACCATTCAGTTGTGCCTGTTTCATGGATTATATATTCTTTCACTGTGTATTAATTTCTTTAGCTGTTACCATTTTGAAAAACAGACAATTCCTGACAGTTGAAAGAAAAAAACCACCACTGGACAAAAAAACCAGCTTTGGTAAAACACTTAGGCACCTAATTTTCAATGCGGTTGTTGTACAGCGTGTTGAGAACTAGATCTTGATGCTTTGAGAGCACATGCTGCACAGAGCCTCGGAGATGATTTCTGTGGAAGAAATCCTTAATGCGTCTTTTGTTAGAATCTGGCCTTAAAGAGTTGTAAAGGTCGATGTCACTGCTACAGGCCTATGCTGAAGTCCTGCTTTGTCAGAGAGCTCTTGCATTGGCACAGAAGTCTGTTTGCAAGAGGTTGGCCTAGAAAAACTGGCTGGAGTAGCAGATGTCGCTGACCTGGGCACAGAGGTGACAGCTTCTACTGGTACTCGAGCGTGGAACCGCAGGCAGCCGAAGGCAGCGGCAGCTTTGGCTTTACACCATCATCCAGCATCCTAAAACTGGAATCGACTTTCAATAAGTAGTTCTAATTCTGAAAAGATTCATGCTGCCTTTTGGTGGGCCCGGTGCCGGTCCGCCGCCGCGTGCGGTGCTGCCGTTACCGACAGGCCCGGCGAGGGCGGAGGGACCCGGCCCTGGGCCGGGGCAAAGCCCGGTGCGCCGCTGGCTCTGGCTTTCGTCTCTTCCATCTCCAGGGAAGCAAGACTTTAGATTTCGGAGTGAAGTGTGCTCAGGTACAGCAAATGCTTGTAGAACTTTTAAATTAGAATGAAATTGAATTACTTTATTAACAGTGTTTTAAAAAAGCTTCTGTCTTTTTAAAGGACAGCTTTCCAGGCCAGCTCGATACTTTTAAGTGTGCCAAGAAAGAATTTTTCTGCTTGGCTCCTGTCTTCAGCCGAGGCCTGCAAACGGTTTTAAAACGCGCATATTTGTGTTTCAACAAACTTCCCGCTCGGCTGTTGAGCAGCGGCCGGGCGCTGAGGTGCGGCCGGGCCCTGCCCGCGCGCCGCCCCTGGCTGCCAATCGCGGCTCGGGGAGCGCCGCCGGCGCCGCCCAGCGCAGCCCAGCCGGGAGCGGGAGCGGCCCGGGGCGGCGGGAGGCTCGGCCCGGCTCGGCCCGGCCCGGCCCGGCCCGCGCTGAGGGTACCGGCTCCTTACCCCCATGAGCTCTGGGCCGGGCGTGGGGCGCTTTGCCAGCGGGACCGCAGGAACCAAGGACAAAGGCGGGTCTGTAAGTGTGGGCGGGCGGGTTCGAGCAGCGCTCCTGGTCCGTTCGGCGGCTGCAGCGAAATGACTCAGCGGCAGCGGCTTGGCTTTTACTGGCGGAGATTTCGCCTGTTGGAAGGCGAACGGTAGTTTGGCTTTGACAGGGTGACGGGTAGAGCTGTACTAATGCGAATGGTAAAAATAACTTCCGGTTTAATGCATTAAAATACAGAAACTATGTTTTTACTCTTGTTACAGAAGCAGCTTCGTAAGTGACTTTTTCCGAGAACTTGTATTTAAAATTTCTACTGCTAGCTTGTTTTTGAGCAGTAAGGAAAAGGTGCTGTTTATCATGGCAGTATAATTCTTGATGTTTTTAAGTTTTCTGGCATTTGGTTTGTTTGTGAGTAATTCCATACCAGTGAGAAGCAGCGCTGTGCTGTGTCGATAGCCAGGTTTTGTGTACAGCTGAACCAATCAGCTAAATTCGTGCTAAATGCATGAAGTCCTGACCAAAGTCTGTGTGAGCTGCAGGTAAGGTGTATTTTCCGGAAACTTTTGAAGTGCTTGAAGTAAGTCTTAGCTGTAAAGTTGGCCTGACTTGCTGGTTGTTGAGAGTATTTTCCTTCGGGTGGTGACCTGACATGTTCTAAAGGATCATCTGCTGTGCAAGCAACGCAGGATGACAGGATTAACGCTTCTGGAGAAAATCGTGTTTGTTCTTGACTGAAAGAGGAAATAGTACAACAAAAAGTAAAGGCAGGAAGAAAGGTAGTAGCTGTGAGTAAGAATTTATAAATGCAGGCCTTATTCATCGTGCCTGGGCAAGGGGGAGACAACTAACGATGCTGTTAGTCACACAGATTGCTTGCCAGTCTGGGATTTTTTTGTGGGGCATTAATGAAGAAGAACAACAAACACCCCCCAAGCACCGCAATGTATGCTGCACTTGTGACTTTTACTGCTAGTAGTGAGACACTGCAGAACTCGCCTAAAATACGGATTTGGCTTTTGTAATCTGTATTGACGTTGTCCTACTGTAACTTTTGAACTGTTAATTTACAGGCTCACATGAAAGCTCAAAAAGCGAGTAAAGAACAGCAGTTTGATGTAATGAACAAACATTATAAAAAGCTTGAGAGTCGCCTGGAGGAAATGCTCTCTAGGATTGCTAAGGAAACTGAGGAAATCAAGGACTTGGAGTGGCAGCTCACTGATGGTAAGTTTTTCTTTTTGTCTTAGAGTATTGCTTGTGTTCAGGATAACATGACAATTGAATTGAGGATTCAGTTTTGTTTATCTTTGCTTAAATCAAATACAGAATGTACAGGAAAAGGTTGAAAAACTATTCTTAACTGATCTAAAAAGAGACTGAGTAATTTTTTTGTAGTGTGTTCACCTCGCTTGTGTATGGTTGAGGAAGGCATTTTGCAGGGGCTTTTCTCTTTCTTTTTTTTTTTCCTTCCTTGGCAGGGAAGTTTTGGAAACTGACTTTATTAAGTCAGTGAACTACATTTATGTATGTATTTACTGTATACCTGGTGTATGTGACAGTAAATATCCCAGAAAATAATATGACTATAAAACCTGAAACAAAATTGATTTAGGTGTGAAGGTAGCAGATGTCACTGTAGATGGGGGGCAGGAATGCACAGAGAACTGCAGTTTCTTTTTCACTCTTCCAGTGGTCAGGTTAATATGGTAATACGGGACCCTGTAGCCTCTGAAACACAGCACAGGCATTTTCTGGTTGAGTTCCTTTTACTACGTATTCCAGCAGGTGAAAATCTGAAAGACTTAAGAAAGGCAGGTTTTTTTGTTTTGTAAATGAGTGTGGTGTCTTAACTATCTCAATTTTGTTTTGCATTTCTGCAGGTCAAATAGCAACAAATGAAGCACTGAAACGGGATTTAGAAAGTATTATCATTGGATTACAGCAATACCTGGAAAGCATTAAGTGTCAGGCAAAACAGGCCAATGATGAATGTAAGGAGTTGCAGAAGGATAAAGAATCTTTGCTACAAAGATTGGCAGATCTAGAGGAGGAAAGAAACAACCTGGAAATAGTTGCCATGGATGCAGAATGTATGAGAAATGTAAGGCTTAATACTATGTTTCTTCCCCAATTCAGACACCTGAGAATAAACTTAAAAAAAACCAACCAAAACAAACAAACAAAAAAAGCAAATGACCAAATTGGGAATAGCAAAGCACAGTTTCTTGGATAAAATAACTTTTTGATGTGGTAACTTCAATTAGATGTGCCCGCGTACATTAAGAACAGAATTTGGCCTTTAAAACCAGTTGCAAGAGCCATACAGTAACTCTGTATTTTATGGAAGATGTCTCAAAACTTCAGTCTGTACCTTTCAGATGTTGGTAAAAATGTCTTTGCAGTCGATATGATAGTGAATTGCATTAGTGAAAACTGTCTGGACACGAGCTGAGGATGTGCGTGTTACTAGCTTGCGTCTGTCCTATCAGCCAATTACTTAATAAGCTCTCTTAGTATCCTGGTAAGTTTTATGTAAACCTTCATGCCAGGGGCAAATGCGTATCACTTTAAGCTACACCTTTCTAATTTGAGTGTAGATTTTTGTCGTCTGTCACAGCAGTAGCAATGACCTGACCTTGTCAGGCAGTAGTAGTGCCACCTAGCTCTAATGTTCTGTGCTTAGGGTCGGTGTCTCCATTTTGATCTGTCTGCTCTCACATTGAAAATGAGTTCCTGAGTAGCAGAGGAAGAAAGGCAATGTCCTGTAAGAAATCCTGGCTCTCCTGTGTACGTATTTCTAAAATGAATGTAAAATTCCAGGAAATTGCAATTCTAGAGAGTGCACTCCAAGAGCAGCGAGAAATAAATGAATCACTTAAAGATGCACAAGGGGAGATCACTGCCCATGAGGCTGAACTGGAAACCCAGCTAAGAGAGAGAGACGCTGAAGCCAGTCAGCAAAAAGAAGAATTGGAAAGACTGAAACAACTGAGCCAGGTAAGAACAGAGCTCTTGTGCTGCCAAAGGGATAATACAACCCTGGACAAGGGACAACCAAACTTTCCTTCATACCACATCTCCAGTGTTGCCTTGCAAATAATTGTTGGTTTAGGTGTGCCCCTAAATGGAAGGTGATATCGGTTAGCTAGGATTTAGTGCTCCGCACTTGAAGCAAGGCACAGATCATGTGGGGACCCTGTAGAGAATATTCACCATATTTAAAGAGAAAATAATACTCTGCATCTTCTTGGAAAGGGATAACTGCGCACACATCAAGGAAATGACACTACAGCAGTCCTGTGAAAAGTAGCAGGTGGAAGACAAAGTTTGCCTTTGCTGTTTATAGTAGAAATTGAGTTTTATAGCAAATACTTTTTTTTTTTTTTTTTAATTTTGTAATGTATTAGAAAGCAGTAGCTTTCTGCGGGGAAAGAACGATGTGTGCTTTAATTTGCACAGTCCATTTTATCTTAGTGTTGGGGATCCTCATTTGGATTTGTGGATGATGATGATGTGCGGTAACTAGTATCTTCGTTCAGTTTCCATTCTTCAGAAATCAACGTGGTGGGTTTTTTGCACGATGTATTCCAAGTGCACGTTCCAGATTGCAGGCAGAAATGAAAATGCAAAACAGTAAAGCATGGTGTTCTGTCCCCAACCCCTCTCTTAGTTTTGATGTTTCAGGAAAAACTTGAAAGCTGTCTGTAGAACACTGATAAATCTGTCAGTTACCTGGTGGGTAGGACATGCTCATGCCAGGTCTAGATCAGAATTTACAGGACCAGCCATGATGATGATGTTTTAGGAAATACACCTGTTGCGTGTGTATGGTGATGGGTTGATCTGGGATGGTTGGGGTTGTTTTGTTGGGGTTTTTTGAGGAGGTGTTGCCATATTGTTACTGTTCTAAGAAATACAGCTGTTGCGTATTTGGGTGACAGGTTGGGCTTGGGAGTGGGGATATTAATCTGAAGGTTTTTTGTGTTTGTAGATTAAACTGTCAGCCCTGCAAGCCGCACTTGAAAAAGACAGGCAAGCACTAGAGAATGCTCTAACCAAAGCACAATTAGCAGAAGAGAAAGAACAACAAAATTACAAGCTTCTTTCTCAGTTGGAACAATTGCAGGTGAAGTACTTGTTGCCTTTAAAAAGCTACCTGATAAGCAGTATCTTTCCCTACTCCCCCAACGGAAAGTGATAAGAATTTTAAAGGATTCTGTATGTATCTTGTTTTGAAGTTAAGTTGTATTTATGACTTTGACTGACTTTTGTTTTCTTGTCCAGAAGCATTACACCATGGTCTGTTATCTGACTATTTTAGATATTTAGATTGACCTTTGAAATATTTTCAGAGCTGCTTGGATAATAGTGGTCATTGTGAGAAGGCTGGGTTCAGTCCGTCTTTGTATCCATCAGATCCGTTTTTCCTATCTCACTTACTCCTCAGAGGATACAATGACCACCAGAATAGAATAGAGTAGTTCATTTGGAAGGGACCTACAACAAACATCTAGTCCATTTGCCTGACCACTTCAGGAGGAGTTTATAAATGATCCTCACCAGACATTAGCACTATCATTTTTGCTGCAGCTTGCCAATGTGCAGAGAAGAGTTCAGGACCGTTGGGGCCAGGACAAGTGTGACTCCATGGTCTGGTGGCTGGGACAGTGTCTGCAAGTGTTCTGTCCTCTGTTACGGACAGATAGAGTGACAGGCTTCTGTAGGCTAGTGGGCTTTGCTTATGTAAAGACAGTACTTAGTTGAAGGAAAGGATAGGATCACTTTTGATCTAGCTTTAAAATACGCTTTTCAACATAAAGGAAACTGAAAGGCAAAGATTGATTGGGGTGTTCTTGGTTTGTTGTTGATACTGGTTCAGGCCACACTGAAAAAAATGTTTGGACTCTTTATTTAAGAAACAAAAAATGCCCAATGCCCCCAAAAAACCAACAACAAAAGCCCCAAAACATATCTCAGTATTAAAATTCTAGCTTCTGTCATTTGTGCATTTGTTTGCTTATGGTTGTGCAGGTGGTTTTTTTATCTGTTTGGTTTGGGTTTTTTAGGGAGACAATAATCTCCTGAAACGACAGCTTGAAGGTCATCAGAATCAGCTAAAGAGAGTGGTTGATAACTTAATTCATCCTGAGGAAGTCTTAGTTCGTGTAAATGAACTCAAGCAAAACCTTCAGACAGGAGCTGGAGAGATTAAGTGAGTAAAATAAAAGCACAAGCAGTGTTAGATTTGTGCATGTGTGATTGGTAAGCACGTGAGAGCAACAAGATATATGTGCTGCATCCTACTGAGCGCAACTTGGGGCAGTTCAGACATGAAGTTCAGCACCCTGTGGTTGTTAAGAGGGACCCTCGCCTGAGCTCAGTGATTATATTACTGAGGGATTCACTGCAAGGGACAGGACAAACTCTTTCCCGCTCTTTGTCCCCAGCAGAGGAGTGGTAATAACGACAGAATGGTATAGGTAAAGTCAGGGCGAAGGTCGGTCTGTGCAGTGTAACGTGTTCAGTGCTGCACCTGAATTCATTTATGTTGGATGTCTTAAACTTGAATTATTGTATTAGGCTTCATTATTTCAGTATCTGGTATCACAATTAAAAAATCACTGTTTTTCTGTCTTGGAACCTGGATTGTTTCTCTTTCAGATGTCAGAATTCAGCTGATGTTTTAGGGAAAAGCCTTGCAAATCTGCAGAAAGAATTTAATGACATCCTTGCTGATGCTAAGAGAGAAAAAGAGGAAGCGTGGGCTAGACAGAGACAATTGCAGGAAGAAATGGTATCCCAGCAGGAAAAACTGGAAGAAGTAGAGGAGAATTATAGACAGGCATGTATCAAAACAACAAAAGCAAGAGTAAGACAATTTCAGCTTAGTCTAAAACACTGTAACTTGCAGCTGGAAGATCAAGTTTCACTAGGATGTGGCTCTCCTACCCTCCATTTCCAGAGAAGTATAATCTTACTGAAAGTAGACAAATTGAATTCATTTGCTTGTCAGAAACACATTTGACAACTTGCATTAGAGCAGGATGCTGTTACTCGCGATGAGGAATACTAACCAGTATTAGAGTTTTGATTTTCCTGTTGTGCGCAAGTGTATGTCATGTAGTAATTTTCATTATAAAGCAACTGTATAAGTAGGCAAAAGCTTCTGAAGAGGGAAAACTCTTCTGATACAAAGTATGCTGGTAACTGCATTTCCTAAAGAGTTATTTGTATAAATCACTAAAATAGGGTGGCTTTTGGTTGAAAAATTATCTATTTCTGGCTGCTCATTGTAACTTATTTCACTTATAGGTTAAAGCTGAAAACAGGCAGAATAAGAACAAGGTCGATCAGTTAGAGAATGAAATTCAACATTTACATGAAAAAATAAAGAGCATGGAAGAAATTCAGGGCCTTGCTGATCAACAGCTCCAAGAGGCAAATGAAGAGAAAAAGACTATTCTTGCTCAACTGGAAGATTTAGAGAAAAGGGTAGGAATGAGTGAGGACAAGTCCTCGCACTGTGTTTGCTCATGAAAAGATGTAAAAACGTCTGATTTTTTTGGCTTTCTAAGATAGATCAAATACAGGAAGGAACGCAGAGGTTAAATATAACATTTTTATTTTCCTTAAATTTAATTGGTCATCCTTGCTGTAGGTTTTTTTCCCCTGTGTCCTGGGTTTGGCCAGGACAGGGTTAATTTTCACCGGACTCCAGGAAGGGGGACTCCAGGAAGGGGCACAGCCGGGGGTGGGGGCTGACCCCACCTGGCCAAACAAAGCCCGGTATTCCATACCATGTGACGTCACACTGGGTTCTGGTGGGGGGGGGGCGCGGTGTGGCGCGGCGCCAGTGCTGTTCGGGAGAGCGGCTGTCTGGGTCGTACGGTTCGTTGTTGTGTTTTCTCCTTATCTGTATCGTTGTTGTTCCTGTTTCCCTCTGTTTGCTGTTTTGTTAAACTGCCCTTATCCCGACCCACCAGTTTCTGCCTGTTTCTTTTCATTCTCCTCCGCACGCCGGCGGGGGGAGGGGCGGCCGCGTGGCGCTTTTGTTGCCGGCGGCAGCCGAAACCAAAACATTAATTTGGCGCCCAAGCGTGGGGCAGGGATAACGGCAGGGCTGAGCAGCGGGTGTTAAAACTGCTTTCTTAGATTTTGTTAAATTTTGTTATAGGCATTTTTCTGCGTTAGTTAAATAGTCGCCGGTAAAAATGTTGCTGACTTTGTTCAGATGGCTGTGGTTTTTGAACCCTTATTTGCAGTATGTGTTTACTGCCATGCTGTTCATCATCACTGGAAAAAGGATTAAGATGATGATTTTGCTGTACTGTATGATATCGACTTATGATATGGTAACATCACTGTGCATGAAATTAGTCTTGTATTTGCATGCGGCACTGCGGTCATTTCTGTACCTCGGATCCTATGTCTTAGATTTTGTTAATAATCAAACCCAGTCTGTGGGGAAAGCCGAAGGGGATACCTTCCCCCACTCTTTCGCCCCCCCTGTCTTCCTCAGGCTGGTCCTAACTGCTTTTGAGAATTTGGAGTACCCGTGGGATGCTCAGGGCAGCACTCTCCTTTTGTTATGCCTCCTGAACGGGTTCTGGGTTTTGTTTAGGGTTAAGCAAGTCGTTAAGAACATCGTGCAGAGACCTGCCCCGGGGCTGGATAGCTGTGAGTGGCTGGGTGTGTGGGACAGCATGGGCAGATGTCTAGAGCAGTGGGCTCCTGCGGTGTGTTTTAAACTCACCCCTGAACAAATACAGAATCCGGACAATCTGGTAAAATATCTGAAAAAAGTGTGCTGCCACCCTGGGAACTCCAGAGAGACACAGATCACCACAATGTGCTGGGGTCTGGCCCATGCCTACTGAGCCATGTTCAACACTGTTCAGTGCCTTAGAGGGGAAAGGGGGGGAAGCGAAGCGGCAGGCGCTGCAACTGGCGCTGCCCCCCCAGCCGGCCCTGCAGCCCCTCCAGCCCAGCAGGCAGTCGCAGCCCCCCAGACCGGCACCGCTGCTGCCACAGCTGCAGGGTCTGCCTCGGTTTCCCTGGCAGGCACAGCAGCTGCTCCAGCCCCAGCTCCAGCTGCAGGCAGCGTGGCTGAGCCCAATGACCAACCTGTGCCGGTAGCAGTCGCCCCTGTAAAACTAAAGAAAGACGCAAAGAGAGCAGATCGCTCCGGGAGGGATGACGATGAGCCAGGGTCATCGCGGGAGATAGAGACAGAGATCATCACCCGGTCCCTGTCCCTGGGCGAGCTGCGAGACACGCGGAAAGATTTCAGCCGCCACCCTGGCGAGCACATTGTCACCTGGCTGCTGCGGTGCTGGGATAACGGGGCCAGCAGCTTGGAGTTAGAGGGCAAGGAAGCCAAGCAGCTGGGATCCCTGGCCAGGGACGGGGGCATTGACAAGGCCATTGGGAAAAAGGAACAAGTCCTCAGCCTCTGGAGGAGACTTCTCTCAGGGGTGAGGGAGAGATACCCCTTCAGTGATGATTTTGTATGCTATCCTGGCAAGTGGACCAATATGGAAAGGGGTATTCAGTACTTGAGGGAATTAGCTGTGCGGGAGCTGGTTTCTAACGAACCAGATGATGACCAGTTACCCACAGACCCAGATGAAGTCCAGTGCACAGCATCTATGTGGAGGAAGTTTGTGCGGAGCGCACCATCCTCATATGCCAACTCACTGGCAGTAGTAAACTGGAAAGGTAAAGAGGCAGGTAAACTTAAAAGGCCCTTCATGTGATCATTTGTGTTGCATTAATTGTGGGGTTCTTGTCTGAGTCGTCATCCTGTATCTTGCAATGAAGTTGCACTTTGCGATATTCTTGATTCAAAATACACCTTCTGAACTTTTTCTGATGTAAGCTTTGTTTGAAAGTTAATGTCTTTGCCCTGCTCTCTACTGAATTGAAACCTATGTGATAATGATGACACTTAAATGAATGCAACTTACTTTGTTTACTGGTTTATTAGTTAAAGCAGAAGACAATGGAGCTAACCCAAGCTTGCCAGAAGCAGTATGAATTGGAGCAGGATCTGGCGTTGTACAAGATTGATGCAAAATTTGAGCCATTAAATTATTTTCCATCACAGGTAATGATTTTAAAATAATCGATCTTTTCATTGCTGTTTCTCTTGCTTTTGAGCTTGGAAAATAGAACACAACAGTTTTTCTAGAATTCTGATAGATACTGCTTTAGTAAGAGTTATTAGATAGGACATATAACATTTCATTTTAAAACCATAAATCTCACTCAGATTCAGTGTAGTTCAAATCTTGTAATTTAATGTGTTGAATGTTAGTACGCATACCTATACGCATATATTTTAGCTAAGTAGAGTCAGTGAACAAACATTTCATTCTTAGTATTAACCAAACAAACGGTAGTTCTTGCTTCTAGCTTAATTTTGGAGGCCCTTTCACTTGGAGAAATTTCACAAGCCGAAATGTTCTTGAGTTAGATCGTGTTAGAATTTCCGTCCTTTTTCTGTTGTTTTTTTCTCCTTGTAGAGCTAATCTGTCATACTTGTTTAAAAAACCAAAATTGTAGAGATGCGTGAATTAGAGGAGTCTGTGTGAGAAATGTAAAGATCAGTAGTCATTAGCTACAAATGATGTTTTCAAGTTATGTTTGAGTGCAACAATGTAATTGACTGGCAGCAAGAATTAATTTAAAAACGTGTATCAGCATTAAAGTAAAGTTGTATCTTCTGTTTCTTCAAAAACTGTCAGAAATTATTGCTGTTTTTAGTCTTTAAACTTGCCTTAAAATCAATGACCAGGATCTTCCATATTTTAACTTAAGAAGTCATAACTGGGGGAGAGGGGAAGACATTCTAGATAGTTGTCTTTAGACTGCAGGAAGGAATTATACAAGAGACGTTTGAAGTCCTGTTTGAAAACAAAACACTCTAAGATGATTGTCAAAATCTGGCCTTTCTTGGTATGGTAGACGAACGTTATGAAATTTCTAGGTACCACAAGCAAATTGTTTCTTTTTGAGAAAATTGTAGGAGTTTTTGCTATCTTAAGAATATAAAGGAGATTCAAAACAATAAATAGATCATTTTCAGGCAGCCTGTTAGACTAAACTAGCAGTCGGATTTAACTTCTAAAAATGTTGTTGATCGGCTGTGTATTTCCAGTTAAACTATTTTACCCAACCTGCAATTACTGTCTCCAGATATCACAGGCCCAGAAGGAAGATCTTCAACAGCAATTGAGTGAAAAGATACAAACCGTGCATCAGCTACACGAGGCAGCTTTAGAACTGCAAAAGCAAATGGAGAAACAGCAAAGAGAAGCAGCCGAAATCCAGAAAGAGCTTGCAGACGTGCAGAGTTATCTTGCTTCTGTAAATCCTGAAGACCCAAGACATGTGAGTAAAACTGGAATCTGAAGTTTTTATGTGCTGCACGGTTCATGCACTGAGCAATGTAGTAAAGGCTACTTTAACAGATTACCATTCAGTTGTGCCTGTTTCATGGATTATATATTCTTTCACTGTGTATTAATTTCTTTAGCTGTTACCATTTTGAAAAACAGACAATTCCTGACAGTTGAAAGAAAAAAACCACCACTGGACAAAAAAACCAGCTTTGGTAAAACACTTAGGCACCTAATTTTCAATGCGGTTGTTGTACAGCGTGTTGAGAACTAGATCTTGATGCTTTGAGAGCACATGCTGCACAGAGCCTCGGAGATGATTTCTGTGGAAGAAATCCTTAATGCGTCTTTTGTTAGAATCTGGCCTTAAAGAGTTGTAAAGGTCGATGTCACTGCTACAGGCCTATGCTGAAGTCCTGCTTTGTCAGAGAGCTCTTGCATTGGCACAGAAGTCTGTTTGCAAGAGGTTGGCCTAGAAAAACTGGCTGGAGTAGCAGATGTCGCTGACCTGGGCACAGAGGTGACAGCTTCTACTGGTACTCGAGCGTGGAACCGCAGGCAGCCGAAGGCAGCGGCAGCTTTGGCTTTACACCATCATCCAGCATCCTAAAACTGGAATCGACTTTCAATAAGTAGTTCTAATTCTGAAAAGATTCATGCTGCCTTTTGGGGGGCCCGGTGCCGGTCCGCCGCCGCGTGCGGTGCTGCCGTTACCGACAGGCCCGGCGAGGGCGGAGGGACCCGGCCCTGGGCCGGGGCAAAGCCCGGTGCGCCGCTGGCTCTGGCTTTCGTCTCTTCCATCTCCAGGGAAGCAAGACTTTAGATTTCGGAGTGAAGTGTGCTCAGGTACAGCAAATGCTTGTAGAACTTTTAAATTAGAATGAAATTGAATTACTTTATTAACAGTGTTTTAAAAAAGCTTCTGTCTTTTTAAAGGACAGCTTTCCAGGCCAGCTCGATACTTTTAAGTGTGCCAAGAAAGAATTTTTCTGCTTGGCTCCTGTCTTCAGCCGAGGCCTGCAAACGGTTTTAAAACGCGCATATTTGTGTTTCAACAAACTTCCCGCTCGGCTGTTGAGCAGCGGCCGGGCGCTGAGGTGCGGCCGGGCCCTGCCCGCGCGCCGCCCCTGGCTGCCAATCGCGGCTCGGGGAGCGCCGCCGGCGCCGCCCAGCGCAGCCCAGCCGGGAGCGGGAGCGGCCCGGGGCGGCGGGAGGCTCGGCCCGGCTCGGCCCGGCCCGGCCCGGCCCGCGCTGAGGGTACCGGCTCCTTACCCCCCTGAGCTCTGGGCCGGGCGTGGGGCGCTTTGCCAGCGGGACCGCAGGAACCAAGGACAAAGGCGGGTCTGTAAGTGTGGGCGGGCGGGTTCGAGCAGCGCTCCTGGTCCGTTCGGCGGCTGCAGCGAAATGACTCAGCGGCAGCGGCTTGGCTTTTACTGGCGGAGATTTCGCCTGTTGGAAGGCGAACGGTAGTTTGGCTTTGACAGGGTGACAGGTAGAGCTGTACTAATGCGAATGGTAAAAATAACTTCCGGTTTAATGCATTAAAATACAGAAACTATGTTTTTACTCTTGTTACAGAAGCAGCTTCGTAAGTGACTTTTTCCGAGAACTTGTATTTAAAATTTCTACTGCTAGCTTGTTTTTGAGCAGTAAGGAAAAGGTGCTGTTTATCATGGCAGTATAATTCTTGATGTTTTTAAGTTTTCTGGCATTTGGTTTGTTTGTGAGTAATTCCATACCAGTGAGAAGCAGCGCTGTGCTGTGTCGATAGCCAGGTTTTGTGTACAGCTGAACCAATCAGCTAAATTCGTGCTAAATGCATGAAGTCCTGACCAAAGTCTGTGTGAGCTGCAGGTAAGGTGTATTTTCCGGAAACTTTTGAAGTGCTTGAAGTAAGTCTTAGCTGTAAAGTTGGCCTGACTTGCTGGTTGTTGAGAGTATTATCCTTCGGGTGGTGACCTGACATGTTCTAAAGGATCATCTGCTGTGCAAGCAACGCAGGATGACAGGATTAACGCTTCTGGAGAAAATCGTGTTTGTTCTTGACTGAAAGAGGAAATAGTACAACAAAAAGTAAAGGCAGGAAGAAAGGTAGTAGCTGTGAGTAAGAATTTATAAATGCAGGCCTTATTCATCGTGCCTGGGCAAGGGGGAGACAACTAACGATGCTGTTAGTCACACAGATTGCTTGCCAGTCTGGGATTTTTTTGTGGGGCATTAATGAAGAAGAACAACAAACACCCCCCAAGCACCGCAATGTATGCTGCACTTGTGACTTTTACTGCTAGTAGTGAGACACTGCAGAACTCGCCTAAAATACGGATTTGGCTTTTGTAATCTGTATTGACGTTGTCCTACTGTAACTTTTGAACTGTTAATTTACAGGCTCACATGAAAGCTCAAAAAGCGAGTAAAGAACAGCAGTTTGATGTAATGAACAAACATTATAAAAAGCTTGAGAGTCGCCTGGAGGAAATGCTCTCTAGGATTGCTAAGGAAACTGAGGAAATCAAGGACTTGGAGTGGCAGCTCACTGATGGTAAGTTTTTCTTTTTGTCTTAGAGTATTGCTTGTGTTCAGGATAACATGACAATTGAATTGAGGATTCAGTTTTGTTTATCTTTGCTTAAATCAAATACAGAATGTACAGGAAAAGGTTGAAAAACTATTCTTAACTGATCTAAAAAGAGACTGAGTAATTTTTTTGTAGTGTGTTCACCTCGCTTGTGTATGGTTGAGGAAGGCATTTTGCAGGGGCTTTTCTCTTTCTTTTTTTTTTTCCTTCCTTGGCAGGGAAGTTTTGGAAACTGACTTTATTAAGTCAGTGAACTACATTTATGTATGTATTTACTGTATACCTGGTGTATGTGACAGTAAATATCCCAGAAAATAATATGACTATAAAACCTGAAACAAAATTGATTTAGGTGTGAAGGTAGCAGATGTCACTGTAGATGGGGGGCAGGAATGCACAGAGAACTGCAGTTTCTTTTTCACTCTTCCAGTGGTCAGGTTAATATGGTAATACGGGACCCTGTAGCCTCTGAAACACAGCACAGGCATTTTCTGGTTGAGTTCCTTTTACTACGTATTCCAGCAGGTGAAAATCTGAAAGACTTAAGAAAGGCAGGTTTTTTTGTTTTGTAAATGAGTGTGGTGTCTTAACTATCTCAATTTTGTTTTGCATTTCTGCAGGTCAAATAGCAACAAATGAAGCACTGAAACGGGATTTAGAAAGTATTATCATTGGATTACAGCAATACCTGGAAAGCATTAAGTGTCAGGCAAAACAGGCCAATGATGAATGTAAGGAGTTGCAGAAGGATAAAGAATCTTTGCTACAAAGATTGGCAGATCTAGAGGAGGAAAGAAACAACCTGGACATAGTTGCCATGGATGCAGAATGTATGAGAAATGTAAGGCTTAATACTATGTTTCTTCCCCAATTCAGACACCTGAGAATAAACTTAAAAAAAACCAACCAAAACAAACAAACAAAAAAAGCAAATGACCAAATTGGGAATAGCAAAGCACAGTTTCTTGGATAAAATAACTTTTTGATGTGGTAACTTCAATTAGATGTGCCCGCGTACATTAAGAACAGAATTTGGCCTTTAAAACCAGTTGCAAGAGCCATACAGTAACTCTGTATTTTATGGAAGATGTCTCAAAACTTCAGGCTGTACCTTTCAGATGTTGCTAAAAATGTCTTTGCAGTCGATATGATAGTGAATTGCATTAGTGAAAACTGTCTGGACACGAGCTGAGGATGTGCGTGTTACTAGCTTGCGTCTGTCCTATCAGCCAATTACTTAATAAGCTCTCTTAGTATCCTGGTAAGTTTTATGTAAACCTTCATGCCAGGGACAAATGCGTATCACTTTAAGCTACACCTTTCTAATTTGAGTGTAGATTTTTGTCGTCTGTCACAGCAGTAGCAATGACCTGACCTTGTCAGGCAGTAGTAGTGCCACCTAGCTCTAATGTTCTGTGCTTAGGGTCGGTGTCTCCATTTTGATCTGTCTGCTCTCACATTGATAATGAGTTCCTGAGTAGCAGAGGAAGAAAGGCAATGTCCTGTAAGAAATCCTGGCTCTCCTGTGTACGTATTTCTAAAATGAATGTAAAATTCCAGGAAATTGCAATTCTAGAGAGTGCACTCCAAGAGCAGCGAGAAATAAATGAATCACTTAAAGATGCACAAGGGGAGATCACTGCCTATGAGGCTGAACTGGAAACCCAGCTAAGAGAGAGAGACGCTGAAGCCAGTCAGCAGAAAGAAGAATTGGAAAGACTGAAACTGAGCCAGGTAAGAACAGAGCTCTTGTGCTGCCAAAGGGATAATACACCCCTGGACAAGGGACAACCAAACTTTCCTTCATACCACATCTCCAGTGTTGCCTTGCAAATAATTGTTGGTTTAGGTGTGCCCCCAAATGGAAGGTGATATCGGTTAGCTAGGATTTAGCGCTCCGCACTTGAAGCAAGGCACAGATCATGTGGGGACCCTGTAGAGAATATTCACCATATTTAAAGAGAAAATAATACTCTGCATCTTCTTGGAAAGGGATAACTGCGCACACATCAAGGAAATGACACTACAGCAGTCCTGTGAAAAGTAGCAGGTGGAAGACAAAGTTTGCCTTTGCTGTTTATAGTAGAAATTGAGTTTTATAGCAAATACTTTTTTTTTTTTTTTTTTTAATTTTGTAATGTATTAGAAAGCAGTAGCTTTCTGCGGGGAAAGAACGATGTGTGCTTTAATTTGCACAGTCCATTTTATCTTAGTGTTGGGGATCCTCATTTGGATTTGTGGATGATGATGATGTGCGGTAACTAGTATCTTCGTTCAGTTTCCATTCTTCAGAAATCAACGTGGTGGGTTTTTTGCACGATGTATTCCAAGTGCACGTTCCAGATTGCAGGCAGAAATGAAAATGCAAAACAGTAAAGCATGGTGTTCTGTCCCCAACCCCTCTCTTAGTTTTGATGTTTCAGGAAAAACTTGAAAGCTGTCTGTAGAACACTGATAAATCTGTCAGTTACCTGGTGGGTAGGACATGCTCATGCCAGGTCTAGATCAGAATTTACAGGACCAGCCATGATGATGATGTTTTAGGAAATACACCTGTTGCGTGTGTATGGTGATGGGTTGATCTGGGATGGCTGGGGTTGTTTTGTTGGGGTTTTTTGAGGAGGTGTTGCCATATTGTTACTGTTCTAAGAAATACAGCTGTTGCGTATTTGGGTGACAGGTTGGGCTTGGGAGTGGGGATATTAATCTGAAGGTTTTTTGTGTTTGTAGATTAAACTGTCAGCCCTGCAAGCTGCACTTGAAAAAGACAGGCAAGCACTAGAGAATGCTCTAACCAAAGCACAATTAGCAGAAGAGAAAGAACAACAAAATTACAAGCTTCTTTCTCAGTTGGAACAATTGCAGGTGAAGTACTTGTTGCCTTTAAAAAGCTACCTGATAAGCAGTATCTTTCCCTACTCCCCCAACGGAAAGTGATAAGAATTTTAAAGGATTCTGTATGTATCTTGTTTTGAAGTTAAGTTGTATTTATGACTTTGACTGACTTTTGTTTTCTTGTCCAGAAGCATTACACCATGGTCTGTTATCTGACTATTTTAGATATTTAGATTGACCTTTGAAATATTTTCAGAGCTGCTTGGATAATAGTGGTCATTGTGAGAAGGCTGGGTTCAGTCCGTCTTTGTATCCATCAGATCCGTTTTTCCTATCTCACTTACTCCTCAGAGGATACAATGACCACCAGAATAGAATAGAGTAGTTCATTTGGAAGGGACCTACAACAAACATCTAGTCCATTTGCCTGACCACTTCAGGAGGAGTTTATAAATGATCCTCACCAGACATTAGCACTATCATTTTTGCTGCAGCTTGCCAATGTGCAGAGAAGAGTTCAGGACCGTTGGGGCCAGGACAAGTGTGACTCCATGGTCTGGTGGCTGGGACAGTGTCTGCAAGTGTTCTGTCCTCTGTTACGGACAGATAGAGTGACAGGCTTCTGTAGGCTAGTGGGCTTTGCTTATGTAAAGACAGTACTTAGTTGAAGGAAAGGATAGGATCACTTTTGATCTAGCTTTAAAATACGCTTTTCAACATAAAGGAAACTGAAAGGCAAAGATTGATTGGGGTGTTCTTGGTTTGTTGTTGATACTGGTTCAGGCCACACTGAAAAAAATGTTTGGACTCTTTATTTAAGAAACAAAAAATGCCCAATGCCCCCAAAAAACCAACAACAAAAGCCCCAAAACATATCTCAGTATTAAAATTCTAGCTTCTGTCATTTGTGCATTTGTTTGCTTATGGTTGTGCAGGTGGTTTTTTTATCTGTTTGGTTTGGGTTTTTTAGGGAGACAATAATCTCCTGAAACGACAGCTTGAAGGTCATCAGAATCAGCTAAAGAGAGTGGTTGATAACTTAATTCATCCTGAGGAAGTCTTAGTTCGTGTAAATGAACTCAAGCAAAACCTTCAGACAGGAGCTGGAGAGATTAAGTGAGTAAAATAAAAGCACAAGCAGTGTTAGATTTGTGCACGTGTGATTGGTAAGCACGTGAGAGCAACAAGATATATGTGCTGCATCCTACTGAGCGCAACTTGGGGCAGTTCAGACATGAAGTTCAGCACCCTGTGGTTGTTAAGAGGGACCCTCGCCTGAGCTCAGTGATTATATTACTGAGGGATTCACTGCAAGGGACAGGACAAACTCTTTCCCGCTCTTTGTCCCCAGCAGAGGAGTGGTAATAACGACAGAATGGTATAGGTAAAGTCAGGGCGAAGGTCGGTCTGTGCAGTGTAACGTGTTCAGTGCTGCACCTGAATTCATTTATGTTGGATGTCTTAAACTTGAATTATTGTATTAGGCTTCATTATTTCAGTATCTGGTATCACAATTAAAAAATCACTGTTTTTCTGTCTTGGAACCTGGATTGTTTCTCTTTCAGATGTCAGAATTCAGCTGATGTTTTAGGGAAAAGCCTTGCAAATCTGCAGAAAGAATTTAATGACATCCTTGCTGATGCTAAGAGAGAAAAAGAGGAAGCGTGGGCTAGACAGAGACAATTGCAGGAAGAAATGGTATCCCAGCAGGAAAAACTGGAAGAAGTAGAGGAGAATTATAGACAGGCATGTATCAAAACAACAAAAGCAAGAGTAAGACAATTTCAGCTTAGTCTAAAACACTGTAACTTGCAGCTGGAAGATCAAGTTTCACTAGGATGTGGCTCTCCTACCCTCCATTTCCAGAGAAGTATAATCTTACTGAAAGTAGACAAATTGAATTCATTTGCTTGTCAGAAACACATTTGACAACTTGCATTAGAGCAGGGTGCTGTTACTCGCGATGAGGAATACTAACCAGTATTAGAGTTTTGATTTTCCTGTTGTGCGCAAGTGTATGTCATGTAGTAATTTTCATTATAAAGCAACTGTATAAGTAGGTAAAAGCTTCTGAAGAGGGAAAACTCTTCTGATACAAAGTATGCTGGTAACTGCATTTCCTAAAGAGTTATTTGTATAAATCACTAAAATAGGGTGGCTTTTGGTTGAAAAATTATCTATTTCTGGCTGCTCATTGTAACTTATTTCACTTATAGGTTAAAGCTGAAAACAGGCAGAATAAGAACAAGGTCGATCAGTTAGAGAATGAAATTCAACATTTACATGAAAAAATAAAGAGCATGGAAGAAATTCAGGGCCTTGCTGATCAACAGCTCCAAGAGGCAAATGAAGAGAAAAAGACTATTCTTGCTCAACTGGAAGATTTAGAGAAAAGGGTAGGAATGAGTGAGGACAAGTCCTCGCACTGTGTTTGCTCATGAAAAGATGTAAAAACGTCTGATTTTTTTGGCTTTCTAAGATAGATCAAATACAGGAAGGAACGCAGAGGTTAAATATAACATTTTTATTTTCCTTAAATTTAATTGGTCGTCCTTGCTGTAGGTTTTTTTCCCCTGTGTCCTGGGTTTGGCCAGGACAGGGTTAATTTTCACCGGACTCCAGGAAGGGGGACTCCAGGAAGGGGCACAGCCGGGGGTGGGGGCTGACCCCACCTGGCCAAACAAAGCCCGGTATTCCATACCATGTGACGTCACACTGCTGGGGCACAGCCGGGGGGTGGGGGCTGACCCCACCTGGCCAAACAAAGCCCGGTATTCCATACCATGTGACGTCACACTGGGTTCTGGTGGGGGGGGGGGGGCGGTGTGGCGCGGCGCCAGTGCTGTTCGGGAGAGCGGCTGTCTGGGTCGTACGGTTCGTTGTTGTGTTTTCTCCTTATCTGTATCGTTGTTGTTCCTGTTTCCCTCTGTTTGCTGTTTTGTTAAACTGCCCTTATCCCGACCCACCAGTTTCTGCCTGTTTCTTTTCATTCTCCTCCGCACGCCGGCGGGGGGAGGGGCGGCCGCGTGGCGCTTTTGTTGCCGGCGGCAGCCGAAACCAAAACATTAATTTGGCGCCCAAGCGTGGGGCAGGGATAACGGCAGGGCTGAGCAGCGGGTGTTAAAACTGCTTTCTTAGATTTTGTTAAATTTTGTTATAGGCATTTTTCTGCGTTAGTTAAATAGTCGCCGGTAAAAATGTTGCTGACTTTGTTCAGATGGCTGTGGTTTTTGAACCCTTATTTGCAGTATGTGTTTACTGCCATGCTGTTCATCATCACTGGAAAAAGGATTAAGATGATGATTTTGCTGTACTGTATGATATCGACTTATGATATGATAACATCACTGTGCATGAAATTAGTCTTGTATTTGCATGCGGCACTGCGGTCATTTCTGTACCTCGGATCCTATGTCTTAGATTTTGTTAATAATCAAACCCAGTCTGTGGGGAAAGCCGAAGGGGATACCTTCCCCCACTCTTTCGCCCCCCCTGTCTTCCTCAGGCTGGTCCTAACTGCTTTTGAGAATTTGGAGTACCCGTGGGATGCTCAGGGCAGCACTCTCCTTTTGTTATGCCTCCTGAACGGGTTCTGGGTTTTGTTTAGGGTTAAGCAAGTCGTTAAGAACATCGTGCAGAGACCTGCCCCGGGGCTGGATAGCTGTGAGTGGCTGGGTGTGTGGGACAGCATGGGCAGATGTCTAGAGCAGTGGGCTCCTGCGGTGTGTTTTAAACTCACCCCTGAACAAATACAGAATCCGGACAATCTGGTAAAATATCTGAAAAAAGCGTGCTGCCACCCTGGGAACTCCAGAGAGACACAGATCACCACAATGTGCTGGGGTCTGGCCCATGCCTACCGAGCCATGTTCAACACTGTTCAGTGCCTTAGAGGGGAAAGGGGGGGAAGCGAAGCGGCAGGCGCTGCAACTGGCGCTGCCCCCCCAGCCGGCCCTGCAGCCCCTCCAGCCCAGCAGGCAGTCGCAGCCCCCCAGACCGGCACCGCTGCTGCCACAGCTGCAGGGTCTGCCTCGGTTTCCCTGGCAGGCACAGCAGCTGCTCCAGCCCCAGCTCCAGCTGCAGGCAGCGTGGCTGAGCCCAATGACCAACCTGTGCCGGTAGCAGTCGCCCCTGTAAAACTAAAGAAAGACGCAAAGAGAGCAGATCGCTCCGGGAGGGATGACGATGAGCCAGGGTCATCGCGGGAGATAGAGACAGAGATCATCACCCGGTCCCTGTCCCTGGGCGAGCTGCGAGACACGCGGAAAGATTTCAGCCGCCACCCTGGCGAGCACATTGTCACCTGGCTGCTGCGGTGCTGGGATAACGGGGCCAGCAGCTTGGAGTTAGAGGGCAAGGAAGCCAAGCAGCTGGGATCCCTGGCCAGGGACGGGGGCATTGACAAGGCCATTGGGAAAAAGGAACAAGTCCTCAGCCTCTGGAGGAGACTTCTCTCAGGGGTGAGGGAGAGATACCCCTTCAGTGATGATTTTGTATGCTATCCTGGCAAGTGGACCAATATGGAAAGGGGTATTCAGTACTTGAGGGAATTAGCTGTGCGGGAGCTGGTTTCTAACGAACCAGATGATGACCAGTTACCCACAGACCCAGATGAAGTCCAGTGCACAGCATCTATGTGGAGGAAGTTTGTGCGGAGCGCACCATCCTCATGTGCCAACTCACTGGCAGTAGTAAACTGGAAAGGTAAAGAGGCAGGTAAACTTAAAAGGCCCTTCATGTGATCATTTGTGTTGCATTAATTGTGGGGTTCTTGTCTGAGTCGTCATCCTGTATCTTGCAATGAAGTTGCACTTTGCGATATTCTTGATTCAAAATACACCTTCTGAACTTTTTCTGATGTAAGCTTTGTTTGAAAGTTAATGTCTTTGCCCTGCTCTCTACTGAATTGAAACCTATGTGATAATGATGACACTTAAATGAATGCAACTTACTTTGTTTACTGGTTTATTAGTTAAAGCAGAAGACAATGGAGCTAACCCAAGCTTGCCAGAAGCAGTATGAATTGGAGCAGGATCTGGCGTTGTACAAGATTGATGCAAAATTTGAGCCATTAAATTATTTTCCATCACAGGTAATGATTTTAAAATAATCGATCTTTTCATTGCTGTTTCTCTTGCTTTTGAGCTTGGAAAATAGAACACAACAGTTTTTCTAGAATTCTGATAGATACTGCTTTAGTAAGAGTTATTAGATAGGACATATAACATTTCATTTTAAAACCATAAGTCTCACTCAGATTCAGTGTAGTTCAAATCTTGTAATTTAATGTGTTGAATGTTAGTACGCATACCTATACGCATATATTTTAGCTAAGTAGAGTCAGTGAACAAACATTTCATTCTTAGTATTAACCAAACAAACGGTAGTTCTTGCTTCTAGCTTAATTTTGGAGGCCCTTTCACTTGGAGAAATTTCACAAGCCGAAATGTTCTTGAGTTAGATCGTGTTAGAATTTCCGTCCTTTTTCTGTTGTTTTTTTCTCCTTGTAGAGCTAATCTGTCATACTTGTTTAAAAAACCAAAATTGTAGAGATGCGTGAATTAGAGGAGTCTGTGTGAGAAATGTAAAGATCAGTAGTCATTAGCTACAAATGATGTTTTCAAGTTATGTTTGAGTGCAACAATGTAATTGACTGGCAGCAAGAATTAATTTAAAAACGTGTATCAGCATTAAAGTAAAGTTGTATCTTCTGTTTCTTCAAAAACTGTCAGAAATTATTGCTGTTTTTAGTCTTTAAACTTGCCTTAAAATCAATGACCAGGATCTTCCATATTTTAACTTAAGAAGTCATAACTGGGGGAGAGGGGAAGACATTCTAGATAGTTGTCTTTAGACTGCAGGAAGGAATTATACAAGAGACGTTTGAAGTCCTGTTTGAAAACAAAACACTCTAAGATGATTGTCAAAATCTGGCCTTTCTTGGTATGGTAGACGAACGTTATGAAATTTCTAGGTACCACAAGCAAATTGTTTCTTTTTGAGAAAATTGTAGGAGTTTTTGCTATCTTAAGAATATAAAGGAGATTCAAAACAATAAATAGATCATTTTCAGGCAGCCTGTTAGACTAAACTAGCAGTCGGATTTAACTTCTAAAAATGTTGTTGATCGGCTGTGTATTTCCAGTTAAACTATTTTACCCAACCTGCAATTACTGTCTCCAGATATCACAGGCCCAGAAGGAAGATCTTCAACAGCAATTGAGTGAAAAGATACAAACCGTGCATCAGCTACACGAGGCAGCTTTAGAACTGCAAAAGCAAATGGAGAAACAGCAAAGAGAAGCAGCCGAAATCCAGAAAGAGCTTGCAGACGTGCAGAGTTATCTTGCTTCTGTAAATCCTGAAGACCCAAGACATGTGAGTAAAACTGGAATCTGAAGTTTTTATGTGCTGCACGGTTCATGCACTGAGCAATGTAGTAAAGGCTACTTTAACAGATTACCATTCAGTTGTGCCTATTTCGTGGATTATATATTCTTTCACTGTGTATTAATTTCTTTAGCTGTTACCATTTTGAAAAACAGACAATTCCTGACAGTTGAAAGAAAAAAACCACCACTGAACAAAAAAACCAGCTTTGGTAAAACACTTAGGCACCTAATTTTCAATGCGGTTGTTGTACAGCGTGTTGAGAACTAGATCTTGATGCTTTGAGAGCACATGCTGCACAGAGCCTCGGAGATGATTTCTGTGGAAGAAATCCTTAATGCGTCTTTTGTTAGAATCTGGCCTTAAAGAGTTGTAAAGGTCGATGTCACTGCTACAGGCCTATGCTGAAGTCCTGCTTTGTCAGAGAGCTCTTGCATTGGCACAGAAGTCTGTTTGCAAGAGGTTGGCCTAGAAAAACTGGCTGGAGTAGCAGATGTCGCTGACCTGGGCACAGAGGTGACAGCTTCTACTGGTACTCGAGCGTGGAACCGCAGGCAGCCGAAGGCAGCGGCAGCTTTGGCTTTACACCATCATCCAGCATCCTAAAACTGGAATCGACTTTCAATAAGTAGTTCTAATTCTGAAAAGATTCATGCTGCCTTTTGGTGGGCCCGGTGCCGGTCCGCCGCCGCGTGCGGTGCTGCCGTTACCGACAGGCCCGGCGAGGGCGGAGGGACCCGGCCCTGGGCCGGGGCAAAGCCCGGTGCGCCGCTGGCTCTGGCTTTCGTCTCTTCCATCTCCAGGGAAGCAAGACTTTAGATTTCGGAGTGAAGTGTGCTCAGGTACAGCAAATGCTTGTAGAACTTTTAAATTAGAATGAAATTGAATTACTTTATTAACAGTGTTTTAAAAAAGCTTCTGTCTTTTTAAAGGACAGCTTTCCAGGCCAGCTCGATACTTTTAAGTGTGCCAAGAAAGAATTTTTCTGCTTGGCTCCTGTCTTCAGCCGAGGCCTGCAAACGGTTTTAAAACGCGCATATTTGTGTTTCAACAAACTTCCCGCTCGGCTGTTGAGCAGCGGCCGGGCGCTGAGGTGCGGCCGGGCCCTGCCCGCGCGCCGCCCCTGGCTGCCAATCGCGGCTCGGGGAGCGCCGCCGGCGCCGCCCAGCGCAGCCCAGCCGGGAGCGGGAGCGGCCCGGGGCGGCGGGAGGCTCGGCCCGGCCCGGCCCGGCCCGGCCCGCGCTGAGGGTACCGGCTCCTTACCCCCCTGAGCTCTGGGCCGGGCGTGGGGCGCTTTGCCAGCGGGACCGCAGGAACCAAGGACAAAGGCGGGTCTGTAAGTGTGGGCGGGCGGGTTCGAGCAGCGCTCCTGGTCCGTTCGGCGGCTGCAGCGAAATGACTCAGCGGCAGCGGCTTGGCTTTTACTGGCGGAGATTTCGCCTGTTGGAAGGCGAACGGTAGTTTGGCTTTGACAGGGTGACAGGTAGAGCTGTACTAATGCGAATGGTAAAAATAACTTCCGGTTTAATGCATTAAAATACAGAAACTATGTTTTTACTCTTGTTACAGAAGCAGCTTCGTAAGTGACTTTTTCCGAGAACTTGTATTTAAAATTTCTACTGCTAGCTTGTTTTTGAGCAGTAAGGAAAAGGTGCTGTTTATCATGGCAGTATAATTCTTGATGTTTTTAAGTTTTCTGGCATTTGGTTTGTTTGTGAGTAATTCCATACCAGTGAGAAGCAGCGCTGTGCTGTGTCGATAGCCAGGTTTTGTGTACAGCTGAACCAATCAGCTAAATTCGTGCTAAATGCATGAAGTCCTGACCAAAGTCTGTGTGAGCTGCAGGTAAGGTGTATTTTCCGGAAACTTTTGAAGTGCTTGAAGTAAGTCTTAGCTGTAAAGTTGGCCTGACTTGCTGGTTGTTGAGAGTATTTTCCTTCGGGTGGTGACCTGACATGTTCTAAAGGATCATCTGCTGTGCAAGCAACGCAGGATGACAGGATTAACGCTTCTGGAGAAAATCGTGTTTGTTCTTGACTGAAAGAGGAAATAGTACAACAAAAAGTAAAGGCAGGAAGAAAGGTAGTAGCTGTGAGTAAGAATTTATAAATGCAGGCCTTATTCATCGTGCCTGGGCAAGGGGGAGACAACTAACGATGCTGTTAGTCACACAGATTGCTTGCCAGTCTGGGATTTTTTTGTGGGGCATTAATGAAGAAGAACAACAAACACCCCCCAAGCACCGCAATGTATGCTGCACTTGTGACTTTTACTGCTAGTAGTGAGACACTGCAGAACTCGCCTAAAATACGGATTTGGCTTTTGTAATCTGTATTGACGTTGTCCTACTGTAACTTTTGAACTGTTAATTTACAGGCTCACATGAAAGCTCAAAAAGCGAGTAAAGAACAGCAGTTTGATGTAATGAACAAACATTATAAAAAGCTTGAGAGTCGCCTGGAGGAAATGCTCTCTAGGATTGCTAAGGAAACTGAGGAAATCAAGGACTTGGAGCGGCAGCTCACTGATGGTAAGTTTTTCTTTTTGTCTTAGAGTATTGCTTGTGTTCAGGATAACATGACAATTGAATTGAGGATTCAGTTTTGTTTATCTTTGCTTAAATCAAATACAGAATGTACAGGAAAAGGTTGAAAAACTATTCTTAACTGATCTAAAAAGAGACTGAGTAATTTTTTTGTAGTGTGTTCACCTCGCTTGTGTATGGTTGAGGAAGGCATTTTGCAGGGGCTTTTCTCTTTCTTTTTTTTTTTCCTTCCTTGGCAGGGAAGTTTTGGAAACTGACTTTATTAAGTCAGTGAACTACATTTATGTATGTATTTACTGTATACCTGGTGTATGTGACAGTAAATATCCCAGAAAATAATATGACTATAAAACCTGAAACAAAATTGATTTAGGTGTGAAGGTAGCAGATGTCACTGTAGATGGGGGGCAGGAATGCACAGAGAACTGCAGTTTCTTTTTCACTCTTCCAGTGGTCAGGTTAATATGGTAATACGGGACCCTGTAGCCTCTGAAACACAGCACAGGCATTTTCTGGTTGAGTTCCTTTTACTACGTATTCCAGCAGGTGAAAATCTGAAAGACTTAAGAAAGGCAGGTTTTTTTGTTTTGTAAATGAGTGTGGTGTCTTAACTATCTCAATTTTGTTTTGCATTTCTGCAGGTCAAATAGCAACAAATGAAGCACTGAAACGGGATTTAGAAAGTATTATCATTGGATTACAGCAATACCTGGAAAGCATTAAGTGTCAGGCAAAACAGGCCAATGATGAATGTAAGGAGTTGCAGAAGGATAAAGAATCTTTGCTACAAAGATTGGCAGATCTAGAGGAGGAAAGAAACAACCTGGAAATAGTTGCCATGGATGCAGAATGTATGAGAAATGTAAGGCTTAATACTATGTTTCTTCCCCAATTCAGACACCTGAGAATAAACTTAAAAAAAACCAACCAAAACAAACAAACAAAAAAAGCAAATGACCAAATTGGGAATAGCAAAGCACAGTTTCTTGGATAAAATAACTTTTTGATGTGGTAACTTCAATTAGATGTGCCCACGTACATTAAGAACAGAGTTTGGCCTTTAAAACCAGTTGCAAGAGCCATACAGTAACTCTGTATTTTATGGAAGATGTCTCAAAACTTCAGTCTGTACCTTTCAGATGTTGCTAAAAATGTCTTTGCAGTCGATATGATAGTGAATTGCATTAGTGAAAACTGTCTGGACACGAGCTGAGGATGTGCGTGTTACTAGCTTGCGTCTGTCCTATCAGCCAATTACTTAATAAGCTCTCTTAGTATCCTGGTAAGTTTTATGTAAACCTTCATGCCAGGGACAAATGCGTATCACTTTAAGCTACACCTTTCTAATTTGAGTGTAGATTTTTGTCGTCTGTCACAGCAGTAGCAATGACCTGACCTTGTCAGGCAGTAGTAGTGCCACCTAGCTCTAATGTTCTGTGCTTAGGGTCGGTGTCTCCATTTTGATCTGTCTGCTCTCACATTGATAATGAGTTCCTGAGTAGCAGAGGAAGAAAGGCAATGTCCTGTAAGAAATCCTGGCTCTCCTGTGTACGTATTTCTAAAATGAATGTAAAATTCCAGGAAATTGCAATTCTAGAGAGTGCACTCCAAGAGCAGCGAGAAATAAATGAATCACTTAAAGATGCACAAGGGGAGATCACTGCCTATGAGGCTGAACTGGAAACCCAGCTAAGAGAGAGAGACGCTGAAGCCAGTCAGCAAAAAGAAGAATTGGAAAGACTGAAACAACTGAGCCAGGTAAGAACAGAGCTCTTGTGCTGCCAAAGGGATAATACACCCCTGGACAAGGGACAACCAAACTTTCCTTCATACCACATCTCCAGTGTTGCCTTGCAAATAATTGTTGGTTTAGGTGTGCCCCCAAATGGAAGGTGATATCGGTTAGCTAGGATTTAGCGCTCCGCACTTGAAGCAAGGCACAGATCATGTGGGGACCCTGTAGAGAATATTCACCATATTTAAAGAGAAAATAATACTCTGCATCTTCTTGGAAAGGGATAACTGCGCACACATCAAGGAAATGACACTACAGCAGTCCTGTGAAAAGTAGCAGGTGGAAGACAAAGTTTGCCTTTGCTGTTTATAGTAGAAATTGAGTTTTATAGCAAATACTTTTTTTTTTTTTTTTTTAATTTTGTAATGTATTAGAAAGCAGTAGCTTTCTGCGGGGAAAGAACGATGTGTGCTTTAATTTGCACAGTCCATTTTATCTTAGTGTTGGGGATCCTCATTTGGATTTGTGGATGATGATGATGTGCGGTAACTAGTATCTTCGTTCAGTTTCCATTCTTCAGAAATCAACGTGGTGGGTTTTTTGCACGATGTATTCCAAGTGCACGTTCCAGATTGCAGGCAGAAATGAAAATGCAAAACAGTAAAGCATGGTGTTCTGTCCCCAACCCCTCTCTTAGTTTTGATGTTTCAGGAAAAACTTGAAAGCTGTCTGTAGAACACTGATAAATCTGTCAGTTACCTGGTGGGTAGGACATGCTCATGCCAGGTCTAGATCAGAATTTACAGGACCAGCCATGATGATGATGTTTTAGGAAATACACCTGTTGCGTGTGTATGGTGATGGGTTGATCTGGGATGGTTGGGGTTGTTTTGTTGGGGTTTTTTGAGGAGGTGTTGCCATATTGTTACTGTTCTAAGAAATACAGCTGTTGCGTATTTGGGTGACAGGTTGGGCTTGGGAGTGGGGATATTAATCTGAAGGTTTTTTGTGTTTGTAGATTAAACTGTCAGCCCTGCAAGCCGCACTTGAAAAAGACAGGCAAGCACTAGAGAATGCTCTAACCAAAGCACAATTAGCAGAAGAGAAAGAACAACAAAATTACAAGCTTCTTTCTCAGTTGGAACAATTGCAGGTGAAGTATTTGTTGCCTTTAAAAAGCTACCTGATAAGCAGTATCTTTCCCTACTCCCCCAACGGAAAGTGATAAGAATTTTAAAGGATTCTGTATGTATCTTGTTTTGAAGTTAAGTTGTATTTATGACTTTGACTTTTGTTTTCTTGTCCAGAAGCATTACACCATGGTCTGTTATCTGACTATTTTAGATATTTAGATTGACCTTTGAAATATTTTCAGAGCTGCTTGGATAATAGTGGTCATTGTGAGAAGGCTGGGTTCAGTCCGTCTTTGTATCCATCAGATCCATTTTTCCTATCTCACTCACTCCTCAGAGGATACAATGACCACCAGAATAGAATAGAGTAGTTCATTTGGAAGGGACCTACAACAAACATCTAGTCCATTTGCCTGACCACTTCAGGAGGAGTTTATAAATGATCCTCACCAGACATTAGCACGATCATTTTTGCTGCAGCTTGCCAATGTGCAGAGAAGAGTTCAGGACCGTTGGGGCCAGGACAAGTGTGACTCCATGGTCTGGTGGCTGGGACAGTGTCTGCAAGTGTTCTGTCCTCTGTTACGGACAGATAGAGTGACAGGCTTCTGTAGGCTAGTGGGCTTTGCTTATGTAAAGACAGTACTTAGTTGAAGGAAAGGATAGGATCACTTTTGATCTAGCTTTAAAATACGCTTTTCAACATAAAGGAAACTGAAAGGCAAAGATTGATTGGGGTGTTCTTGGTTTGTTGTTGATACTGGTTCAGGCCACACTGAAAAAAATGTTTGGACTCTTTATTTAAGAAACAAAAAATGCCCAATGCCCCCAAAAAACCAACAACAAAAGCCCCAAAACATATCTCAGTATTAAAATTCTAGCTTCTGTCATTTGTGCATTTGTTTGCTTATGGTTGTGCAGGTGGTTTTTTTATCTGTTTGGTTTGGGTTTTTTAGGGAGACAATAATCTCCTGAAACGACACCTTGAATATCTTCAGAATCAGCTAAAGAGAGTGGTTGATAACTTAATTCATCCTGAGGAAGTCTTAGTTCGTGTAAATGAAATCAAGGAAAAGCTTCAGACAGGAGCTGGAGAGATTAAGTGAGTAAAATAAAAGCACAAGCAGTGTTAGATTTGTGCATGTGTGATTGGTAAGCACGTGAGAGCAACAAGATATATGTGCTGCATCCTACTGAGCGCAACTTGGGGCAGTTCAGACATGAAGTTCAGCACCCTGTGGTTGTTAAGAGGGACCCTCGCCTGAGCTCAGTGATTATATTACTGAGGGATTCACTGCAAGGGACAGGACAAACTCTTTCCCGCTCTTTGTCCCCAGCAGAGGAGTGGTAATAACGACAGAATGGTATAGGTAAAGTCAGGGCGAAGGTCGGTCTGTGCAGTGTAACGTGTTCAGTGCTGCACCTGAATTCATTTATGTTGGATGTCTTAAACTTGAATTATTGTATTAGGCTTCATTATTTCAGTATCTGGTATCACAATTAAAAAATCACTGTTTTTCTGTCTTGGAACCTGGATTGTTTCTCTTTCAGATGTCAGAATTCAGCTGATGTTTTAGGGAAAAGCCTTGCATATCTGCAGAAAGAATTTAATGACATCCTTGCTGATGCTAAGAGAGAAAAAGAGGAAGCGTGGGCTAGACAGAGACAATTGCAGGAAGAAATGGTATCCCAGCAGGAAAAACTGGAAGAAGTAGAGGAGAATTATAGACAGGCATGTATCAAAACAACAAAAGCAAGAGTAAGACAATTTCAGCTTAGTCTAAAACACTGTAACTTGCAGCTGGAAGATCAAGTTTCACTAGGATGTGGCTCTCCTACCCTCCATCTTCCAGAGAAGTATAATCTTACTGAAAGTAGACAAATTGAATTCATTTGCTTGTCAGAAACACATTTGACAACTTGCATTAGAGCAGGGTGCTGTTACTCGCGATGAGGAATACTAACCAGTATTAGAGTTTTGATTTTCCTGTTGTGCGCAAGTGTATGTCATGTAGTAATTTTCATTATAAAGCAACTGTATAAGTAGGTAAAAGCTTCTGAAGAGGGAAAACTCTTCTGATACAAAGTATGCTGGTAACTGCATTTCCTAAAGAGTTATTTGTATAAATCACTAAAATAGGGTGGCTTTTGGTTGAAAAATTATCTATTTCTGGCTGCTCATTGTAACTTATTTCACTTATAGGTTAAAGCTGAAAACAGGCAGAATAAGAACAAGGTCGATCAGTTAGAGAATGAAATTCAACATTTACATGAAAAAATAAAGAGCATGGAAGAAATTCAGGGCCTTGCTGATCAACAGCTCCAAGAGGCAAATGAAGAGAAAAAGACTATTCTTGCTCAACTGGAAGATTTAGAGAAAAGGGTAGGAATGAGTGAGGACAAGTCCTCGCACTGTGTTTGCTCATGAAAAGATGTAAAAACGTCTGATTTTTTTGGCTTTCTAAGATAGATCAAATACAGGAAGGAACGCAGAGGTTAAATATAACATTTTTATTTTCCTTAAATGTAATTGGTCGTCCTTGCTGTAGGTTTTTTTCCCCTGTTACTTCTATGCATACAATACAAAATGGGCCACGTGTGGGGAAGAAGTCACACCAACAGAAAGCCTTTCTTCCTTGCTGCTTTTTACTTCAAACTTATAAAACCTATTGTTTTCCTGGTTTCGGAAAAAAACAGAAGATGCCATAGCACAAATGCAGTTTGTCAGTCTAGAAAAAGAGCTGAAGGAATTAAAGAGAGCAAGCATCACTTCGGATAGACTGGCAGCCACAGAGCTCTCCACTGCTAAAAATGAGCTAAAGGCTCTTCATGGGACTGTTCTCAGAAGTAATCAAGAGCGAGCTGAGATAAATCAACATTGATAATGAATTGCTTGTATATTAGTGCTTTCCAATGCCATCATAATAAGAGCAGTCGTGGTGTTGTCTTTCGAATTCAGTTTCAAAGCTTTATTCTGAATTGTCCCGCTGTACAAGGAGCTCTTGCTTCAGACATTGTCTCACATTGAAATACAGTAGATGAGTGCCTTAGTACATTTGGGTATGGACAGGCATTCTTGCTGTGTGTTAGAAGGTGAGGGAGAGGCAAGTTTAATCTCTCATTAACTGAAAGTCAAACAATAGATAATACATTGTTATGTAAGGCAGAAAAGCAAAAGAAGCGACTATGGAAGCTTGGTCTTAGGCTTCAAATTTTTAAAACTAGAAACCATTTCTGGCTGTATACTAAGATGTCCTCTGTAGAAATACTGTAAAATTAAAGGAGAAACATTAGTTTACATAAACTTTGCCAGTTCCTGGAATTCCAGAACAGACAAGTGCTGATACTTCTTATTAGTTAGCTTTTCACAAAGCTGCATGAGACATCTGCAAGCTTGTGAAGTATTTTGCAAACTAAAGCTCAAACTAAAATTTCAATTTTAGGAGACTGAGGAAGCCGAAGAGTTTTGCGCTGAGGCAGCTCGTGCAGCTCAGGATCTTGCCAGAGCAGAAGCAGAAATAGAGTTGTTACAACAGCTCCTCAAAGAGAAGGAAGAACAAGTAGGTCGCAGATCTGTTTGCTCTGTATTATGTGAGGAGGATAAAATCCTTAGATGTGTTCAGTTCAGTGACTTTCTGAAAATGCGTTATGCAGAAGTGTCTGCCCTGCTCTTTTTGCTCAGGTTTTCCATACTCGGAATGCTCTTTCCTCCACTGACGTCTGCCAAAGAACAAAATGAAAACCTCGCTGACAAAAGTAGCTGACTTTTAAGGAAAACTATCACTTGTTCGCTAAAATGCCTTAGTGTGGCTATGTCTGTCAGCCTCGGTCATGTGAGGGGATGAGAGGAACAGTTTTGTTGCATCAAAGTGGTACAGGCGCTTTGCTGAATTAGCATTTTAGTAGGGATGGATAGGCATGTTTGAAAAAGTTTTAGCACAGTCGAATTTAAACTGAAGTGCTTTGCTTTGATTTAAACTTATGTTTTCAATAGTTTCAGCATGAAATGGAGAAAGCTGGGGAGAACGCTGGTGCGTCAAGCTCTCGGAAGTTTGAAATTGATAAACTAAATGAAGTAATAGAACAACAAAAAGCAGAAATTGACCGATTAAGATGGTTGTTGGATAGCATTGGGACAGGTAATCTCTCTTTTCTCTTCATTTCTTGCGGATAAGCATGGATGCAGAAGACTTCACTTTCTCTTCCGTATTTCTCGCTGTTTGATCTAAGAAGCTGTTCAGAGCTCTGGAAGTTTATTCTGGGAGAAGAAACTGTTCAGGATGCCTTCGGGTACAGTTCCTATACAGGATACACTCAGTCCTTAAATCCCTGTGCTTCAGTGGATTCTCTGTATCCTTGTAGATGAAGCAAACAGTGAGACAGAATGCAGTTACGTGGAGTGCGTGGGTCGTTCCTTCTCCAAATACGAAGAATGGAGAAAATGGCTGGTTAAGGGCCAGCAGCGGCACGAGCTCTTTGGGGTTTCTAGCTTTGCCAGCTGACGTGCCATGTGACTTTTGGAAACGTAGTGAAGTTCTGCCTGAGGCTGAAAATCAGACTGACAGTGTGTTAGTTTTCATTAGCTGGTACTACCAGCACTTTTTACAGCTATTCAGAAAACACTAATTGTGTTATGCATTCAGTTTATACTGCTCTAGAACACTGTCAGAGACCTATATGTAAGGAAAACCAAGCATCAGTTACCTGTATATGAACTTGTATTTCTGCAGTCTTAAAATGACAAACTTGCAAGGGCCAGCGTCTATCTACATCACTACATAATCACATGTATTTTGTTTCTCTTGGCAGTTCATGTTTTAAATATGGTTTCAGATTAACAGGATAACAATGAGGGAAAAGCTTTAAACTGTTACTTTAATTAAAGCTGAATGCAGTATTTATGACTTAATTATTTGCCCTGTATGCCTGTAAAACTGTGATTACTTTACAGGTAACCAAGATGAAATGGACAACTTACAGGAAGAAACTGCAGCACTCGAAAATGTACTTTCATACCAGAATGATTACATCACCAGTTTAGCAGATCCGTTGAAAAGAAGGGGATACTGGTATTACATGCCATCATCGCAGGTCAGAAAAATAAAAATCCTATTATGTGTAAAGCAATTTGATATGGGAAAGTCCATTATAAACTTGCTAAGTCTGGGAGGACCTTAAAAAAAATTACTGGCTGACATATAAGAGAAATACTGAAACAACATACACAAATATTCCCTGATAGAGCTTATCACTGTGTAGTAACAGGAATCCAGTGTAAGTAAAATCTGTAGACAGCTATTCAAAATGTCGTACTGGAAATTAATTTAGGTCCAGATTTAAAAGGGGACATTACAGACAAGCATTTGTTGTAAAACAGCGTTTGTCTGCATTTAAGAGAAATTCTGTTAAAATATATTTAGTGTTCTCTTTAAAGCAGCGTCATGCTTTGAAGTGCAAGAAAGCAGAGTATGTGTAGCCTGTTCTTGAAAAATCAGTGCTTTTATCTGTCTACAACAAATACAGTATTTTACATGACTTGTTATTTCTAGATTAACGCATACCGTTTTTTTTTTTTTAGGTTTCCACTCCTGCTTCCCGCAGCACAAAAAATTCTGGAGTTTCTTTACTGTGTTCTGGCACATCCCCACTCAGAAGAGGGTGTGGCCAGGACAGGCAGTGCAGGAAGGAAGATTTGTGCAGTCAAGGAGGATGCTGCGTTTATTCACCAATCGGAAATAGGTTGTACAGAACTAATTCTGGTAAAGGTAAGTCAGTCTCGTGGTCTCAGAATGCTTAGGAGCATCCAAAAGATGGACTGGCTTAGAGTTCATAGTGAATTTTTATGTGCCTGAGTGAACTACAAATGTTTATTACTGTTGAACTCATTATTCAGTTTAGGCAGCATTTGTTACGTTTTTGTACATGATCTAGAATTCAAAATGTGCATTTGAAGAATATCTTTTACTGAAAAAGTGATTAAAAATAACTTTTTTTTTTTTTTTTTTTAAAGATAGAAGAGTGAAAGAAGATAGTGAAGAAAACAAAGAAACTCGTGTTCCCAAAGACCCTCCCTTTGTACCACCACCTGGTACAGTTATTTACACAGTCCTTCCAGATGGTGCCCCTGTACCTCAGGGAACTGTGCTTTATGGCCCTCCTCCTCCTGCAGCAAGCGGAGTTCCGATTGCTCCTGGATCTGTTATCTATGGCCCACCTCCGGTGGGAGCCCAGGTTGTTTATGGCCCTCTTCCTCCAAACTTCACGGTCCCGCTCGTTCCTGTTGGAGTGCTTCACTGCAATGTGCCTGAACATCATGATTTGGTAAGACACAGAGCTGTAAGCTGCAGGTTTAACCAGAGGCAACTGACTTGTGAATGGATTAGGAGCATCTTTGAACCTACCCTTTCTGAAACAAAAAACCACCCAAAACCTCATTGTCACAGATTAGATTAGGCTGGTGTTTTGTGGGGGCGCGGGGGAAAGTCTATGCTAGTAAGGTTCTGGATCTGAGAGAGTTTGCCAATAAGAACGCTCTGTCTTAGTGCTAATAGTGTGGTCTTTGCTATCTGTAGCTGCTCCCGTGTCTCAAGAGGACTGAAATGGAAAATAGGTCTTGATTTTGTTGTTCTATTTCCTGTATGTAGGAGAGTGAAGTCTCAAGGCTAGAAGACACTGTGTATTATTTAAAGTCTCAGAAATACAAAGATAAAGAGTCAGAGGCAGCTGAGCAGAAATGCAAAAAAGAGGTGGAAAAATTGCATCAAAACTTTGAAGAACTCCTGCATGAAAGAGAAGAGTTGGAACACAAAATAGCAGAGCTACGAAGAGCAGCTGAGAAACATAACAAACGCAAGTAAGAATACTGCACTAGAATGCATTTAAAGTAAGCATGTGGAAATACTGAACCTTTTTTCCAATAAAAGTCACTTTTGACTTGTTTACAATCAATGTAAATGGACTAGAACTTCAAGAGGCTCTGGGCCTCTGGCATTTTGTATTTTAATTCCGTGTCTTCTGACCTTTTAGGGACTTTACTGAAGGGTATACTGGCAACCTTATTGCAGAACTGCAGTTAGAAAAGTCTCTTAAACATCATGAAGATATTGCAGATAAAATTGAATGTCTAGAGAAGACTCTGCTGAAGCGACGAGCAGAGCTTAGAGAGGCAGATAGGCTACTTTCAGAAGCTGAAGTGGAACTTGAGAGCACACGGGGGAAAGTAAGTAAAGCCATAACTCTTAAGTGCAGAAGAAGTTGTGTGTTGGGTTAAGATTGTTTTAAGCAGAGGATTTTTGTTTGTCTAAGCAGTTTATTTTCACTTGGATAACCTGAAGCCTCTTAAAATAATTCTGTTCAAAAATAAGTTGTGGTATAACCTGTGCTAAAAGAAAATGTTTCAGTCCTTGCCAGAGAGGAGGAAGCTTTTCTGCTCTGGACAAGAGAGGAGAAAAGGTTCTATTTCATAGTACACAGAGAGAGAAGGCTTAGGTGGAATATTCAAGCCAGGAGGTCATCTTTAGACAATTAACCTGCAGATTATCTATGTGGAAAGCATAAGCTGGGAATGTATTGTCTCAATAATCTTCAATTTTTGCTCTAGACTAAAGACACTGTTCAAAAGTACAATCGTGCCAAACAGCGTTTGTCCCGTACTGAAACCGAGGCAAAGGAGCTAGAGCGAAGGGCTCGGGAAATGGCCGTTGAACTTGTGAAAGCAGAACGGCAATTAAGGTACACTTAATTTGTATCAAATTTGTATCAAATGGGGATCAAGAGAAGAACAAGGTTCTTTCAAATACAGAAATAGTGCTTTTGGAGAGGGAGAGCTGTTAAAATGTTAATATGAAAAGGCATACGTGCCTCTTTAGGTTATTACAGACAGATACAAGGGACTTGGAACAGTGTAAGAGGGAACAAGAAGGTGTTTTGGAGGAAATCAACAAAATGGTGGCTGCAAGGGACTCTGAGTTCCAGTCGTTAAACCAGAAGGTAGAAGTGCTAACTGAAAGGTAAGTCTTCTTAATTTACCATAAACCATATTAGATAAAGATGTCTTCCTCAAAGTTACTGGCTAAGGCATTTGTGTTTCTTCTGAGTCATGTTTTTAATCCTCACTGTCAGTCTTCAGAAGCTTCAAGGAGATATTAAAGTTGCAGAAGGTAATAAAGAACATCACCTCCAGATCCTTAGAGAAGCAGAAAACCTTCTTCAAGGCAAGAAAGCTGAACTGGAAAGATTAAAAGATCAGGTAAGAGCTATTAACTCTGCGTTATCAGTTTTGTTGGTTTTGAGATAACTGAAAGCTGAGAAGAGTCTTAAGTTCTGAACTGCCTTGTCTGAAGAATTAGGTTCTTCAGTTTATTTTAATATTGGTGACTTGAATTCTCCTTGGTTTGTCTCCTAATAAGTATGATCCCAATCCTGCTGGCGTTTCTGCATAATAAGTATTACTGCAGAGTTCTCTGTGGCAATTCTTACTGCATTTCAGAATAACAGACTGAACTCTCTGAGGTGCGGGACTGCACTGTCCAGATCAGAACTTAGCCTTTAGTATTGGCTATATGCAGGTTTAGCAAGTGAAGCTCATTGCTCTGATGGGATCCTTGTGTGTTACGCAGTTCAGATAAATCTCTGGCAGGGAACAGTGTACTGTGCTTGTTCGTGTACATGTGTGTAGCTACAAAAATAAAACCCTTAGATGCTTCTTCTGTTAAACTTCTACATTGTAGATAATTGCTCAGCAACAAGAGTTCCTGTTTCTGGAGCAACAGTTAAATCAAAGGAAGGAAGATCTCCGTGTCCTTCAAGACTCTATTTCTCAAAAGAAGGGTGAATTTGAAGAAGCTCTTCGAGATGGAGAGACTGAAGCAAATGAAAAACTACGCCAAATCAGAGTAACTTTTCCGAATGAGTTTTCAATTAATTATAGCTACGAAGAACAGCAAAAGAACAGAAGTATCAAAAACATCCCATAAAGTGTCCACAAAATCAGTTTTGCTTTCTACAACCACCTACAACCCACTGAAAAACAGAACAAGCGAGTTTACAGTTTTGTGTGACTGAGAGCTTGTTCCAGATGCACAAATAATGAGTAGAACTGCTTAGTTCAATAATACTTAGAGAATTGGTCCCTTGAGAATGAAATTATATTAAATAGAAGACTCTGAACGACTTACTGTTGCTGAGACAAGCAGCTGCTAGAGCAAATCGGTCTGCTCAGTGTGGGTAAAACACGAGAAAGCTGGCGTGAGTCAGCTGTCTGTCTCCATCCCCATTCACTTAGGAAGGATTCTGTACTTCCTTCCTTTCTTTCTGAGATAAAAACAACGTATCAGGGTTTTATTTTTTCTGGGGGCTTTTTGTCTGACTTCTGTTTTAAGGCCTACCTGTTGTTCACTTGAGTGAGTGTTCTGGTGAGACTTGTAGATCAAAATATTGGCAAGATTACTACTTCAAATTGTAAACACGGCTTTAAATATGACATAATTTTTGTTTGTTTACACCATTAACTGTAACTGTAAACTCTGGAATTAAATTGACCAGAATATTGGTGACAGAGTTTTGAAATTTTAGAAATATTTAGAACTTCTATTTAAAGGAGAACTTTTTTTAAAATGGCAAATAGTGGCATTCCTTGTGACACTGATGTATTTCCACAGGAAATAAAACTACTTCTGGAAGAGCTTAATGCTGAGAGGAAAGAACTGGATGTCCAGATTAATGAGAAAAGAGCACAGCTTTCCTTCATAAAGAAGGATATTGGAAAAGGGGAAGAAAATCTCCACGAAATACTTGGGCAAATTACCAAGCACAAGATAGGTTTGTCCCTGGCTTTACCAGATCGTATTTTGTGCAGGTTGGAAAGAAACACACTCTGGCTCTTGGTTGTACATCGCTGCAGTCTTCTGTTCCTCAGTCCTTTTGAAATACTGTGAACGACTGCAGAGGAAGAGTTCCCTGTAATTCTGGTAGTTCCTACAGAGCTGACAGATACCCTTTGCTTAAGTTGAGACAGTGCTTCGTGCTGCTTTGTATTTGAGGTGGCAGTTTTTTGTGCCAGAGGGAAAAGTGAACAAACCTTCTGTCGGGACTGGTCAGTTAAGCTCACACTCGAGCACTGTGTGGTTAGGAGACATTAGCTAATGGTGCTGCTTTCACAGAAGAAGAATTACACACTGGGGTATGTGGGGAAATGGAAGAATCTCCTTCCAAGCAGTTATGTTGTGGCAGCTTGTGGAAAGTATAGCAGCAGCAGTCTGCAACTTCTGTACTTTTTCTGAAATACTTCCTTTCATGGTTTGTCAGTCAGATACTCTGTCCCGCAGTAACTCCCTAGGGAGCAGGAAGAGCAGGAGACCTAGGGACCTGCAGCTTGCTGGTCAGACGGCATCAGGTACAACACCTGGGGTGTCTGACACAGCAATAGAAAACGTGAGGAGTTTTTACAGGGATGATACCAATATAGTAACTCTTAATTTTTCCTTGGTGCCTTTTTTTTGCAAATAGAATGCACTTGATGTGCTTGTAATAACCTCTTATTTCTTTATCTTACCAGAACTGAAACATGCACTGGAAATGCTGGAGCTTGAAAATAAGGATCTTCAAGGTCTGAAAGTACAACATGACCGAAAGGTCAATGAGCTAGAAAAGACTCAGGTTGCAGTTCTAGAAGTAAGTATTTTTTTCTACAGCTAATACAGTAACTGGAAGAAGAGATCTGCATATTCTGTGCTTCTGTTAAAATCTGGGTAACAGGGTCTCTACAGTCTTAAATCAATTGGTTTCTAGTCTGATTTCAGCTTATCATAGAGAAGTCTTAAGTCGGCGTAGGGCCTTTAAAATAACGGGGTTTTTTGGTGCATATGAGGGAGAGCGGGCAAAAAGACAGAACGCTCTTCTGTGGCTGTAGAATGACGAACACTGTTTCCTTAGCATTAGCTTCCAGAGTCTTTTTATCTGGATTCTGTCTGTGTCCTCACTTGCAAAGAGTAAGTATGGAAAACAGTTTACTAACTCAGCTGGATGATCTTCTCTACCATTTAAAAAGGTATTCTAGCTCAGCTAGTCTCTTGTGGTTTTGATGAATACAGACAGACGTTCAATTTCACTACCAGTAGGCAGGAGACCAGCAGCAGTCTCATAGTAGCTACAGCATTATTAGGTCGGAGTATGGGATAGCCTTTGTTTACTCAGTTGTGCAATTCTAGAAAATTTAACATGCGTTTGCTAAGAGAGTGTTTATTATCATATATAAGCAGTCATTACCGGCTACTTACTTTTAAAAAGACTCTCCCTCTTTGCTCTGTACTGCTTCTGCGAAGGACAGGGAAAAGAAGGGACTAGTCAATATGCTTGGTACCTTTAAACGTGGTAATAGAAAGTGGTCACCTTGCTGCAGTACCTGAGCACCTCGCAGCCCTTAGGGTGGTCATTCTCTCAAAATCCCTGCCGTGAAGGGATGTGCTGCTCGCATGGATGGGGGGAAAATGGTGGCTGAACTCTGATGTAACAAAGAATTGCACCCCTGTCTTCCAGTCCTCGTGCTTGTATTCTTCAAAACCTTCATCATAAAATACACTCAAATTAGTCTGGCACTTGAAGCAGTTATCCCTGTTACAATGCAGTAGCTATCGAGGGTACTCTAGCCTGCATATGAGCTCTCCAAAGGAAAACTGTTTAAACTGCTGCAGCTAAAGATTTTAATAGCTTGTTCTGCTCCTTGACTGTACATATTTGTTGTTCACCATGTCTTCTTTTGTAGGAGAAGTTAAAATTGGAGAATACTGAGAGATTATTCCAGTGTCAGCAACGGGAAGTAGATTGGCAGGAACAACTACTTCAGAAAGGCCGTCAAGAAAATGAACATCTGGTTTCTCAAATGCGCACTCTGCAAAACAATATTGAGTCTTTGAATAAAGAAAAGGAAAAGCTTGAAGACGACTGTCAGAGTTTGGAAAAGAAGTTGTCACAAACCAGAAGGTGGGGGGGAATATTTTTTTCTGTAAAGATCACAAGTGATGGGACGTGTCTTGAATGTCTGTCTGTCATAATTAACAACAGAGCTATACTTTTGAGGTGCCCAATTACACAGAATGTGCTGTTTCTTACATCCCGTGGAGGCTTTAGTTTAAGCATGTCTACAGCAGACTTACAGAAAATACTCAGCAATGAAGCTGATGAATGCAACAGCATTTGTTATATCACGGCAGTGCGATCAGAAATGTTAAGAAAAGCAAAATGCTCAGTCTTGGAACAGGACAGCTGTCTTGCTCTCATGACTACTAGCTAGCATCCCCTTGAGCTGAGAAAACTTGCTGAAGTGCAGCTGTTCTTTAGAGTCCTCACCAAGTACCTCCAACAAACCGAGAATACGTATTCACATTTTACAGAGACTTAACTGCTGCTGAAGACAGCAGCAGAACTGCATTGTCCAATGTGGAAAAAATGGAATTGGATGTTACAAACCTGCAGCAGGAGGTAGATCTACTGAACAAACAGAAAAAATCACTGGATGGAGACATTATCGTTGTGCAGAAGGATCTTCAAGGTAAAGATCAATTTTTGGTTTTAAACTGTAATACATTTTAAGGAGATTGTGTTAAAAGACACGCTGTAACTGTACTGTATGGTATTAAATATCCAACATGCTCAGATACCTACAGGCAGAAAGTATTTACCATGTAGAAAAGATGGAAATTGTAGAACCTGTTTTTCTATTATTTAGTCTTCATTTATGAGAAGAGATAATTGATTTGTATAGGTATTTCAGATTGCTGATTGAAAATCTCTGTTGCCAAATATTTTTCTAGAAAAAAAGGAAGAACTAGAAACACTGAAAGGAGAACTAAATGACTCCAGGCAACAACTTCAGCTGGTAGAACAGGTTAGTTTTGGTGAAATATGTATTTACTGTCCTGGAGTGAGTAGACTGCTGCACCGAAACGAGGGGAGTCACTTCTCGCAACAACTGCCGGCCCATCACCTGCTTTTCATCGGGGCACGCTGGCTCAAAATCGGGCACTTGCAGAGCTAATAAGCAATGCCTAGTTTACTGCCTTGTCCCTTGCTGGGTTTGGAGGATTTGGGCTGTGCTACGTCTGTACCTAACCGAATGAGATTTCTGGTTTGGGTTTGCTGTTCAAGTGGCAACTGTGATGGCTGATGACTCTCCTGGTCAGACTGCTACTAAAACGTTGGAGTATGTGGCTTGGTTTGGTTTGGGGTTGTTTGGTTTGGTGGGGGGTTCGGGTTTTCTTTGTGGATTTGTTTCGGATTGAATTTCTCTTCTCTCTAGAAAACAATCCAGACACAGAGGCAAAATCACCCTGATTTATTGTTTTCTATGAAGAAGATAGTGGGTTGGGTTTTCTTCTATTTTTTTTTTTTTTTAAAAAACAGCATCTTCCAGCTTTTTGTCTTGTGGTTCCTGTTGTGTTAATTCACCCAGTGGCTGGTTTCAACAGAAGGTAATCTTTGCTGTGGTTAGGGGTGATCAGTTCTGTTCTTTCAAATCCAGGCCTTTCGTCCAGAGACCTGTTTCTCTTACCAGCTAGTTATGTCACTTGATTTTATGTTTTATATTGCAGGATTTGGAAAATCATAAAAGGCATCAGGATGAGTTGCTTAGAGAGCAGGCAGCCCTGAGAGAAGATATCCTAGAGTATTTAAAGAAACATGAGGATTGTCAAGAGAGACAGAAAAAGAGAGAGAACCAATTGCAGCAGCTCGAGAAAGAGATTGAAGAGAGAGAAACAGAAGTAGCCAAACAAGAAGCGGTAATGAGCCTGCTGACTTGCCTCCTCACTTTTGCCTGACCCTGAAAAGTAACGCAGGCCAAAACGTTTTGGGTGCAAGTTTACAAATAATCTACTAGTGCTTTAAGAACCAGGAACCCTCATTTTTAGAGGAATAGCAGTCAACACAAAGCTTCAACAGTCAGTTATGTTTTAGTGAAAACTAGCGTGTCACAACAAAACTAGTGTGTCTTCCTTCGTGGCAGGGTCACCTTGCACTGAACTGGTAACAGCACTGGAGTGAAACCAGCAGTGACCCCCGAGGGCGGGAAGGGCTGGCGTGGAGGGAGGCACTGTGCGGTGCTGTGGCCTGGCTGCTGCTGGAGCCCAGCCGGGCCAGGGGATGGGCCAGCGCGGATTATTCTCTGTCACTCTGATTTGTCAGCCGCCAAGATACAGCTGCTGGGCATAGTTCAGAGAACTTCTTCCCGTGCTGTTGATTTCTCTTGGGAGACCAGCAAACTATGTAGAGTACCTGAAACGGATTTCAAGTGAAACTAATCAAAACTTCACTCCAGCTACAGTCCATAATTCTAAAACTACGCAGAAAAAATGCCAGGGCTTTTCTTACCCTGAAGTTTCTTTGTGATTTTGAGTGGATCACTGTTGGCAGCTAGCTTTTGTTCTTCTCTTCTGCAGTATTTCTGTGCAAAGCCCATCAGCCGTTAAAGAAAATTAGTGTTTAATCTTGTATTCTTGTAGTAAAATTAACTTACGTTGGCTGAGCAGTTTCAACAAAGTATTAACCAAAAGAAAAACTGAGGGAGCTGTACTGAAAATGAGGGGCAAGAAAAATTGATGAACGTTTTTTGTCCATAGGGAGTATTAGACTACAGTTCTTTCCAACTTGGGCTGCTTTAACTTCTGTAATGTCTTTTGGTGATGGTGTTTGTTCTCACTGAGTTGGTACCAGTTAAAGCTTGAAGTGGTGGGTTTTTGCAGATTCTTCATCACCTCAAGGAAAATTCAGAGCGTGAAGGAAAAAAACTGGAAGAATGTACTGCCAAAGTGAAAGATCAGAAAATACTATTGGAAAAGGAGCTAACAGATCAACAGAAGAAACAGGAGCAGGCAGTAGCAAAAGTAAGGCTGGCAGAAGAAAACCTCAGGAAGCTGGAAAAGGAGTCCCGATATGCAGCACTTGAAGAAGCTGTCAGACAAAGCAGTAAGATGCCTTGCACAAATAAATTGTTACAATTTATGGGTTCTAAGACTAATGCAACCAACAAATATTTCTGTTAATCTCACTTGGTTTCTAATGCAGCACCTGGATTAACTCGCAGTCCTTAAATTGACTTGTTCAAAGAACGGAAATTGTAAAGCCAGCTAGGGTTCTGTCCCCTCTCACCTTGTGTCAGTGTTTTTACAAACCATTGCTTAACACATTAGTGTGTTTGAAAAATATCTGATGTGTAGGAAATATGCCAAAATACTTAGATTTCTGCTAATCAGGATTATTTTTAAACAATGTTAATTACAGAACGTCAGCTCTCAGAAAAAGAATTGCACTTAAACCAGAAAAACAGAGAAACACAGTCGCTTCAGAAAGAACTGGAAGTCTCCAAGTCTGAGCTAAGCCGTCTCCAAGATCAGATAGCATCGGAGAGGAAAGAAGCAGAAAAACAGATGTTGAGTCTGAAAGAAGCAATGACAGTGCAGAGGATGCAGCTTGAAAGAAAACTCCTTGTAAGCGCTGGCTGAGGGGGGAATGTTTGGGGAATTGGGTTATTTTTAAACAGCAAAATGATAGAACACCCATTGTTATTGTAGGAGGAACAGAGTAATGCATTAACTTCACGACTAGGCAGAGCTTGAGGCAACCAGACTGGTATTTCTCGATTGTGCTGCAGAACACCTCCTAGTTACTCCTATTTAATGCTGTTTCTGCCTTTTTAATTTGAAGAAATTGTGGTTTTTGGGTTCTCTTGATCCATTTTTCTCCAGTGGGTGCTCACAGTAAAAGCCAATCTTTCTGCATTTTCCTAGGAGCAAAAGCATGAGAATAACTGTTTGCAGAGTGATACAGCAGCTGCTGAAGCAGCAGCACACAGAAACCATGAACAAGCCAAGCGCCTTGCTAAGGACCTGGGCCAGATCCAGCAGGACTACATGGACCTCCACAGCCAGGTATAACCGAGTGGCCAAACACAGGCAGGTTCGGAAGCTCTGGCTTCCAGACGAGTTCATACTGTGTTGGTTTTGAATCTCCTCCTGTCTGCTGTATCACAGCTAGGAGTAGACCTACTTAATGCCGTGCGATTTTTCCCAAATCTGGGAGAAGTTACTCTTTGTTAACAATCAGTGGGATCAGGCAGCTCAGTAATCCCGGTTTAAAAATGAACAAAGCAACTCTGTGAACTCCAGCCAGTCGGTCACGCGCGGAGTTCTGCGTGTAGCCAAGCTCCAGTGCAGCACCTCGTTCCTCACATCCCGCAGGCCACGGCAGCGTGGCACAGCTGCGCGTTGCCTTCCCGCCCCGTGGCTGGAGAACGGCAGGCGCTGTGCGGGCCGGTTCCAATGGATCGCCCCTCACCCGGTGAAACGATGCCTGAAAGAGAGACGGTGTTCGTTGGGGGTGGCTGAGGGTGGAGGGGGCCAGTCCTCGCTACTCAGTAATTGTATCTTGGGAGCACCCAAATCCCCAGCAAACTCACCCTAACACTTGCTGTCAGCTCAGCTTAGGCAGCGCTTCAGCTGAGAATCAGGTCTCTGGCTGCTGTTTACATTAAGGCTTGGTAGTAGGAACTTGCCATAACTTGTGCAAATCACTAGATGTTGTTAACATTCAAAGCTGCTCACTAGGCACAACTTGTTAGTGCTAACCTGGGCCGGCACTTTCTTCTTTTCATACTCACTCTAAAAGGTGATTCCACGCTGTCTGACTCCTTCTAGTCCTATAATAAATCCTTTATAAATTGTTTCCAAGTCCTTTAAAAATAGGGCCCTTCAGAGGAGAATGTTGTTAGCAGCTAGAAAGCACTCAAGCAAGGCTGTGCAAGGTCTGACTATGAACAGGTTTAAGTTAACAACTTGTGTCCTGGTAACTCTAGTTGCCTCTGTCACCACCCGAGGGGCTTGATGGGCAAAGCCAACGGCAGCGTTAGGGCTGCCTCTGATCAGAGGGTTTGTGATCGCAGCAGTCAAAACGTACCTATTTCAGAAATGAGCCTTGTTCAGTTAGACGGGAAGATCCCTCTGGCTTGATGCAGCTGTAACACGAGAGCAATACGGTGAGACTGTTCTGTGATGTAGGTCAGAACTCAAGGAGACCCGGAAAAGAGACAAAAGGAAATGGAGAACGCAGCAACGTTGCTTAAACTGGAGGCTGAAAGTGAAGTTAGGATGGGGTTTAAATATTCACGCCCATCTTCTCTGGAACCGTTGGGACGCTTGGAAGCATCTTCTGAGGGAAGTCTGCAGTGTGGATCTGGTAACTTCAAGGAGACGGGACTGTTTGCTGCTGCTGACAAAGGACTCCTCTCGCTGGAAGGAAAGTTGAATTTTTCTCAAGTCTTCTCAAAGGTAAAATGCTTTCAGAAAGCGCTGCAGCTGGGCACGTCGGGGGGGTACCTTCAGCTGCAACGCTCCATTGCTGAATGTGCTTTTGTTTCCAGAAGGATGAACAGTGGCGTGGAGAGGTGCTCCGAGAAAAACTGCAGCGTCACGAAGACCAGCTAAAGGTGGCCCACCTCTTCCCCCTCACGCGAACGGGTCGTCGGGTCCCCTCTCGCGGGAGCTCTGAACTAGCTGTGGGGTCTCTGGGTGGGAACAGCAGAGGACAGCGTAACAGCTGCACGCTGTATCAAGATGAGTGATTTTAATTACCAGTTAATTGGATTGTTGAATATTCCAACACGATTCCCTCACTGACACCATGCTGTGGCATACTGGCAACGTGGCAGAGGGCAGTTCAGGAGCACCCACGGTTTGGTGCAGGCGGTGGCCCGTTTGTGGCGCCTGGCTGTTGTGCTCTCTTCAGGCAGTTCATGGTAAAGGCCATCAAAATAGAGCTTATTTATGACTTGGGAGGAGGTGAACTGTTTAAAAATAATTCACAAACCCGCTGCCATCTGCTTGTGGTTTGAGACTCGTAACATCACGCCCCTTATGGCTTGACTGCGAGGGCGTCAGACTTTTAAATACCGTCTTGAAAATCACACTAGCCGAATATAAACGGAACTGCTGACTTACTTAGGTTCGGCTCGAGCTGCGCATGTCCAAGCAGGCAGAGGTATTGATGAGAGGAAAACGGCAAATGGAAGGCACCCTGCAGAGCCTGAAGCGGCAGGTGGATGTGCTGGATGACCTGGTCAGCAGCATGTCTGCAGAGCCGCTGTTCCTAGGCTAAAGCACCAGTCTAGGGTCTCTTCACAATGCTGTGAATCTAACTCAGGTAATGCTCTGCTGTGCACAGGAGTTCTGGCTTGGGGGTTTTAAAATGCCTTTTAGCTGACTGCTAGTCTGTTACAGCCCTGCGCTCGCCACCTTGGAGGCACTGGAGGGGTTTCCTGAGGGTGGGGTGATCGTACTGTACGCTTAATTACTCAGGCAGTAGCTAACTTGTTTGAAAAGGGCAGGTTTCCCTCAAAGCTGTTTGGTTTGCTGTTCTTGTTTTTTACTTTGTCTTATAGTTTTTAAAATCTAGATTAATATGGCTCTACTAATGGAAGACGCTAATTTATTACTCATACTTTCACTGCTTTTCCAGGGTGCTCTGACGGGCCTGGCCGGCGGCCCCAGCAGGCTGGCAGGTATTTCAGTGAGGCCTCAGATGCTGCGCTCCTGCTCCCGGGGAACTTCTTGGTGAAGCCCAGAGGCGAGACGTGCTGTCAGGCCTGCCAGGTCTCCGGGCCGGGTCCTCGGCCTCCCCAGGGAGGTGGCAGCCCAGGGGCAGGGTGGGTTCTCGGATTGTGTTGTCCCCTCCCAGCGAAAGCGTTCCCGTGGTTGGGATCCCGGCACTCTGCTGGTTTGGCTCTGGAATGTTGTTTCAAGCAAACGGCTGACAAGAGCTGCTTGTAAACTCCTGCAGGACGTGGAGAAATTACTGCTGCGTTGACCAACTTGATTCATCTTCCAGTAATGTTTTTCCAGTTTGAATACACATACAGCCTTGCCTCTAAATTTCAGTTACAGCTAGTTACAGTACCACAGAATCACAGAATAGTAGGGGTTGGAAGGGACCTCTGTGGGTCATCTAGTCCAACCCCCCTGCCGAAGCAGGGTCACCTACAGTAGGCTGCACAGGACCTTGTCCAGGCGGGTCTTGAATATCTCCAGAGAAGGAGACTCCACAACCTCCCTGGGCAGCCTGTTCCAGTGCTCCATCACCCTCAGAGGGAAGAAGTTTTTCCTCATGTTCAGACGGAACTTCCTGTGCCTCAGTTTGTGCCCATTGCCCCTTGTCCTGTCACTGGGCACCACTGAAAAGAGCTTGGCCCCATCCTCCTGACACCCACCCTTCAGATATTTGTAGGCATTTATAAGGTCCCCTCGCATCCTTCTCTTCTTCAGGCTGAACAAGCCCAGTTCCCTCAACCTCTCCTCGTAGGGGAGATGCTCCAGTCCCCTCTCCATCCTTGTAGCCCTCCGCTGGACTCTCTCCAGTAGCTCCTCATCTTTCTTGAACTGGGGAGCCCAGAACTGGACAGTTCCAGTACCAGCCTGGTACTTAATTGTTCTTTGGTAATGATTTAACTTGAAAATGTGTTACTTCGAGAGACGCCATACACATTAGCAGAGCAGCTGAAGCAGAGCTGCAGCTGCCTGGGGCCTGGCACAGCCTCGGTGCAGCAGTGAGCGCTGGGCTGGGGGACAGCCCCCAGGCGCTGCTGGTGACCCTCCCGAGGCAGCTCTCTCCTAGGCACGACTGGCTCCTCACCTTTGCCGACTCCTACCTCACCGTTTGGCGAGTCTTCTCCGGAGAGGTGTTTCCCCTGGTACCTAACAACTGCGCTGCACTGTGAAGCTGAGTTTGTATATAAAAACGGGTTTTTGAAAAAAAAGTATTTTCACTGTGGATTTAAAGCCATATCTAAAACAACTCCTATTTAAGTGTCAGTGTTTGTCCGTTTCTACTTTGAAGAAAACTTCTACCAGGGCCAGAGTTGTCAATTTACCTGTTGTCAAATGCATGGATGTTTTACATACAATCGAGTACTTCCTTAAGCTAAACTTCAGTGACTGATGCTTACTGTTACCCGGGGTTGGTTTGGGGTTTTTCTCAGAGCTGCTCTCTGGGGTCCGCACAGCAGCAGCACGCTCCAGCCCTGCAGCTCCTGCTTGCAGGAAGTGAACCTTGTTCCCTACGGCTGCTGGCTGCAAGTGCCCACTGCCCTTCCTCCTGTCACTGCTCAGCTGCAGCCCCTCGCTGGGTCCTGGGTCCCCAAACAATGCTCCAAGCAGCCTGCTCTTACCTGGCAGTGGAAAAACCACTCTGAAGCCCTCAGGTGCCCCAGGCCCCACTGCTCTGCTTTGCCTCCTCCCAGCCCCCTCCCCCCCTAGCCAGGCTCTGGCACCCCCCTCAAGGTCACCCCTTCTCATCCACATTGTTAATACACATCTTTTCTATGCCCCCAGTGTCGCCTACACCCCCCATTTCACTGGTAGCAAAGAGCCTGGGCCTGTCACATCTTCAGGAACACTTTTTGGGCACTGGAAGAGAGCAGCAGCCTCCGCTGCAGCCTTAAGGTCCCACATCAGAGCACCAACACCACCCGCTGCAAGGAATTCTTGCATAATCTCGGGGAGTGCTCGCATTCCTCCTCCTCCACCAGTTCAAGGAGATGCTTTTCTCAAGCACCTGACTGCAGCAAGCAGCAGCGCCTGCTCGGCAGCTTCGTGGTGGAGGGAAAGCCGGGCTCAGTCCTTGGGAGCGAGCGCAGCCGCCCCTACAGCCAGCTCCAGGCAGAGGCCCCCTCAAACACCAGCGAACACCACAAGCCACTGCAGTTTATCTAGATACAGGTACTTTATTTACAAATATTTAGATTAATAGCATTGTTACATCACATGAGGAGTACAGCAGTCCAAACAAATCCTTTCTGTGACAGAAACAGTAAGAGCCACTGTAACTTACTCTGGAGTACAGGTATTGCACCTCACCAAGCTGCAGCCATTGGAACATTAACTTCACCCCAGCAGCAGGTCCTGGTCCCTGGGCAACCCCTTTGCAGTGTAGCCTCGGTTGAAGCAGGATGCATTAGCTGTAGATCTTGAACACACCCATCTACTGCAGAGTAGTAGTTAAAAAAAAAAAAAAAAAAAAAAAAAAAAGGACTAACCAGACAAAACAAAGGGACAGTGCACAAGTTACCCAAAGCCTATTGTCTGCACATTCCAGTTTTGGCTTTTATTTAACATTGACTGTACAATACTCTGGTACCACTGGTTACTTACAAGTCTGAAATAGTTTTAGTGTCTAGAGAGGGATTTTAAGACTACTTTGTACTTCAAATGCCACAGTGAGACTGAAGTTGGACACCTGATCACGGTTAAGCACTCACCCCTCCCCTTCCCACACCCTCTGTGGGGTTGCCAAGTGAGCAGAGCCACCCCAACCATCCACCTACCCTTCGTGCAAATGTTATGGGTTGTGCCACCCAACGAAGGCTTCAAAGCAACCCTCACAGGGGACTGGTAAAAAATACCACAGTAGCTAAAAATCCCTAGAGAGCAGAGGGGGTGTTCTGACTGTCCAGTCCGGCCTCTGAGCATTCAGAAAGTTAAAGGTACAAAAGCGTAAGATGTGCAAGAGACCCAGCCTTCGTATACGACACGAGGCAGGCGATGAAGCCCAGTAATGCAAAACGCTGACAGAAGAGAAGCAGGTTTAATAACAGGATTAATAACACGGCCTCGGTATACCAGAGCGCGAGGATGAGAGACAGATCCCACTAGTGTTAACTTCGGCACGGGGAGCGGCCCTCCCCCGGCACAACGCCCATGGTCGACACCACCGCGTCACGCCTCTGGTAGTGAGCTGCGGTTACATCGATTTCGGTACTAACGGGGCAATACATACAGGTCACACTGTACAAACTGGTATTTTCTTATATACTGTTCTAATGCCAGTAATCATTTTCTTCATTAAAATCATATACACAGGATGTATTTAACTGTTAGCTCAGTTCCTTCAGATTTTATACATATTTACGTTCTGTTAACAAATGTAAAGGATAAAAGTGGCAAAAAAACGATGCAAAGCTATGAGCACAAGAATGAATGGATCGCGTCCCTGTGCGAGTTGTACGCTCCTGCGCCAGCCCGCCCCGACACACACCACAGGGAATCCTTCCAACAAGAAAAAGCACATTGTTACAGAGCCCCTTGCTACCATCGGAATTCATTTCACAGCAAAAAATTTATCCTTTACTATGGACAGCTCTAAACAGTTACAGGTGGGGAAGAAAGGCCAAAGAACCATAAAATTAAACCGTACAAGACAAAAGCCCTGCGAAAGTGTAAAATCATGAGTCCGGCATCAGTGCTCAGTTGAAATTATGTATCGGTGACACTATCACAAGGACAATCAAGGAAAGAAAAACTTCTAGATTTACCATGCAGGAGAGGTTTTATTACTCTACTTGCCTTTGATAACCTGATTACATCTAAAGTTGTTTAGCAGTTTAGTACTGTGTTAAACTTGTCTCAGAGTTTCAGTTAAACCCAGTAAGATGTACAGAAGACAGGGAAGCGGTCAAAAGCACCGCTTCCAGCAGACAGAGGCGGAAGGTCGGAAATGGAGCCGTGGAAGGGGGGTCACTAGCAGCCGCAGCCTTCTCTCTGGGGCTGGGGTTCGCTGGTTAGCCGCCCTCCCTGCGGAGCTGATGGTTTGTGCTGTACACCCGACTCTGCAGCGTTCAGATCCAGGCTTCCATCTTGGATGTTCTGGTAGATTTTCTTGGCAGCCTCCAGGAATGCATCCTCAACGTTCTCTCCGCTACGAGGAGAGCGGCAGGAGTTACTGAGGTTACCCTTCAGCAAGGCAATGCAGGTCACGGGGGCCGCTGGCTAGACACGCTTGCTGGGGTCTGACAGGGCACACGTGGAAGCAGTGGCTGCCCTGCCCTCCCAACTGCAAGAGGAGCTGGCAGTACGTAGGGCAGACGTATCACAGTCTGACACCCTGTCCTCGGGACAGCCTTTGATACGGCAGCTCACCCCCTAGCCACTAAACCCGTCAGGACTAGCCAGGAATAAAAAACACACACTCCAAAGCACCGAGTAGCAGAAATAAGCTAAGGCATTGATCCACGTGCACAGTGCAGTTTTGAAAGAGGCTAAAGGACAGGGAGTTACTATGAGTCAAAATTTTTTTGTTACAAAGGTCCATGAAGCCAGGTGACCACAGGTACAGCGTGGTGACTCCTCCCAGCGACCGAAGGGACAGGCTGGTCACTGCAGAACTTGGTCCGAGGGAAGGAACACCTAACTGGGAACCCCTCTGACCCACATGTACGCATCCTACGCTCAAACCATCTCCTAAAACCACCTCAGTTCATTGAAATTCAACAAGTCTTTGCCTGAAATGTAGCGAGAGGTCTCACTTCCAAGTCACCTTCAAGTCAAAGCCGGCAAGGCCGAAACTGCTACACATACCTTATCCTCTAAGAGAGCTCAAAAATAGTTTGCTCAGGGTTTGTTTTCCACTGTAAAACCCTACAGCTGTACTTAGTCATAACCAACACATTCCTCTTAAACAGATCACATCTGAATCAGAACTCCAGACAAAAGTGACTTACGTTTTTGCACTTGCTTCAAGGAACAATAAACCTGTTCAGAAACAGAGGTTTAATAGTCAATGCATAATGTATTTCAACAGCGCTCCGTCAGTCGCATTACCACCTTCCGATCACATGCAAGACACTATTTTAGTACTAAACAGTATTTTATGACCAAGTTAAGGCATCAGTACACAAGCTGATTTCTAGAACTAAGCCCAGTTAGAGTTAAGCCAGACTGAGGCACAGCAGAAGTCTGCACATATAATTCCATTACTCTGGAAGTGTAAGCTTGCAGCTACCAATGCTGAGGATTCACTTTAACACCACTATCTTGTACGAAACGTTAACAGCTCAAGAGAAAACACACACCATTTTCTTCAGCAAATTGTTTGGCTTCTTCATATGTAACATCCCTCTGTGCTTCCAGATCTGCTTTATTTCCTATGAGGATTATCACCTAGTTCAGGAGAGAGAAAATTAGTCTGGAAAGAGCTTATTAGCTTTTCTCTACCACCATCTTTACTAAAAAGATGAAAAAACAAAGGAAATCTGCAGAGAAGTTTAGCCGCGAGCCCCGTGCATCTTCAGGAACACGCTGCTTTGGCAGTGCCCCCTCCGCACAGCCGGCGCGGCGTCCAGCACGGCGTCGCCAGCAGTCCCGCTCAAACGCCTTGGGCTGTTCTCGTGAGACAGGTCCTGCAAAGCAGCAGGCCTGCTCTGTCTGCAAGGAGGTTGTACTCGGAACCACTTCTTGTGTTTGATTAATCCTCTGCTAATCCAGCCAGAATCTTTAAGAGTTTGCTTTCATCACAACACAGAGTCTTCCCATGAGCTTGGTGCTAAAGTATTTTAGGGGCATGCAGAAAAAGACGGAAGGACAACAGTTTTGTGGTATGGCCAAAGAGACTCAGAAGAACCACCTTCCCCATCCCTCCAAAAGACCTGGGCAGCTTTTGCTGGAAATGCAATTTATTGTCCAGTCTAAGATCAGATAGCATTCACCCCACTACTACCACAAGGCAAGAAGCAATGTTAACAAAAGTTCAGGTTTGTTCCGGGTTAATCACCGTTTTGCCTCCAACTGCTGAAAATGGGCCCCCGGAAGGCGAGCAGCACAAGACAGCTTTTAGCAGCAAGCCCTGCTCCCCTGCCCAGGAGCCCACGCCTTTCCTCCATTGCAGTAAGGGCAGAGTCACTGGCATACTGCAAAACGGGGACACAAGCATAACTCAGAGCTGAGCAGGTGAGAAAACACAGGCAGCGTATTTAAGAGAACACCGCTACCACCACAGACGCCTTGGCCAAAGCCCTCCACCTCTTGCTCAGAGATCAGCAGCCTTGCTTTCAAGCTACGTGAAGTCCAACTTACAGTATTTGGATTGGTGAGGTTCCTTGCATCTGTCAGCCAGCTGCTTAAGTGATTATACGTACTTCTTCTGCAAAGAGTCAAGGGAGGACAGTTTTAGCTACAGTGTTTGTTAAAATACCCAAGTGCCAACAGCATAGTCGGCATCCAAACAACACACCGACACCCGTTGCCCCCATTCTTCTCCCCGGCCTGAAGACAGACGAAGCAGCAGCATCTCGTCTGGCCTCAGACCAAGGTTTCAGCAGGGCAGCTTCAAGCCCACAGAGCAACTCTTACAGCACAGGCGGAGAGACAGAACAATTCACCCTTCCGCATGCAGCAGTGTTACCGTCTTCACAAGTATAACGTGTTGTTTCGTTTAGAACACGTTAAATGATTTTCTGTCAAATACTCTCACAGAACACTGGACAGTAGAATAGCACTTTGGTAACAAACACTGCATAAGATTATTTATGCTTTACTCCAGATTTAAACAAACAGGAGATACGCCTACATACACAGAGAAAGAGGTGCGTAAGGAAGATCAAGAACAGCCCCAGAGGAAGATGGGAGACATGAGAAAGCAAAAGTATTTCATGTTGCACATCTGATTATTCCTTCTTTTAGCAGCATCTTTAGTTTTCATCTATAAAAGGAAGGCAGGACAGCCTCTACACAGTCTCAATCTGTTGAAGGCCCAGCCCATGAAGCGGCCCAGAAGTCAGACTCGTCCAGTGCTCTCATTTGTAGAGTCCGTTAAGCATGTTTACACAGCCCACTGCCACAGAGATAATAGTCTGTCCTGTGCCTACTCTAACTGAACACTCCTACCAGGTAAGCAGCAGTATTCCCTTGCCTCCCAGGAAGGGAAAAATCCGTGTACCGAAGAGTAGATTTTCAGGGTAAAGCCAGTTCTCTAAACTTCAACACATGCAGTCAAGACCTCAAAAGGCAAGATCCTCAGGCCTGGTGGCAGTGAAATTCTCCAAGAAAAGCAGCTCGCATAACTCCTTATGTTTCTTTTTCAGCTCTTGAAATAATCAAAGTATTTAGACAAAGAAGTATGGTAAGCGTCACACAAGAGGACACAAACCCACCCAGAGTCCTTCAGATCCAAGTCTGGGGGACAGACAGGACAGCATGGACAAGGCTGTGGCATCCGAACAGCCTGTCAGGCACAGAGCTACGACCCAAGATGCAACAGCACCTTACCTGGTGATGTCGTAGACCATGAGAGCTCCTGCTGCTCCTCTGTAGTAGCTTCGTGTCACAGCCCTGAATCTCTCCTGTCCTGCTGTGTCCCATATCTGTAGTTTAATTTTTTGGCCACTAACTTCAATTATTCTTGTGCCAAATTCAACACCAATTGTGTGGGGACAGTCTGCCATAACTGTCATGAAAAACAAAAGTAAAGATCAAATCTTTTTAGTGCAAGGTCTCCTTGCCACAAAGATTACTATCACCAGTTTTCAGTTATCTTTACTAGATTTTCAGTCTCTAAGAAAACATTTTTACAGCTACAGTACCCCAACTGTATCAATTCACCAATTCACCAGAAATGAAGTCTTTCCTGAACTGCTGTTTGTTTTAAGAGCAGTTATAAAATCCCTTGTCTTCTGACACACGTGCCCTGATGCTGTTTGGCCATGTATGTCAGAAGGCATCAAGCCATTTGATAGTTAGTCTGTCCTTGCGGAAATGGTTAACTGTTTGAATGCAGTAGGAAAAGATAACTTTTAGGGACTTACAAAGATACAGTTAAAAGTCCGTAACACAGCTTCAAAAACAAACATCCAAGTTATTTCAGACAGGGTAATTGGACGAGTGTCCACAGGAGAAAGCCAGTTTCCTAAGTAGATTATCAACACAGCAAATCAAAACCAAAAAGGCATCTTTCTAGTTAAAAGCAGCTAATCTTCAAGAAAGATCAAGAAAACACAGAAAGGACGAGTACCTATTCCAGCTACCTACAGTTAGTGACAGTCTTGTAGCAGAGGTGTTTGGCACGTTGGTTTGTTCAGTTGTACCGCTTCGGCTTAATGCTGACAGACTAAGAAAAAGCCATAGCCTCATAAAGAATCTGACCATATGCAAAGTGGCATTTAAACAATTTGCTGATACTGGATTTTAATTAAAAGCAACACTTTAAAATCCTATCTCTGCTAGAAAACAGAAATATTTTAAACTGTAGCTCGTACCCATTTATTGCCACATCTCGAGTAGTACATGGTAAAGACTGATTTTGTACCAATAAATACCAACGGTCTTATCCATTGAATGTGAGCTACATGGAAAGTCACAGGGCTAACAGCTGCTCCAAACTCCAATGCAACACACATTATTAAGAAGAACTGAAGGTAATTCTTAATTAGTCATGATAGCATACACAAAAACGCACTACAGTTGAGACAGATTGCAGTAAGCCTGAAACACAATCACACAGGGCAGTGCAAGTGTCATGAGTCACAGCAGCCACAGAGAATGACGGTGCTACTTTAGAAACGAAGGGTCAAAGAAAATCAAATCTTTTTTTACTTTTTGAAGTGCTTAAAAGCACTAAAAAAACTCCATCTGCTTGCGTTCAAGTTACACCAACATGAGAACATGCAAGATTGAGACAGGAAATTTCACTTTGTTCCCTATCAAACCCAGGCATGGTCTTCCCACTCGTCACAGGCAGGACTGACTGCAGCAGCAGTTTTGCCATTACCACATCAACATTTTGTTTCTACATCTGCAGGAGTCAAAACAAAAATCTGACCAAGTACAACACAAACCCATACAGATTAAGACAGAAACCACATCAAGCTCATGCACGATGGAAGCAAAAAAGGTAGGAAAGAGGGGTGAAGCATACCAGTTAGAATAAACATTGTGAATTGAAATACTCACACTTCTTTTCTGTAAATTGATGAAGCAAACAGGACTTTCCTACACCCATGTCCCCTGTTACAGAAAGAATAGTTAAGGCTGACACTACATCATTGTTGCAACAAGCACATTTTCTTCATCCCACACAAGTGGTACAGAGAGTTGCAGCCACTCCTTCCTCAGGTCCAGCGGGCAAAGCTCTCTACCTCACTACGGTCCTTAGGTGTATCAACTTTCACACTATAGTTTTGGTTACAGGTACAGGGTTGCAAGCAAGGGTGGAGCAGAAAACTCAGAAGTTAATCTCTGTGACTAATTTTACAACTATATTTCACAAGGTGATGAGAAGTAGACCTGTAAGAATTTGAAATGTAAAATATGCCTTTTGAGTGTTTGCCCTGCTCCTGTCTTACTTGATATTACTGGTGGGGACATCAAAACCACTGACAACCAACCCAAACACACCAAGAAATTGCTTCACTTCCACAATGCGAACAGTGAGGAACAGCAAGATCTTTTAAGAACAAACTTGTCCACAGGCTGAGGCTCTCCCAGCAGCCTGACTTACAAACCATTACGCTAAGATTGCAGATCACTTACACCTACACAAGATCATTAAGAATTAAACAATTAACAGCAAGACCAGTACTTCCAGGATAGTTAATAAATGCAATCAAGTCCCTGACTCTAAACAGGCAAGGAATCTGCAGCTAAAAGCAACCCTTAACACAAAAATACAGCCTGACAGAGGTTTAAAAGCCTGCCTAAAGCAATGGATTCCAATTAGTACTTGTGTCTTCAACACAGATTCTAAAACTTTTGAGACTAATGATGCAGAGGCAGTCCAAGTGCTACAGCAAACCACAAACATCCCAGCTGTGTTGATTATCACCAACATTTTTTTCCCCATTTCCAATGGATATAGCAATTTTTGTAAATATAAACTTGATTTACAGAGAAATGGACCACATGCACCTGTTTCTAAAAAGCTTTTTTTTTTCCTCTAGTGCTGCGCAAAGGGCTAAGCTTTATGGCCCTAATATCAAAGATGTTCAAGAATACCAAAGTGTGTACATCAAGAAGAACAGCCATTTTTAACAGTAACTCATCAATAAAGTGAGCTCAGTGCAGGCAGTGGTGCTTGTCCCCACCCCAGTTCACCTGCCACCAGCTACACAGCTGTAAGTCTGTGGCACACAGAATTACCAAGTGGCACACAAAGGCACCTGCCTTGATATTATTGTCAGCTGCTGCAGCTTCAGAGCAAGCGTGGCTGGTCATCTAGGAGGGGCTGAGGCTGGACAAGTAACTGCTGAAAGCTACTCCACAGCAAGTAGCATGCAACAGGAGGCAACAGCAGCACAGCCTGGGGATTGCAGGCAGGCTGTCCTGCACGCGCACAGTGACACGAACAGGTATGTGCCCAGCAATACTTACCAATAATGATGTACTTAAAGATGTAGGAATAGTTGTAAGGTGCAGTTGCCATTGTGGCACTAAAAAAAAAAAATAGAACACATCAGAACTGCTACTCATTCATCAAACAACCCAATTCATCAGTTCAGTTCACATAAGCAAACAAAACCCCTTCCCCCACCTATCCTTTCATTCACAGCTGAAGTTTGTGTACTTCCCCACAGTCACTGAATTAACGCCAGCCACACTCAGCAGAACTCCCACATCATTCGCCCTGGACCCATCAGTAAGACCTCCAAGTAGAAACATGCTCTGCATAGTACTGATACTCATTCAATTTTATGCAGAAGGACTTAAAGCTGTTGAAAAGCTCCAGTAGCTTCTTGCTTCATCCAGAGTCACCGAGTGGACCAGCACTCACTCGCCAAACAGCTGATACACAAACCGAAAATAAAATCTGACTCCAAAAGAAAAATCCGAAGAGCTTTAATAAAACCAGCAATTTGGACCTATTACCTCATACTTCCGAGACTTGCAACAGGAACAAAAGAAAGAGCACAGCTTGCATCAAACTGCTAAGAATTACTTAAAAGAAAGCTGTAGTAGCCTTAACTGGGGCCTGGACTGCTACATGTTGATGTCAGAAGAGTGGTACAAGCCACAAATCAGATGTCCAGGAAGTTAGTTAACATCTCTGTGGCTTTGTCAGCACAGCAGCATTACAGCAAGGCTTCACAGTTTCTCTTTTTTAAGTGATCATCAAAATTAGGTTGGGGTAAGTACTTTCACTATTCCAGAGTTCTCCTGGGCTTTCCTAGATGTAGGAGGAATTGGAACTGGCTTCAGCTGTGTAAACCTGCAAGCAGCAATAGCTGACTTACCAACCAATAGATCAGTTAACCAGGATTACAAGTCTATACAGGCCAGATATTGGCAGTTAACATAAAGGATGCAAAACGCCCAGTTTTTGTCCCAGGCTTTGTGTTAAACCAGCTATAATGCGATCAGTTAAGAAAGTGGAAAATTTCTACTAGGAATTCACCATTTCCTCTCCTGGATGGCAGATAGCCAGCTGTTAGAAAAACATGGTACTTCTTAAAAAGAACAGTGCTTTGGCCTAGAAAGATTTTCATTCGGTCATGTGTCATTCACATGACAAATGAAACCAGTACTGTAAAGAAATAAAAACGCAGGAAAGCTTACAAGCCTGCAGCTTTTTTAAAAGCAAAGTATTGTTTCCTCAACCACCATTAATCCATAACAGTGAATTACAGTCATAAGAAAGGTGACTGACAACAAATCTCATTCACAAACAGCCACTGCTTCACATAGCAGAGGTTTAAAGCAAACACTCTTATCTAGACCTTGGAGGGGGCACAACTCCGACATGCAGTTAAGAAGGGCTTACTGTGTGCCAGTCACTGCTCTGCGTCTTGCCTTTCCTTCATGCTCCGCTCACAATATGGAAACTCTCAAGTCCTTCTATCCCATGCAGTATGCAAAGCATCTATGCTTACTCCTACACACACACAGTTCTATTAAACCAAGTTTAATCCAAGATAGCAGACAAAAGACAATTTTGGACAGTAATTCTTACATGTGCTGGCAAGACAGAATTCCACCAAGTGCTGCAGATGCTCCCAGAACAGTCATTTCAATCAAGAAAGTTTCAGAGGAAACTCTTCTCCGTAGTAGAGGGAAATCCCATGCAGCCATCCCACACCACCCCTGTCCTCCCCCTTCTCTGGCAAACAACCGCTCCGCGGACAGACCACTTCCCACCGCTGCACTGGATAAGAATTCACATCCATGACTGGAAACGCACTGCTCCTTACCAAGGAAGCCAGCAACTTTACTGCCTTATTTCCTGGAATCCTCCAGAGTTACAGTATCAGCTTCAGTATGTGCACTGATTATTTTCAGCACTAGCAAATAAAGACAAGCAACTGCTCCATACAGAGTGCAAAATTAATGTGTCACTGTGGAACATCCAATACTTCAAATTTTCCAAACACGTCTTCACATGTTCTGTTCTTCCTCTTCTTCAGCACATCCCAACGGCAGCCACATTCAAACTGAGCATCTTCTGACCCAATCCACTTGTTCTCACAGGATACTGACTTGTCACTTGCTTTCTAACTAAACCTAGGAGGACTACGTTCACAGCTCAATTCAGTTTGATAGCAGACAAGGCTAAACTGGAGCATTATGAGGTATGCAAGTCAGAGTACAAAATAAAAACTTGAAAAGGCCAGTTTATACGCACAAGTACTTCAGGCAGACAGCACGAACTCTGCTATTTTCCACAGAAAACAGGTGGGTGCTACAGTCACAACACAGAAAGACAGAGAGACACACCAAGAGCACCAACATCTATCTATTTTGGAAGATCTACAGTGCATTCTGAGGATGGTAGCATCTACTAACTTACACAGTTTAAAGAAAAAAATCAGCGCCATAAACTCCAAGACGGGGAAGCACTCACGTGGCCATGAAATCCATCCTGCAGAGACCTAGGTGACCCTGTCTTCCTTCACAATGCTGGCTGGCTAAGGAATGCTAAGTATTCAGAAATACTCAAAGAAGTTACACGTTTCTGAGTGCCTGACTATAACGCTGTATGTAACAAGTGAGGGAAACACCTCTCACTATCCAAGCTTCTAAGCAGCATCAGAGGAAGGTGAGAAAAGATTTTTTTTTTTTAAGAACGGACAAACTGGGAACCCTGTGCAGGCTGTTCACCAAGTGAATTTGAAATGAGTCTCTCTTAACTAGAATGTTTACTGCTAAATATACATCTGTTTATTTGACAGACTGTTTGCTTGCTAAGATGTCAATTTTTATTATACTCTTCAATTAAAGTCTAACTAGGCTGTTTCAGTATACACGAAACAGTCACTGCTTTGTGGCATATGCATCAAAATTAGTTCCTACTTCAAAGCAAGAACAACAAATTCTGTGCTTGGCAACAAAGTCTGTTAATAAAGGGGTGGGAAGGGAGGACTGATTTAGAGACATGCCTCACTGCTAAAGCTTCACCCTCCTTCTCACAGTGATATTAGGCCCGTAAAGGAGGTGAGATACGCCACACACCCCACTGCGTACAGCCAGACCCAGCACGTGCTCTCCACAGCTTAAAGAAACTTATTAATAGCAATCCTGATAGAGAAACTCACTCATACAATGAGTCTAGACCTTCTCTCACACCCTAGAGAGCTACTGGAGAAGTTACTGTGCCTGACAGACATACGTACTGAACGCTTGCAGAAACACAGACATTAAGATTAAACACAGTTTCTGGAGTTAAACTGAGAAATAAAGCAACATTTTGGTATTATATTATTCCAAGGGTCATGTTACAGAAAAGATTCTGAAATGCTCCAATTTACTACTGAAAGTCAGGAATCTTCTCTGGAAAACAGATAACAAAAAAAAAAACCACAAACAACAAAAAACCAACGAAACAAACAACAAATTTTTAGACATTCAAATTCCAATAAGGATAAGCAGGAATCCAAGCCGTACTCAGATCTTAGAAGAAAGAAAAAGTCCAGAAAGACTCTGTGCTGAAGGGGAAAAACAAATGCAACAAACTAAGCACAGAAGTCACAGTGAGAATTCAGCCTTAGAAAACTCACAGTATCAGCATATAGTACATATGAAAGAAGGAAGTCTAGACAAGAATAGTGCACAACACGATTCAGTAAACACAAAAGTATTAGCAACACGTTAATGCAAGGAGTTAATATATGTTGACTGCAACAGCCATCTGTAGAAATTGGAGTTCTGCCTCCACTTCCCAGCCCTCTGTTCCAAACACATCAGTCTTGATAATCCCATTATGGGGGTTTGGCGTTTTCCCCTTGGAAGAGCAAAGGGGCAAGAACTGCAGGACTGAGGAAGTTGTACGTAAGTATACGCAGCTTCCCTTCAGCCACTCTGACATTATACAATACCATACCAAAGTTAACCACCCAGGAATTTACTGTTAACAGAAAGTAAAAGAAGTTTAGTCTGGAAGCTTGGTCTACCTGCCATTGCGGCTCAAGGCAAGTCTGCCAACTTAGACCAAGTTTTGGCTCCCTTTTTAGAGCTAACACTTGCCCAGAGTTCAGAGCATTATTTCCAGATGGCAACTAGCCAGAGGATCATGCTTCACCACACACAGATTTCCACAAGTTTCAAAGCCTGTACAATTCATTTTGGCATTACAGTTAGGACTAGAAGTTTTACAGTCAACAGTGTCATCATAATCCATTTTCCATGTATCGACTTCTCCCTTAGAGGCTTCTTTTATTTATAAAAAGTTAAATATGACCTTAATGAGATACTAGTGACACTATATTTCCTCCTCTAATCAACAAGCACTACACAGGTATTTTGACATCTCACTGGAGCCTTATTTCACATATCAGAATACATCTGTACAAACTGTTCCAGGTGCACTGCCGTAAAGTTCTTCATCAGAATAACATAACTGTAAATATCACATCCATACCAGCTTTTGCGAGCCCCATGCAGTTCCTTCTAGCTCAAGGACATAGTCAATTTTAACTCTTCACTGGATATCATCTGCATGGAGAAATTTCATAGCATTATGCTCAGCAAGAAGCAGGTATGTTATCAGAAGAGACTAGAGCCTATGCGTACAGGTTATATTAGACAATGCATGTGGTTAATACCATCAGCTAGCCAGCCAACACAGAGATGACACCCCTTGAAGACAGCCACCAGCTTCAAACTCTGGATTGTCTGACTGTTACGGGCTCCCCTTAAAAAACATACCACTGCAGCCAGAGGATCAGTGTTTAGTTAGTCTGAAGCAAGGAGCATTTTGTATTTCATCTGGACATCCTGGTGTTCTTTCGGTCATTCTTCAAGGATATGCAACAGGAATGGATCTCACAGTTGAAGTCCAGTTCCCTTCTATAAAAGGTAATGCCATCATATCATTACCTTCATAAACTGAAACAACTTTCAAAGAGCTGTTAGCTTTTTCACGTGGAAGAAGATATTTGCTGCATATAATGGGAATTGTATGCAAACAATAACAACTTATTTAGAACAGTTTCTAGATCTCCACACAAAATGAAAAGGTAGTTATCCTCTTTCCCAGGGCATAATCTTCCTTCTCTTCCCTGCATATTTACTTAGATGTTAATTAACAGTAACTCCAAGAAGAGACCAGTAAGGGGGAAAGAGCTGGGGAGAGGTAGAATTGTTTCAATCTGTAACTGCACTATTGCCCTGATGAAGACTTTTGTCAAGCACACACAATGCCACAGTCTAACTGCTACCTTACTTTAGAAGGCAGCTAGAAATACAGTCTGTAATTGCTTCAGTTGTGGTCTTCTGTAAAAGTCACACCACACTGGAAGGTAGTAACAGTTTTGTTATCAATTAATACACTCAGGCAGTGAATCCCCATAAGTCTGTTGTCCATAACTAGTTGTGAGGTCTACTACTATTAAATTTCATGGTGGCTCTATGGCTTCCACACAACAAGGAGGTTTAGGTTCTTCCTAAAACATGTAAATATCTTGGCCCTCTTTAAGATAATGGCCCCGCAGCCTCTCTGGTCTGTTTGTTTATTTATTTATTTTTGCAGGCTTGTCTTTAAAAAGCCCTGAGACTGACCCCTGAGGAGTCTCATTAGCAGCCCGCTAGCAGCCCACATGTTCCCTTTCACATGTATCCCGACAATATTACTTGTTGCTGGCCAGTTCCTCGCTCATTCTTCAGCTCTTCTGGAGTCATCCTCCCTAGCTTTCCCCATCTGGATTTCACTAAAGCATCTCATTAGCACAAGACAGTAGATTTGGCTGAACTGATCTTTGATCAGACAGCAACCCAGCAAGCTTCTTCTGATCTGTTGTTGAAGATCACTCTGCATTTCCTTATTATTTCCCTGTCCAGTTACTCCTTCTCTGCAAGCACACAAGGCCTGCAAGCTACTGGGCTCAGATTAACAAGCTTCAGCTGTGCAGAGCCCTGTTTCAAGATGTTCTTGAAGAAATGCATTTGCTATATTCTTTAATCATGTAGAACACCTTAACTCAGCCTGGAGGCCAAGTATTTCTAAAGACTTCACAGGCCTTTACTTCCCTGCCTATATGAGAACCTTGACTTTATGTATTTTTAAAATCAAGGCTATGTACCACGCTGCCTTCACTTTTTGATTTTCCTCCACAGCTATGCAGTCATACACACAGCATACTGGTTATCCTTTCAATGGTTTCACATCCTGCTCCATTAAGTTCCTCCATTTTGTTTCCTAAACTTCCTGCATTTATATGCACACACCTCATTTCTCACTAACCACACCCAAGCACCATAGCTGAATTAGATATTGCATACCTGTCCTCATCAGTAAGAGCACTTTCTGCAATGTCCATTCTCTCAGTCACAGTTCTTTATATGTTTGTATATCTGAATTTATCCTACTTTCCTCTTCCTATAAGAGTCCAACCCGTAGCACATGTCTGTGTTCACTAGCAGGAGAACCAAAATCCAGAGACATCGGATAAGTTTAGGGACAGTATATACAGAAACCAGAAGAGTTTTGTTGTCAGTCTAACAGATCAGAACAACATGCAACCGTCTGGAGTCATCACCTTAAAAAACACAAGAAGTCACAAATACATTTTAGACCAAAATTAAGTAAGGCCCACTGCCTTCGTTTCAGAAAGATACAGCAAAATGAGAACCAATCATAAGCAGGATCCATTATGTGCACAGGAGTAAGCAAGTAATTTTAAAAGATCTATTTACATTTTAAAACCTGGTACCTCCAGTATAACAGGTTTGTTTTCAACCTGCTGTCCTTTATAACAACTTTTATTTTTGTTTTTCATAAACTAGAAGAGGAAAACAGGAGCTTCTTCCTTCTACTCACATTTATGACACTTTCAAGTCCCTACAGGAAGCTATCAAATTCCTTTTAAATCCATCTTAGACTATATGATATCTAGTTATTAAGACCCCCAGGGTTGGGATTTTCTTCCCATTCTTGAGTAACGCCCAAGCACAAGAAGCCCTCAGTCCAAACCATGACAGAAATCAATCCCCAAAACAATGCATTCCAGATGTTAAGGAGATCTGGCTACTGGAAAAGTTAGACTTCTGACTTGGGCCTTGAAATGATTTAGGGTATAGACAACCCACGCAAATCTTGTTCACAAAGGGGCGCTTCTATCTCTGTGAAAAAGTGTCATACAACAACATATAACCACTCTGTTTCAGAAGCCTAGAAAGCAAAGTCCACACCAAGCAACCTCCAGAGGAACAGAGCCGTTGCCAGAGAGACCCCACCGCAGGCAGACACCTTTTCCTGGCTTTACTACAACGCTAGTTCAGCACAATTCTAATTCAAGGCAAAGCTGCCCACAGATGTTATAGGAACCTTAGCAGTGTACTGCCAACAGGCAACAAACTGGGTTAAAGACCAGAACTTCACTCCTCTGTTTAGCCCGAATAAGCACTGACAAAAGACAACAGAGAACAAGTCTAGAATACTTGTGTCGCTTTCTCACCTGGGAAGCGGCACTCCCCTCAGAAGTTGTTTTTCTGTCGAAGTTCACGACAGCACGGGTCAACCTAAGCAACGCTGCACATCGCCCACATACACAGCACAGTATACCCAAGCAGCGAACACCCTACGAGCGCTGCAGCGATCAGCAAGGGGCACGAACACCTCCCCACCCACAGCGTGTGCCCGAGAGCTGGGCCGCGGCTGTCACACCGCGAGCGTGCAGCGCAGGGGGGAAATGGGAGGCGACAAGCAGCGCAGCAGCGGCCTAGCTCCTACCCAGCCAGCCTCACCCTCCCCAGCCGGGGTGCCGGCCCCCTCCGCTTCCCGCCCGCCGCCGGCACCGAGGGCGGCCAGCCCCGCCGAGCCCGGCCCGCACCGCCCGCGGAGGTGGGCAACGAAACCCGGAGGGGAGCGCGGCCCCGACCAGGCCCCGGCTCCGAACAGCGGCAAGAGGAGGAGGAAGCGTCGTCACCCGGGCCGGGTGGCGGTCGGGAGACTGCCCCAGCCTGCCGGGGAGAGGGCCGCCCGCCCCCACGAGTGGAGCCCGCCGGCGGCCGAGCACCGGCGCGGGGCCTAAGCGCTCTAGGCCCGGCCGGGCGGAGGGGGGCCCCTCCCCGGTTCCTCCATACCTGGGCTCGGGGAGCTGGTGGCTGTGCAGCGTGGCTCTGCGGCGGCGGCCCGGTCCCCCCTGCGGGCACTGCAGCGCTCTGCTTCGGGCTGGGCACGGCCGGGCCGGGTCTCCGCCTCTCGCCGGGGCTCCCTCAGGCTCGGCTCCGCTGGCTCCACTGCGCCCCCATCACCCCCCTTATCCAAGATGGCGGCGCCCCTCGCACGGGGTTTCCCCTCCCACTCTCGACGGGCGCCGGGGCTGCACAAAGGTGGGCGCGAGAGGCCGCGCCGGAACCAATCGCGGAGGCCGCGCGCCGGAATCGTCCCGCCTCCCCGCCGGCGAGCGGGGCGGGGCGGGCCGGGCCGGGCCGGGCGGGGCGGGGCGGAGCGGAGCGGGAAGGGTGCGCGCGCACTCGCGTTGCCAGGCGCGCGCCGAGGGGCGGGCGGGAAAACGTCGGGTGGGGCGAGCGCGAAAGCGTCGGGTGGGGCGGGCGCGCGCGCCCCCTCAGGCGGCGTCTCGTGCGCGGGTGCGCACTCTTCAGGGCGAGCGCGGGGCCGTTGGCGGGCTCGAGTGGCAGCGGCGGCGGCGCGGCGCGGGGCGGGGCGGGGTGGGGTGGGGCGGGGTGGGGTGGGGTGCGGTGCGGGCTCTCGGCGGCGGGAAGGCGCGGTGACTTGCCAGAAACCCGCCCGGCCCCTCGGCCCGCCATCTTCCCGCCCAGCCGCCTTCCGATGTCTGTTCTTAGATAATCCCTAGAACCCAGAACATTGGTAAAGGGCAAAGAGGAAGGCTCAGGATGTCTCACACGCTACCTGGAAGGATGACGTCTGCCTTTCCTGCCCTGCCTCAGACTGCCGACAAAGCCAGCATCGCCTGAACGCCGCAATCTCTCCCGTCATGAAGCAGACACCGTCACTCGTTCTGGGGGAGACAGAAGCAGGAGCAGCCTGGCGAGGTACAGGTAGTCCAATATCCAAAATCTGTAAGGAACTGTAGAGAGCTCTCTTTCTGTTTCCAGTTTCCAGTAAAATCAATATTATATCTTGGTCCTTTTACAAGTCCTGTGAAACTCTCTAACCCGTTTGTTAATTTTGGCTTTGATTTTTTTAAATAGGTTTTTTAAACACTTCTGGCAGGCAATACTTAAGACAGAATCACGGGATGGTGGGGGGTTGGAAGGGACCTCTGTGGGTCACCCAGCCCAACCCCCTGCCCAAGCAGGGTCACCCACAGCAGGGGGCACAGCACCGCGTCCAGGCGGGGCTGGAATATCTCCAGAGAAGGAGACTCCACAGCCTCCCTGGGCAGCCTGGGCCAGGGTTCCGTCACCCTCAGAGGGAAGAAGTTCTTCCTCGGGTTCAGCTGGAGCTTCCTCTGCTTCAGTTTGTGCCCGTTGCCCCTTGTCCTGTCGCTGGGCACCACTGGAAAGAGTCTGGCCCCGTCCTCCTGACACCCACCCTGCAGATATTTAGAGGCATTTCTAAGATCCTCTCTCAGCCTTCTCTTCTTCAGGCTGAACAAGCCCAGCTCCCTCAGCCTTTCCTCATAGGAGAGATGCTCCCGTCCCCTCATCATCCTCGTAGCCCTCCGCTGAGCTCTCTCCAGTAGCTCCTCATCTTTCTTGAACTGGGGAGCCCGGCACTGCACGCAGCACTGCAGATGGGGCCCCCATAGAGCAGAGCAGAGGGGGAGGAGAACTTCCCTCTACCTCCTGCCCACACCCTTCTCCATGAGAGACCATTGGCCATCTTGGCAACCAGGGCACGCTGCTGGCTCATGGTCACCCTGTCATCCCCCAGCACTCCCAGTCCCTCTCCGCAGAGCTGCCCTCCAGCAGGTCAGCCCTGAGCCTGTACTGTGCATTGGGTTGTTCCTCTCCAGCTGCAGGACCCTGCATTTGCCCTTGTTGAAAAACTCAAGATGCTGCCCAAATATCACAGCTCATGGGATTAAAAAAACATTCAGTGATTCAGGAGATGAAAAATTTTAATAAAAGTAACTATGAAGGACTCTGTATATCTCCAGTCCAACAAATTTACCCAGACTCTCAGCTCCACGTACAAACTTTCCTTACATGAACACAGAAACTACAGAAACAGATAATGAGTCCAGACATTCACAATTAAGACTCCTGATATTCCAGATTAATATTCAGATTTTCAGTTTTACGTTGTGTTTAACCGAACTCCTTCGAGATTGTCTTTTTGGAGAGCCGTGGGGCCTACAGACCTGTTAAAAGTAGTTACATCTCTATTTAAAGCAAAATTACCACCGGAGCTGCTAGAGGGCAGCCACACAGCGCGTTTGCAGAGGATGATTTATGCTTTTGAGAAGGAACAGGATGCTTCATTAGCTTTAGGCCCCAAAAGCAAAGAGCTTCAATTCAAGCAAGTGGAGGGATTCTACTTATTTTAGAATTGAGAGCTGATTAAGGCTTAAGTGTGATTGAAAAGAGCTAATGGTTCTTCCTGCCCAAATACATACTAGACACTGAATCTAAGTAACATGATTTCCTCTCCTAACAGACTGCTAGAGGATTTTATTTCAGTCCCACACATTAAGGAAAGCATGAAATTCTGTTGTGTATCAGTGCCCAAGATTCAAATTGCACCTTCCGATGAGGCAGCACGCCACGGGTATTAATATTCCTATGGAAATCTCTTTCCAGAACGGGCATTTTCCATCTCCATTACTATGACATTACTAATTCCTTTTTCTTAATGTAGCAATGTACAGGGAATCCTCTGCTTTCTGCAGTGACTGCTTTCCATGAATCACCCACCCCCTAATTATTACTCGGCCCCTACCAGGAAGGCACTGGATGCTACACTCCACGTCATCTGGGCACAAGCCTCTTATACAGGGTGAAAAACACAGACGAAAAACAATTTGAGTGGTTTTTTTTATCTACATAATAAATCAATAAATAAATCTCTTGAGTAATAAAAAGCAAGGACTCACTAGAAAGCTATAAAGTCTGGTAGCAATCTACTACAGTTGTACGGCTAGTCTCGGTTATTGTCAGAGTCCTAACTTTTAAACAGATAGCACTGTGAAACAGAACCATTTCCAAGTTTTGCAATACCTTATATGGAGTGACTTTTACTAGAAAAATAGGTCAAAACAAGTCAGTAAGAATTATTTCCACAAGAGGGAGACTTTAGATGGAAAATGATCTGACTGTTTTGACCCAGTTACAGTCTGGTTTACTGTCTTTTATAAAATACAGTTCCCCCGAGCACTTGGTATTTCCCCAAATACTATTCTGTTAACACAGACACTAGAACATTCGCCTAACACGTTTTAAAATTCAAAATTGTTAAAATATCACACAAAAATCTACTGACTACTTTTCTATTTATGGCTCAGTCCTGGCAGAATTAGTCAAAAGGTGTTAGCTTTCGTGTTTTTACAAGATGGAAGTCATGACAGGTAATCATCACCGCTATCTGTGATGCCTGGAAAGGACGACAGACTGCACAGCCTGCAAAGGGTGTAAGCAGCCAATTTGAGTCAGATCTCCTTTTCCAGTGAAGATTCCAAGCTGTCCTGGCCCCCTCGATCCGCAGGCACACACACCGCGGCCCTTTCCCATGCGGTTTCGTAACACCACCGCCCTGCTCAGAGCTGCTTCCCTGATCCCGAAGCAGAACATGGCACCTCTTCGGTGACGCTCACATGACAGCACTTCTCCCCTCCAGTGGCCACAGACACATCTTCAGGATCACTCAACAATTCTCAGAATCACTTTAATGGTTGTGGAGAACGTATTTTAATCCTCAACAGAAATGAAAAGCAGTTCTGGCATATAATTACTGTTATTTCTTATCTGCAACAAAGAAAATGAGAAGCCATTACCTAACTATGAATAAGATTGGTCTTTTTAAACTGAAACTCATGTTGCTGTGATTTACTCCAAAACATATTTTGTATAAAACTGTCTGCGTTTGTCAGATGAGGTAAAAGGCAATACAGATTTGCTTTAAAGGTTCTGGTTTTGAATCGTTTTGTGTGCTTTTATCAAACGTTCCTATAAAGTTTAAAGTACACGAAAGATGTGAGCAAGGCAGAAGATTGGGTAATGGCATCTATATTTCTTTGATTCTTTTATTCTTGTGAGTGCTTGAAAGCCTGCAGCAGTGTTTCAACAACAGTTACTGAGAAAAGGCTGACTTCAGCCTATTCATTCTGAACATCTGGACAGAAACTAACAACAGTAATTAAAACCCACTAAATTGGTAACAATACTAAATTGCTAGAGATGGAATACTGCCTATCGTCCCACCCTTCTTTGTGGATTTCTGCTAGGTCAATACAGCCTGCTCTTGAAAAGCCTTTTCTACGTGTCTCTTTCTGAAGTCTCTGTCAAGAAAGAATGGCATCCAAATTTTCTGGTCACATGAGCATTGCTCTTGGATTTATCTCTTTACCACAAACCCCAGGAAAAGTAAAGACTCTGAGTTAATACAGTTGATAGAAGGTTTGAGGATTCTGTTCTTTTCAAATAAATTACATACAATGATCTATAATACCTGCTTCCTTGTTTTAGAATGCATCCTTGTAAAATACTTTTTAAATAATGATTAAATTACATGTTAGCATCGTGAAGAACGTAGAATTGAGCAGTACAGAAAGTTACAGACATTTTTATACAAAACACTTTCTTTTTACTGAGGACAGCAATAAGAAGGCTTGTTTTAACCACTCCACTTGGACAGAGACATCTCCAGGCCAGGAAGTTTTGGTCCTCACCCAATCTATTCAATCCTTGCCAAGTCTGCCGTCAGTGACCTCAGTATGATCCTGCTCCCTGCAAAGTCACTGGGGGCAAAATACAGCTCTTTCAATTCCTGGCCCCAGGAAATGCAGCCCAGAGGTGTATATCGCACAGAGCACACTGAGACTGGAGGAGAAGAGTCACTGTACTTTTGTTTGGGCCTTTAACGCTCCTTTTTAGCAGAGCTCAGCCCAAGGACCCACAGACAATGAAAAAAGCAGAAAGCATGTCATAAGCTTTCAGAGCAGAAGGGGACTAGTATCTGCTTTATAGCTGTTCCTGAGAGGAACACTCAGTGACCGCTTTGCAACAGGCTGCTTTAAAATGCTCTAAACAACCAATTTAGTTTTGCAAGACTCTTCTGCATTTCGTATCCCTACTGGTAAAAACTGCCAACATTTTAATCCTACAATGGGCTCCTTTCCTAGTATTGTTCCAGACACTCTCTGAAAACATAATGTTACTTCTTAGAGTTTCAAAACTCTCCACCTTTGATATAAGAAAATGTATTGGATCTACCTATTGCAGTATAATTAATAGTTTTGCCAGTAGTAGGTTTTATTATTATATAACTCCAAGTAAGTGCTTTCAAAACAAAACAAAACATAATCCTCACAACATTCCTATCAAGGGAAGTATTCTAATCCTCATGCAACAAATATAAAACTGAAGATCAGTGTGATTGAGGGCCTTGCCTTAGGGCACAAACACACAAAAAGACAGAAATAGGAGCCAGTCTTTCTGACTCCGAACTCCCTGTTCAAACCATGGCTACGCTCCCAGTTTGGTGAGACTGTTGCTTTAAACAAATCCTTGCATCTCAGTCAGTTTTTAGTTTCCTTATTTAAAAAGGGTTTCTCAAAGAAACGTCTAGAACACTGTTTACACAAGAAGCTTGAGAAGCTCCACGACACAGATCTTAATGCCCCGGTGAGGTGGTTGGTTTACTCAGCTGCTTTGTGGATCTATAGACCTACAATTCCTTCATGGCTCAAAGTGCACATGCACAGGTGTAACAGCAAGGCTCCATTAAACTAGGAGCATTCGTGTTTCCATTGCAACCCAGAAATTTTCAGATTCATCAGCATCTGTATTAAGAGGTGACAGTAACACAAATGCAGAAAGCAACAATGTAGACAAATACATTTGAAGTCACAGAGGAAGTCGGCCTTCCACCGTTCTGCGTGCATGGAAAAACTCGGGAACGTTGTGCGTGGCAGACAAGCTCAGCAACTTGGAGTAAAAGGAAATGTCAAAGAATTGTTCACTAGTTCCTTATTTGCAGTCACAACAGCTGCTGTGAAGTCATAACACAGTTTCTCAATATTGCTGTCGCTAACACAAGTTTGCTTACCCTACAGGGAATATGACTTTGTACAGTGCAGTAGAAACCTTATTATAATAGAAATAATCCACAGAGTGCAGCTACAGAAAACAACCACTGCTGGCACTTACAGGGCAACGTGGAAGCAGTAATTAACAACAGTTAGGAAAATCTGTTACCCAGCAGCAACAATGCCAGACTGTCAGAATTTAAACTGTCACATCACAAACACAGTCAATAAAACGGTAGCTAAAGTAAGGTATCTTTGTTCAGATTTGGTTTGTCTGTCTGTCTTCTTCCCCGGAACCCCAACTTCTTTTTCTGGCTTTGTTCAAGTTTATGTAGGCAAATACAAAAAGAAGCAGCATGGGCTTTTTCAGGAACTATTTTGAAATGTATGTCTGTGAGAGTGGATCACATAACACTGGATTGGTCTGAAATGACTAACTGGTCTTCACTTCTGTTTTAATTTTGAGTTGCTAGGTTCTTCTTTCATATCTTACCATTTCAGTTTTGTGGTGTCTGTAGAAATGTCCCTGTGGTAAATTTTTTCTTTTTAGTTCCTTCTTTATATTTTTTTAGTTCCTTCATCTCATGTAAAATAGGTAGCCCAAAATCATGTTTTCATTGGCACTTACACATTCTCAAAGCTTCAATTTAAACTCTTAATAATATAAGAAAATCTGAGCCAACAGTACTTCTGGCATTAGATGCGGATCAGCTGGATTCTCTCTGCTAATGTTAGATTTCATTGAAGGCAGGGAATGGAAGTACAAAATGGAAGTGCACGCCTTTGCCTGCCTGCCTTTCAACACTGACTTTCAAGCATGGCTCTCAAGTACTTACGGCAGCGACTCCAGCTGACGGGGCTGGTGCTCAGCATGACTCCTTTTATCCTGACTAAAGATAAATCTGAGCTGCATTGGCTTTATTTGACTTACTTTGGAGATCACATTTACATTCTCATGTCTGGTTCACTTCTTTAGCTTAATCCTCAACGCTGCATTCAGGCTTGAATGTGTCATTTAGCAAGTAGTTTATATCTTAGCACCACAAAAGAATTGTTACAGCAATAGAACTGTTGTCCCAAAACCCGGGGTTCATTTACCCAGTAGGCAATACGCCAGTGTACACACAGAGCAGAGGTACTTTATTGCGTCTTTGCACAGATGTGGGTGTCTGACCCAAGACAGCACACCTCGTTCACAAATCAATAGTCATGTATACACTTAACATTAGCATATTCATCTTCCTAATACACATGCATTGTTATTCTATTAAATGATTGGTGAAAGTATCTTTGTCCAGCATGTAAATTAGTACGCACGCTCAGTTTCTTCATCTTTTGAGTCTGGGGTTTAACCAGGGTAGGCAGTCCGTGAGTTGGTGGTCGTGATCTCCCCTGCCAGAATTACCTTTCCGCTAGTTACCTGTTTCTTCTGGCAATCTCAGCAGCTTTTCATAGCTCGTTAGCTATTCTTACGATTCATCACTCTCTGATTCTGCTTTGGACAGGTACATCCTTCTTATGAAACAGTAACATTATTCAAAATCCTGTTTCTTAGTTTCTCTAGTTAATTTTAAACTTACAAGGTTACAAAACTTTTAACTATAATAAGGGTAGGGCTGTACAAAAATACCTACAGCAGCAATAGTCTGGTTAACTTCAATTACCATTTCACATTTTGATTCCCTTTTTTATCTTAGTATAACGGAACTGCCTGCAAAATACCAGCATCAGCCTGTCAAAGACATGCACGTTGTGTGGTGTTCCTGGTTTGTATGACAACATACCCATAGACCAAGTCTTAAAGTGGTGAAAGAATGTATCAGTCAGTCGTCTTCTACAAATCAAGATTAGATCCATGCAGCACTTATCGTGAACAGAAAGCAATGATTGAAGCTAACAACAAATACCTTTAGATATCTGTGCACAATTTCAAGGTATTTTCTTGCTGAAGGGCAATTATGTACCAATACTTTGCAGGTGCGGAATGTAAGGCTGGCACAGCACAATAATTTGCCTCAAAAAGTTTCTGCCTTTCTCACTCATAGTGAATCCTGAGGCTCCTCCTGACATCAGTACACTATCTTGATTCTACTTTAGATCTGGACGTAATTCCACATCCCACTCTTTCTGTAGTGAGAGAGTTTTCTTCCCGAAAAGCAACTCTCAACTGTTTCAGCATGCCAGGCTCACTTTTTTATATGGTCTACAACACAGCTGTAGCTGCATTTCCAGTTGGATAGGTTGTGGAAACTGGGACCTAAAATTTCCATGGAAACATTACAATTTTAACAATACCTTAAAAAAAAAATTGAATAGTGTTTTTAAAGGGTTGAATCATTTTACATTAATCATATTTGACTGACAGTTAAAGAATTTTTGATTTAGCTGTTTGATATTTATGTTCTAAATGCAATTCGTATTATGCATTTGTGGTGGTGCAGCCCCCCCTGACACCTGGCAATCCCAGAACCAGCCAACATTGTATTCTTGCTTACGCTGCTAGACTGGTTAGCTGGGGCGACTAAGCCGTTTTTCCGGCCTTCAGTGAATTGGGACGACTCGGCACCTTCCTCGTCTCTGTACGAGAGCAGGGAGCTGGGCCGATCAGGCACTTCCTGACCGCACCTGAAACTCCTGATGCCTGGAGTCGCACCTGCCTGGTAAATGCCAGAACTGTACAGTCTGGGTAGCACTGGATTTGTATAGTTGCTGTCTAAATATCAGGATTGCATCATATGGATTGTGACCAGGAGAATGACTGATGCCTAAAGTCAATCATCTGGAGACTCTATAATAAACAGTGGTACCAAGGAAGGCCTTTTGAGCTCTTCTGGTCTGCAGCGGGCTGCGCCCAGTATCTCCCTCTGAGTGGGACACTTCTCAGAGTAACTCACGGACCAGGGCTGATCTGCTTGAGACTCAGCCTTCGCCCATTGAGAAATCATTTGATTTGAAGTGAGTATCTCACTGAACTGGAGGGGAATTTTTATGATTGTGTGTGTGTGAATCAATTCAAAGCACAATATTCTGTTACTGGGATTGTAATAGCATCTTCTTTTTAATCATTCTGTAAATGTTAAGATAACCCATGATTAATAGCTGCTAAATTCCTGTGAATTCACTCTTGTGAATTCCTTCCTCTTTCTTTAAACTGTGAACACACCATGAATTGCTGCTATACATATCCTTTAGACATAAACTGTTGTGGTCTAAGGCCGGTTCTGGATCCAGCCTCACCCAGGCTCCTCTCTGAGAAGGAGTTTAGAGAGCAAGGGGGTCCAGTCTGAACCTGGTGACTCAGCGGGAGGGTCTCCTTACCCCCTTACACTTTTCTTTTACTCTGTACTAATAATTATCTACTCAAAATCCCTTTTTTATTTTGTATTCCATGCATTTAATAAGTAATAGAGTGAACCTTGCCAACAAACTTTGTAAAATCACACTTTCTAAATTTTTAGTAAAATCTTTTCTTGCAAAACCTTTGAGTGATCATTTAAGCGACCTAACCACTCATTCATGACAGCATTATAATATCTCTATTTTTAATTAAGAACAGAATTAAACATTTGCATTTGGAATGAAAATACATTTTGAAAGAGCAGAACTTCCCCTAATTATTCATTCTAATGAGAAGCCTGTCCCTTTGTAGCTCTACATAGTACCTTTGCTTGATATGAACATGATGCAGAACATCAAGTAGATAATTTATGAAAATAGAATCCGTGTGACTGTGTAACAGTGTTAGTACCTCTTTGTAATGTATGTTCCTGATTTAATGAAAGGCTTACTATTGCCTGGTTACACACAGTTCTACCAGATCGTAGAATCAAAATGGCAGATAGTTTTTAGCCCTTCTAAAATATTCTGGATAATAATGTTCTCATAAAACAAAAGGACAACAGCAATCTTCTTCAGTTACAGCGATGACAAAGGAGAAATATTGACCATTGGCTTTTGTCATTAACCATGTCATTGTTACATTTCCATGCAATTCCAGCAGCAGCTGAAGGCATTGTTGATGGCATAGAAACTGTTTTTGTAAAAACCCATTCCAGGGTGGCACTGTCTCGGTACAATGCTTCTCTCAAGAACACAAGACAGTTCTCTGATTACATGATATAGAGACAGAAAGAAAAACAACAGCTGTTTGTGGCTGCCTGCCTGTCTCAGATTTACCACAACTCACTTGTAATATCTAGGAAAAACTACATTAAAATGCAAGAAGTTCGAAATTTCAGTTGTTTCTGAGTAATGTTGAAAATATATTACCAGCTCTCAGATGTGTTACCGCATACAGCGTTTCACAAAAAATGGTGAATAGTAAATTGATTTTCAGGATCATGTTCCTTTCTAGAGCTTCAAATGTAACCACAGGAGGAATGAATCTGCTCTGTATGATATACACCAAGTGCATGAGCCATGAAGTCCATGTCTTCATGTGTGTACTAACTCATCTGCTGCTGATAGACTTTGGAAATTAAACATTATGTTAAATTTCTTAGGAGCTTAAATGGGTTATCCAATCAATAATTATAACTTCTGTTACCCATGTCATCACAATTTGTTTACCAGATTCGTATACACACTATGGAGCGGAGCCAGAGGAGGCCCCAGCAATGGTCCGAGGGCTGGAGCCCCTCTGCTGGGAGGAAAGGCTGGAAGAGCTGGAGCTGCTCAGCCTGGGGAAGAGAAGGCTCCGGGAAGACCTTACTGCGGCCTGCCAGTGCTTAAAGGGGCTTACAAGAAAGATGGGGACAGGCTTTTTAGCAGGGCCTGTAGCGCCAGGACAAGGGGTAATGGCTTTAAACTGAAAGAGGGGAGATTCAGACTGGATAGAAGGAAGAAATGTTTTTCACTGAGAGTGCTGAAACCCCAGTTGCCCAGAGAGGTGGTCAATGCCCCATCCCTGGAAACGTTCAAGGTCAGGCTGGACAGGGCTCTGAGGGACCTGGTCCAGTTGAAGATGTCCCTGCTCATGGCAGGGGGCTGGACTGGATGGCCTTCAAAGGTCCCTTCCAACCCCAACTCTGCTATGATTCCATGGTTCTGTTCTATGCCCAGGGGTGCTCACTCTTGCGAAGATGTTCTGGGGTACGTTGTAGCTGGCAAGCATCAGACATTATCTTCACATGGCTCAGGGCCAAAGAGACTTCTGTGTGTACACACACACCTGTCTGTGCATACCAACCCGCCGTATCGCAGAGAACCGGCTGGAGGGAGCGGGTTTCTCTGAATCAGTGACGGGAAGGAAGCGGTCGCTGGCCTCTGAGGCAGTCGCCGGTGCTGGTCCTGCCTCCCGCCGGTGCAGACAGCGGGGATCACAGGCCATGCACATGTACTAAAGCCTCCCAGAGCACACGACTGGTTCGTTATGACATTAAACGTCTGTATTGTAGAATGATGTTTGATTAATGACTATACAAGCAGACTGTACGACAGGCTTCTTGTACATGTGCTTTGGTATGGTCATACCAATACTTGCATGAAAGTATGTAAAAACCAACAAGAAAACTCGTACAACAAATGAAATCGTTAAAACAATATCTGGAATTGAAGAGGTGGAAAGATGTGGCAGAAGCAAACTCATCGAAAACAGCTGAGGGTAATATATCAAGAAACAGGGAAATATTTGCCAGTTAGTGCAAAGTTTTCCACACCACAAGCAAAACCCCAGCATCTGACTTGGATGCATCTCACGAGACACGGATAAAGCCAGGAAAAAGCCAGTAACATTCAGAGAAGAGGACAAACCTCAGCATATCCTAACACGCTCCAGTCAAAGGTATGACAGGAACATGGAGCAGGCTGAGCTGGGCAGAGAGGCTGCGGCCGTGCAGAGCCGGAGCGGGGTGAACCGGAGTTCAGAGACGAAGCTGCTCATCGCCCTGCAACAGCCCTGCGAAGAGGCCCTGACCCCGCGCGCTCGCGACCCGAACGCCGCAGACACGGCTTCGAGTGGCCGCGCGGGAGCCGCCCGCAAGGCGAGAGCCGCGGCCTCACAGTGCTCACTTTGCCTTCGTCTCCCGCTTCGTCGCCCGGTTTCGGGTGGAGAATGAGGCCACCCAGCACCGCTGCCTCGCCGCAGGGTGACACCGCTGCCAAGCCTCCCACGGCAGCGGGACGAAGGGCCGCCATGTCGGGCAGCCTCAACGCACGCCTTGTTCCTTCGGGAGGCGAGGAGAGGCTGTGGGAGCACCGAGCGTTCCCCGCGCCTGCCGGTGCCCGTCTCCCCCGGTCACCCCTCTCCCTCCGGCCGCCCCGGCGCGGTACCCGGCTCCGGCGCAGCCCGGCGGGCGGGGGCGGCGGGGCCCTGCGGGGCGCTGAGGTAGCGCGCGCGCGCGGCCACGCGCTGGCCGAGCCCCTGGGCAGGCTGTAGGCGCGCAGCGGCCCCGGCCCCGCCGCCCGTTACCGCCCGTCACCGGCGGCCGCGCCCCCTGGCGGCGGGCGGCGGGGCTGGGGCGGGGGCGCGCCGCGGGCCGCCTCCGGGGCTGCGCGGCCCCGCCCGTCCCAGCCCCGCCCGGTGCCGCTCCCGGCCGCTGCCTCTGCCCCGCCGGCGCCAGCAGCAGGTAGGGCCGGGCCGCGGGGAGCCCGCCGGGGCGCTGAGGGGGCCGCGAGCGGGAGCCTCCTCCCGCCGCCCCTCCGGCTGCCGCGCCCGGGCTGAGGGGAGAGCCGCGAGACGCCCGGCTGAGGGGGCGCGGGGCGGCTCCGGGGGGGGCGGGCGCCGAGGCTCCCGGCTCGGTGCGTTTTGCTGCGGCGTCGGCGAGGGACGGCGGCCGGGCTGCGCGATCGCTCCCCGTGAGTTCCCGTCGCACGAAGCCTCGCGGTTCGCGGTGCCTCCGGCGTAGCGGCGGCCGTCCTGCCGGGAGCGGGGCTCGGCGCGCTCGGCCGGGGCGGGAAGGGGCAGAGCTCCGCGGGGCCGGGCCGGGGGGGTCGGCTGCCGGTGCCCGCGGAGCCCCGGGGAGGGGAGCGCGGGGGTGCGGTGTGCCGGGCCTGCGGGAAGGATGGCTGGAAGCGCTGTGCGAGTAGAAATTCAAAACATGCGGACGCTTAAAACGTGTTTAAAATGTTTCCTAGGAAGAGTGTTTAAAAAAAAAAAAGTTATGGGGATGACTTGTTTCAAGGAGGCCTCATTAGTAAGTAGATCCTCTCTGAATAAAACTGCTTTGAATGTTACTTGCTTTTGGATGTAAAAAACCCGACTTTGCTAACAAGGATGATACTAGCATTGTTTCCCCTTAAGTCTCTGATTTTTCTTACTGATTGTGACAATTTCCATTTTCCACTACCACCTTTCTGCATGATGCAAGTTTATCAGCAAAAAACATTTCCTCTGCTGGGGAATGGCATGGTTCAGCTGAGGGTGTCCTGCTCCGGAGCCCAGCTGGGGGGGGGCAGTTCCTTAAACGTCCCTCATCCCTGAGGTTTCTCAGCCTGTTTTACAGAACTCTGCCTGACATCCGTCGGGGCAAGCGAAGGGAGACCCCCGTACCGAGGAGCGGGTCTCGCACAACCTTGGCTGTTGCAACCGGTTTCTCTCATCTTGTCCATCAGGCAGTTTATTCCCTAGTCTCCACTGCGGAGAGGTGAGAGATCGAGGTTTAACCCATACCGCTAGCAGGGAGAAGCAGAAGTCAGCCCCGGTTGAGGTCTGCTCGGCGCGACGGCTGCTGCGGGTGTTGCAGCCGCCCCCCCTGCCCGCCGCTCTCCGTACGCCCGGGGAGTGTGGTTCCAGGCTCCGGGTTGAGCTCGGCTGTTCGCCTCCGGAGTGGGTAACAAGAACACTGGCCTCGCGCATACGCATCAACCCTGGGCGTCAGCCTCAGTTTGTCTGCACCAGCGACGGGGCCCGTCGCAGGACTGCCTTGCTGCGAAGTCCAGCTCCGTGGAATTCAGCATGGCGGTAGGGCAGCGATGGTAGTTACACCTCGTCCGTGATGTAGGTGGATGGTGAACTTCCTAAGTGTTGTTTAAATACAGGGAGGGATTTTCCAGTGGCCGAGTGTTTAGCAAACCGTTCGTTTTAGTGCGAGCTGAGTACCTGCGGTGTCCCCAGGAGAATGTCTCCTGTTCTCAGCAGGGCGGAGGCTTTCTCCAGCTGGATGAAATTCCAGTGCTGTGGGGAAAACTGGGGAAATGGACCCAGCTGTCAATCTGTATCTGCTTCTGAATGTCTAAAGGGTGACAAAGAAAAATGCTACTGCTGCTTTCAGCTGTGATTTTACAGGCACAAATCCAACACGTTTGTGAATTTGTTCCTTTCATCACCAACGCAGGGACCTGAGATAGCGTTGCACAATGGAATTTCATGGCGCTGGTAACATTACCAAGGGGGATTGCTGCCAGCTCCGGCTCAGAGACTGGCTGCCTCACATGTTCCATTACAAGGCTGGTTTTGTAGATACTTTATATTCTTTTGTGAGTGCTTCAGCCACTTACTGCATTTGTAGTGTAGTCAGCAGCATCTCTAAGGGGGAGTGCTGCTTCTGTGGAAGAGGGGAGGGAAGAGCCTTCCTACAGGACAAGAAGCAGCAGCCAGCTGTTTTCCGAGACCCAAACTGAACCAATGCTTCCCCCCACCCCAAGTTCAGATAAAATTACTTTTTGTTGTAGGTTGGTAGTTTTACAGAGTCCCAGTGGGAACAAACTGTTCTTAAAATAGCACTGTGACGTATTTTATTACTCAGGATTTATATCAGCTTTCAACTCGCTTTACAAATACAAGCTTTCCATTTTAATTCCAGTCTCAGACATTAGCGTTGTTACTGACTAGCATGTGTGGGAAAGAGGGTGTTGGACCGGAATACACAGCTTCACAAACCAGCCATTTCCCAGTTTTGCTGTGGAATCCTGACACCAGAAGAAACTGTGGGTTTTTTGCTTTTTCTTTTTTTTTTAAATACGAGCTGAAGTGATCGAGTTGCAGATTGGTTGCAGTAAGGCAAAACATGGTTAAACACAGATATAAAGTAGCTTGGGCACAGTAACTGATTACTGTCTAGGAAGAAGCAGCTGCTCTTGGTTTTTGTTTGCTTTCACAGCGCTTACAAATTGCCCTGCAAGTAATCTACTGAGTATGTCTCTGCCTGATTGGTATCAAATGCTTTTCATGAAAAGGCAGACAATTCTGATATGGGCAATTTGTCAGTAACAAGTTGTGCGTTACTTCTGTTGATTAGTGGTTGTCTGATTCTCCAAACCAGGTATTTGATATCCCTTCTAAAAGTTTAAACTGAAAAAAAAAAAAGTGTATATTGTTATATTATGCGTCCCCTTGTAATCTCTTTTGAATCCTTTCAAACTCAGGACTCAGAAGATGGCCTGCGCAGTGGCTTTCAAAGGTCACTGAGGTTTTACATTAAGAAGAAAACCTCAGGTTATCTTTTTTTGTGCAGCTTACCGCTTTGTGAACCTCTGTCATTTGTTCTGCTTCTCACAGCATTAGTTCAAGTCCCTGTCTTTTCAGTCTCTTAATCATTCATTAATCACTTCAGACACTAAGAAGACTAAGGGAACTGGAGAGAAATGATCTGGATGGTTAATTCTTTTCCCATGAAGCAATAAACTTGACAGAGTTCTTGGCAATGAGCCATGCTGGAACTGTTTTTCCCAGATCAGACACAAACTCCCTAGGTGGGGATAGTGCACAGCTATTGAGCCTAAACCCATGTTTTTTTAGTTTGTGAAGTACTTTTCTGCAGGAGGCTCGGTGAAGCAATGGTGATTTGAAAAGGCAATGCAGTCAGGCACGGTCCTCAGGGCACAGGAGCAGAGAAGCTGTCACGCTGGCTCAGCAGCGTCTTGTCTCTGAGGGCAGCTCGCAGATGTTTAGGTAAAGGAAGAGAATGGAAAAATGCATGGGCAGTTTTTCTCGGGTCTGTCCTCCTTGTGACTTTTGGCAGTCAAGAACTGTCGTGACTAGGGATTTCCTGAACTGAAGGTTGCATTCAGATTTTTTTTTTTTGTTAAAGTAAGGAGAACAAAAGTAAATGAACTGGTGGTAGGAGTGTCTGAACAGACTTTATATGCCTCAGGCCTGGATTTCAGAGGATACGCTTCTGCCTCAGCTCTGCTTCCCAAGAAGTCACAGACATTGGCACATTTCCAATATTTACACTACATCTTACAGTCTTCAACTCCCTGATAGCAAAAGTGCACTGACTGCCAGAGTAGATTCATCAGGCCTCTTATCAGCTGTCTGGCACACTGCTAGGTGACTCTCTCTTCTGTACACGTACCAATATGCTCCTACCCTCCCGAAACAGCTCCACTGCTGGTGCTTGCCTGAGCAGAGCAGTGAATGCTTCTCTTGCAGTTGCACCAGTCCTGTTATGGCCATCACTGCACAGAGACGCTCGGAGCGCGTCGTCTGCTGCTCCGGGTGTGTAGCCAGGGCACTGGGAGAGAGCTGCCTGGTAGTATGTCACCGTTAAATCCCGTCATAGGTGAAATTGGATCAGACAGTGTTCATAAGATGTCAACTTCCCGGACTTCACACCTGCTCAGTGAAGGAAAGCATGGTCAGAAAAATCAGGAAAGGAAGTAGCAGCCTTTAACAGTAAGCGTTAACTCGCAGTAGGATTGCCAAGTATTTATCTCCGATTATCCGCTGATGATGCGTTTGCAAGGTTAAATAGAGCTCTGACATTAGTGGAGTTAAATAGAGCTCCAGCAGCTTTTTCCTGGGGTGCTTTGCGGTGCTTGGCAACCTGAAAATGCCAGACGGGAATAGCCGTGCCGGATCACGGACACTCAGCCGAGGGAGCGCGGTGGTGCCGCTGACTCTGGAGTGCTTGATTCGGTATTCTGGGGGTTTCTGCCTGTTCCCACTTCCCGCTGGAGAATGACCTTTATTTTAGTTTGTCCGTTTGTCTTTCCCCACTTCAGGGTGGACTGGGACTTTGCTAGTGACTGCATCCTCAGTCAAGATATTCAGGTTATCAGGCTTTTTGATGAAAATTTGGGCTATGATGGTGACTGGGTGGAAGGATTAGATGGTATAGACTCTGAAGTTCTTTGATTTTCTTTTTTTTCTTTTACCCATTTCAAAGTGTTCTTTTCTGACTACAGGCTATGTTTTTGGTCTTTCCCTTCCTCTTCTCTTTTGTCCCTCATTCACCTCTCACTGAGAACCTGAAGCGCTGGAACTGGTCTCAGCTGATGTCCCAGCACAACTGCGAGAGGAAGAAACAACTGTTTGTCTGTATTAGGAGCTAGTTCAGTCAGTGGGACACCACCCAAAAGCAAAGTTTAAACATATGTTATTTACTGAATGTTTCCACACACAGCTACAGTTCAGAGCAGTGTCTTTAAAGCACTGGAGGAAATGAATCATCCCGGGACCTTTCAGGATGGATGGAGGCTGCTGCGCTGAGAGCTATCACCACTAGGACTTTCCCTTCTTCCAGGCTGTCTGCTTAGAGAATGCTTGTGGTTCCTTAACACTGAAGTCTGAATCCTGCTAAAAATAAAATAAAATAACCCCCCTCTGTTAATCACCAGAGGCAGAGCCGCCAGCGCTTTGCTCTGGGGACGCAGGGAGTACTGTGGCATGGCTGTTGATAGCATTGCCCCCGTCGGGCTGTGCGCTGCGGGGATGGGAGCCGGAACAGCCTTCGCTGTCTCTTCAAGCCAGAGCCACTAAAGCAGTGGCCACACCTGCGCAGTTCGGAGAACTGAGAGCAAAGTGGAACGGGGAACTCTGATACCTCTGTCCGTCTCCACACTGTTTTACTTGGAAGTGGGTGTTTGTGAAGAAAACTACTGCATGTGAAATGGAGGGTCCTGTCTCTTGTGGGTGTGGAGCTGTGCTTGTGTGTGCTGGGTGCCGGGCGGGAGGAGGCTTTCAATCATGGGTCCGTCTTTGTTGCCATCAGCAGGTAAACGCAGGTACCAAACCCTGCAGCGGCTGTGACTCTCAGCTGTGCTTCATGTTCTGACCGTTGTCCCCGATCTGGAAGCAGCACTTCGATTTTGAATGCATTCGTTAAGTGAACTGATTCTTGTTACTTCTGAGTCGCTTCATGCCTCGCGCGGAAGTTTTTGAGGTGGAAAGATGAATGCTGAGTGGAGCTGGGATGGAAGGCGGGTGCTCGCTGCAGCGGTTTCTCTGCAGTCACCCCGGGCTGCTGCTGCGGCGGAGCAAGGCCAGGCCCATGGTGGGCTTGCTGTAGGACTCGCATGTGCTGTGCTGCATCAGTGTGGCTTCAGATAAAATACCATACCATCGACGTGCTTTTTACTCACAGACCATTTATACTCAACCCTAATATTTGCATGTACTTCTCCTTGTCAAATGTGCAACAGCTTGTAGTGAGTCCCCCACTTGGTCGTCTGTGTCTGAGGCTACTCTCGCAGTGCAAGGCCATGTCTCATGCCTCCCTTCTGGACTCGTTTTAGGCCGTCTCTTCTGGTTTCCAGCCCTTGTTCTCCAGTAATAATGTATTACTCTGTTGTTCTTTGGTTTATGGATAATGGATTGAACAGGCTTCTCTGTGCTACAGAGGAATGTATTGGCTAGTTCGCAGGAGAAAAACAGTTTGCGCAAAGTTGCAGATCATTTCCCCTGTCCACAGTCAGGACCTGGTGACTGGCAGAAGAACATCTGTGTCATTTCCCTGCAGCTGACCACAGGCATGTCTTCACTGCCTTCATGAACGGGTTTTGGCTGTCACCACCAGATCTCTCTGTGGGACATAACACGGGATGCTAGTCATCTTTTAATGTACTGGATCATGTCTTATGGGTTACATAAGCACTCCTTTGACATGTTTTCAGCACTGAACAATGATTTGTGTTTAAGTCAGGATTCATTTCTGCTCACAGCTGAATGAAAGCAGTCAGTGGTTTCCACTGATCCGTACTTATCTGTGCTGTGTGTATGCAAGTGCATGATTCAGCTCCCGTTTATGCTCTGAAGGTAGGGCTTTTAAACAGCTGATTGTATCAGCAGGTTTTGTCTGTGTGTGTCTCAGGTGGGAGACCTATGTATTCTCCAGAAGTTTCTCCCATGTAAGTAATAACCTTCCTGATTTACATCAGTGCAACTGAGAAGAAACTCAGGCTGTTTTGTTGAAGTTTTTCGCCTTGGTGCATTGGGCTGAACCCTCTGTGTTTACCAAGTGGAGCATATTCCAAAGGTAGAGAGACCAGCATAGAGCTGACATGACTCATAATGCAAACAAACAGCTGGAAAAAGTGAACAATACCCAAATCATCTGGGTGTTCTAATTTGCTAAAGTGGTTTAGTAGGAATTTTAACTTCTGAATGCAAAAACCTGCTTGCCAGTTGTACAGATAATGCTGTACTTTGTGTCCAGGACTGTTGATCCGAGTTCTTCTTGGAATCAGATGCGTATTTCAAATGAAGGGGGAAGCTGCTGAAGGGACAGTGCCAGTTTGAATTTTTTTGGTTTGTGGCTGTTAAGTTGTAGCTCCTAGGAGTACCATTAACTGTGCTGCTCCTCATATAGAGAACAAAAATAGTTTATGGAGTCACCATGGCTAGAGTAGGAGGCAGATCTTCCATGCCCGTTTTTCTTATCCCAAACAAGCTTTGTTTACTAGTTTCTTCAAGGGGCAGAGAGAAAGGGGTTGCTCTTAGTTTTATGTGTATATGAATTTAGAGCTGTCTGGAGACTGAAAACCGATCTAATCTATTAATTTTTGGTATTTTTCAATGCCTGTTACCTTAGCAACAAAGCCGAAGAGCCACCAGATTTATTTTCATTAGCTTACTGAAGAGTTACTCATAACATACACTCTTTTGGCAAGGAGGCTGTAGGGAATAGAGAAGTATTTCCGTTTCCAGTACGCGCTGTCATCAGCTGTTAATGCTGCGCTGGACTGTCGTCCCTTCTCTGCTTTGTGCAGCATCATGGCTTGGGTTTTATTGTCAGATCTTGAATGATTCTGTAGTGTTCTCTCTCACAATCTATGTAAATCCATCCGAGTTTTTATGGTTCGGCAAAGGGTCAGAGAAAAAAGAAATGGCTCCGTGGGTAGTCAGAAAGTATAGATTCTCTCAAAGCGTAGAAATAAGTAAACCTGAAGCAAGCAAATAAGTTGATTTGTGGCAAGTTTGATCTCTTCAGTGGTGTTGTTTCAGACGCTGAGCTGGAGAATGCAGCCCTTGCTCTGGGAGCATTACTGCTGCACGTGCAGCCCGTTGGTTTCGTTGGCATTGATCACGCTAGTGGGTCTGTACGAGTTTGCTGCGTACAAAACACCGTGACTTACGGTTTTCCTGTTGTTGCCGCAGAAATACAGTGGCGACTTACTTCTTCTGGTGCTTGATATAGGAGGTCGGGAATGCTGTGAGAGAAGGGAGTCTCTCTGTTCCTGAGGAGATTTATTATTATTGCTTTGGAGCAGTCCATATTCTCCAGGCAATTTTTGGCAAATTAATAGAGGGAAAGAGAGAATTAGCTGGGTTGGAAGCGCAACTGTTTGCCCCCAAGGTACAATAAGGATTGGTGCACAAGAAGCATTTTTGCAGCATGAGTGTTGTGTGGATACAGACTCCACTAAGATTTACCGTTCTCCCCATATTTTAGAAATTCAGTCTGTATTTGCAAGTTATTTTGATGCTCGGTATTATCCATTAAAATAAAAAAGACAGCCTTTGCCATCTAGAAATGCAGAAATTGTTCCAGAAGTAAGCAGCAGGTGGTTTAGATACTCTGTGGTGTAATACTGTGTTGGCTGCGGACCTTCGTGTGTGGGCTTTGTTTATGCAGCGAGTTTAGCCAAATTAAGTGAACCCATGATGACCGAGGCACTGGAGCTGCGATGAGAGCGGCCGCAGGGTGTTCTGGCCTACCACCGCCTATTTCACAGCCTCACTTAATTCAGCCAAGCCCTCCCGAGCAGCCCTGCGCAGGTTAAGTCCTGACTATATTTGTGGGTATGTGCATGTGTGAATTGCCACAACTTAACTGTAGCTCCAAAAATTTGTTATGCTCATTTTTCTCTTGTAAGTAGCCAATTACTGAATTAAAAGCTGCAAAGAGAGTAAACTATTGAACAGTGGTTTTTCAAATGTGAGGGAGATGGAATTCTCTCTCTGATGCATTGTGAGGCAAAGGAGGATAAGCCCCCTCGCCCCCACAAACACTGTTTCTTTTAAACCAGGGTGCTGTAAACATAGTGATCAGACTTTGGGGTCTCTGTAAATACTCACTGAAGACGTCTCTGTCCTTTGCGAGATGTAGGCCTCTCTACAGCTGAGTCTTTTTAAATGACTCCACTTATTTCTTTTTTCACTTGCTATTTTTCCCCGTGATTTTCCATCTCTTCTTTTGCAATTGACCATGTTCAGTAAATATCCAGAAAAAAAGCCATCCAGAAGCATCATTGAATGGCTTTAAAATATATGTGCTTTTTACAGTCTTAGAAACATCAGAGTACAAAGTGTTGTGAGGAAAGCCCCGTAAGCTAATATTTGCTGTGTCATAGAGGGAAATCGGCTGCTAAATATTTATACCCATTCCATTGTACTTAATCTTGCTTTAATAATTATTTGATTTAAAAACTGTTAAAATATTATCATTACTGTCTTGTGCATTTTGTGTTCTGCAATCCTCTGGCAATACCAGCAGTCAGAGGGTGTTGTGGCTGAGTGTGTGCATTCCTTCAGCTTTGGTAAAGCTGCTCTGAATGTTTGAGGTTGAGTCAGGATCAGACCGGAGCCTAGCAGAATGAAGGTTTTTCTCCTCTTCTTTCCCCCCTGTCATACTGTCTCATAGAAAGATACTTTAGATAGCATCATCAGACGCTTTTGAGGGTGCTAGATGTGAAGACGTGACAGTATATTTGATGTGGAGGAAGTAGGCATTAATTATTCCCTCTAATGGACTTTGCAGTGTGATGAGCCAGACTGGGAGATCCTGGCTTCTCTGTCCAGGTTGTTCTTGACAGGAGCAGCACGTCCCTTTCGGTGTAGTTGTGCTGGGCCACATCTGAGCAGTGCAGAACTGGGCGCCTGCTTGGCCAAAATGCATTCAGAGGAGAGTAAAGACAAGTGGCAGAAGTGCTGATGGCATCAATTAATGAGGGCGTAGAGTGACTCTGTGACAGCTGAGTGGGAGGCACAGCCACAGAGGTGAATGCAAGGAGCATAAATGGAAGTACTGAGGGAGGGAGGCAGAGGGAACTGCTTATTACAAGTCGAAGGGTGGAAATAAGAAAGGTGTTCTGGATTGGATACCAGGAGAGAAAACTACCGAGTCCTGGGTGGGAGGTGATGGAAGCGTCAGCTGTCAGGGCTTCCAACAGCAACGTCAGGTGAGCTGAGCAGAGAGACTGCAGTGTCTCTCTGACTTTTCTGGCTTTCCTCTGAAGCAAGAAGCTTCCAGCCTCAGGAAAATCATTTAGCACTTTCCTGAAGAAGCAATCTCTAAATCTTGCCCTTGGCGAGACGCAGACTTTTGCACAGCGTTGGCTTCCCTCACATTCCAAGTCTCGCGTTCTGTGTTTGGTGAATAGGGAGTATATCCCTGTAATTACTTCTATAGGCCAGTCTCCATCGTATGGCATTCCCTGCTAGGCCTGTCGTGACTGCACATCTGGATACCATAATAAGTTGTTGTCTTCCACTGTTTGCTCAAATCACTGGATTTCTTTTCTTGAGTTCTTGTTTATATCATTATGCAGCCAAGTGTCGTTTAGATGATCCATCTGCGCTGAAATCCTGTATTCCAAGCCCTTTCCTTGTTTTCCTTAAATAACTTTCCTTTGCATAAGATGTTGGCTCTGCACAGCACCCTTTCTGGGACTAAGCTGGACAGTTTTATTAACAACAGCTTGACATTTACCTTTTCCCCATGTCTCCAACAGGACATCCTTTTCGGCAGGGTCCTGCCAGTCTCATCTGGCACATGCCCTCAATAAAAGGTCCAAAGCACAGATTTCTGTGGCTTGATTTAACAATGCAACATTTGCTGACAGCAGTCATAAGCCGTGGCAGCTATTGGAGTATATTACACTTATTCCCTTCAGACATGCTTCAGATTAATTTTTACCAAAGAGCACTATAATATACACTTTATTCATTGTAGCCCTCTTTCCCTCTTTTGCCTGTACTTACATTCAGCAAGTAGCTGGCAATGCAAGCTTGGACCGAGGGTAAAACTTACAAAATGGCAAGTTAATTAGAAGACCAGACAAATTGTTTTTTCAAAATATCATACACGCTTATGAGCATATATCTGCAGATTACAATGTATCCTAAGATGGGATGCTAACAAAGCAGATTATCCTAGGTCTTTTTGCCTTCAGTCTGTGAAGTTTCCCCAAGTGTGGCACTTCACAGGTAGTTATTAATAGAAAGTCCAAAGTATTTTTCCATTTGGAAGGGACCCATCTCTTTCTAATGTTATGCAGTCCGATCGTCTTGGTTTGGGTCTGCTGCAGCTGCAGAGGCCTTTCGCAGCTGGCTTCCTTGGAGTCAGGGTTCCAACATCATTTTCACTGGGTCTGAGACCTCTGACACACTGAACTTCCTTCATGGAGATCATAAATACCAGTGAGATGAAGACATTTGTTTTTATTATCTATTTCAGTTTGAGAATTTCCAGTGAAATGTTCAAAGGTACATTAACTAAATCAGAGTTTGCCAAGGTGACATTTCAAAACAAAATGCATCAGCTTGGACAACAGAGAAGCCGAGTGTTCTAACGTGAGAGAAAGAAAGTGTTATGGAGAGCAGCGAAAGCACTGACAAAGTGAGGTCTGATCTTTGCCTCATGGAAGTTTCGTTGTGGATTTTTGTGCGTGGAGGATTCGGCCCCTTGTTTAAGCATCTTGTGAGAGACTCTGACAGTGGGAACCTCAGAATGTCAGTAACTCATCCCTGGGTTCGTTAAGAGCAAGAGAGTAACCAGCAGCACAGCCACACGTAGGCATTAACGACGTTCCTCCTGGCATTCCTGTCTGGCCTTCCAGGATGTTCATAGCCGCGTAGCAGAGCGCGTGTCCGAGGCAGGTCCCTGCGCACCCCTTGGGCACTGTTTGGTGGGCGCTGTGTCGCAGACACTACTGCTGGCACCTCCAGGAGCCATCCTGCCTGCTGGTGGGAGCATCGGGCTGCTCCGCTCACGGGGCGCTGCAATGGAAAGCGGGATACCACTCTTTCTGCACAGTTTACTTACGGCCAACACTTGTAAAATGTGATAGATCGGCTTGCTGAAGCGGGAGACGGTTGGAAGAACGAGCTCTTTACTGGCTTGCTACGATCAGCCATACTATGTTGTAATTCCACTGAACTGAATGTTCCTGTCACAGGGTCTTGCTGCACCCTCAGTAACACCTGGCTGTGAAATTACTGAATGAGCTCGTGTTCTGTCACCCACCAGACTGCTGATGCCCTTTAGCTAACCCAGGAGCTGAAATACGCTGGTGGGCCTCAAACCCTCCAGAGTATTGCTCTGATGGTAGCCTGGGGGGAGATTGCATTCGGGCACAAGCCACACAAAGCCCATGCTGAATTTTGCATCTTGCTCCTCTGGCAAGTTCAGAGAGCTGAGGGCGTGTTCCATCCATCCGTGGGCTCAGCTGTATCCTCTCAGTGCTGCTCTGTTCTTCTCATCTCCAAAATCTCTTTCTCTGCAGCCCTTGCCATCTGGAACAGCCTTTCTGTTCCTCTGCGTCTCATCAACTTTCCATCTATTTGCAGTTCTCAGCTGACAAAATGTTGCCTCTGTTGCTGATGTCTCTTCATTTCTTCCTCTCTTAATGGTCTTATGACTAGATACTTGGCTTGTGTGCAGGCAGTTGCCCTGTGGGCTGTAATGGATAGCACATTGTCCTGGGTTATTGCCTGCTGGGACTGAGCGTCTGTGAATGGCTGAAGGAGTCTCTGAGACTTCCAAGAGTTCTGCTTGCACAAATACGCTACGCCCCTGTGTTACAGACGGGGTGGGTGTGTTCGGCCCTGATAAAAGATTGGCTTCTGCGCTTCGTCTTCACTAGCAGCAGCAGGAGGAAGAGGAGGGAGCTGGGACTCCCTCCAGTGTCTGCAGAGGCAGGGAGAAGCCCGTTTGCTGTTAGAAATGGGCAAACAGGGCTTCAATTATCTTTTTCTCACCGTTTTTTGCACGATGGCTCTGAAGCTGAACTGTGTTAGCTCCATGTCTGTTGCAGGGCTTGGATATGTTGTGACAGCAGCTGTGGTGCTTTCAGCTGTGGTAAGTGATTAACATCACAATTAAGCATTGAAAACCTTCTGTTTTTCAATTACTTGTAAGAGTCACACTCCTTAACTCTTTGTAAGGAGTTTGTCCAATTTTATAGTGGGAATTTGGCAGAAAGGAAGTCAGACTGACTGGAATCATGATGATAAAGTTAGTTGTTTTCCGTCCTTGATATCTGATTTCAGCTTAGGAATAGCTTTGGTAGCTAACTTGCTGTTTTGCTTTCTAGTTTGTAACATTCTTTATTTCTGCCTTGAAAGCTGAGCATATTGTACTTTTGTCCATCAGCTACTGTGAACTGTCTTCTTTGTCAAAATACTGGATGCTTCTACTATAACATTTTTAATCTTTTCTTCCCTTTTATCTGATACCACTCAAAGGCATGCTGTAATATGCGGACAAACTTCCTTTGCCAATACGACAGAAATGTTTTATTTCCTTTCAGTATTATCAAGGTGAATTCTTTTATAATAGAGTTATAGAAAAATGTTCGGTATGCTTGTTAAAAGAATGGTATGCATATTGTTAATACATTGCATAAGTATGACAATACACATATTAACCAAAACTGCAAAGTCCTTAGGACGGGATGTTGTGTATATTGGTGTGATTCCCGTAAGGGAGCAGTTACGCAGCAGTACTGAAGTAACATGTCAGAACAGAAGAGATACAGGAAACCTGTGAACTATCTGACTCTTTGGTGATACTTACAACATTTTCCAGAAGAGCTGGGTAAGATCACACAGGTTTTAGGAAAACTGTAAATAATGTTTGTGCAAGCTGCACATCGGAAATAGTGAAAAGGGGGTTATTTTCAGCAGTCTTGAACGTCATGCAGCGTTTATAGAAACAAATAGTCAGCAAGGGGATTAGCCATTCACTTATGCACCATATTGAAAAGCTATAAATTAGTAAAGAAAATATGTAGAGTAAAATCAGGAGAGGTAGACAGAAAACAGAAAAGAGAGAGTCTAGGAAAGAGTAAGTCAGGAATTAGCCAGGAAGCAGAGTTGATTGGAAATGAAAATTAGCAGTGATTGACTGAAAGGCATTTCCCCCCTTGCCCCTTTTTTTTTTTATTGCTGTTTTTCCCTTCAAAATTCGGTGCAAGAGAAAAAAGGAAACTTTGCACTTGTTGCCTGGAACAGTAGTTAAGAGATCAGAAGCAACATAATTTAAACATGCGCTTCCTTGTGCTATGTGTGTTGAACAACGTTCTCTGTCTCCCCTAGCCTGTCAGCATGGTGGAACACGCTGAGTTTTCGAAGGCTGGGAAGGAACCTGGCCTTCAGATTTGGAGGATTGAGAAATTTGATTTGGTGCCAGTGCCAAAAAATCTGTATGGAGACTTCTTCACAGGAGATTCTTATCTGGTGCTGAACACCATCAAACAGCGGAGCGGGAACCTCCAGTACGACTTGCATTTCTGGTTAGGTAAGTCTGATGGGAGTGCCCCTGCTGCACTGGGAGCCCACAGTGCGAACGCAGTTCCTCTCACTACACCAGCCTTGTCCAGCACGTGTTACCCAGTGACATGAAAAGCAGAACTGGCAGTGCAGCGAGAAGGCAATTTTGGGTGCATATAGTGCTACTCACCTTAAATATTTGAGATGGTTTCTGCAATAGTGTGTGCAGCCATCTCTGTACCTGGAACCAGCTTCTTTCTGATCAAGGTGACAGAGTAAGTCCCTATTCTCCAGAGGCCCACAGAGGAGACAAGATCTCAGATGACAGGGGTGTGGCTGAAATCCTTTCTGTTTGAAGGGATGGAGGTCGGTTGTTATCTTCCTGACTCGGTGAGTGGGATTTTTCCCCTTGAGGTTCAGACCTCCTGCCTGCCCTTCTGTGGTACATGTCACCGAGTGACACGGCAAGGCCTTCTCCACATCCTGTGAACCCGAGACTCTTGGACAATACCATAGTTAAAGCTATGTAAGATACTTGCACGGTGGCTGGTCGTATCTGCCATCTGTCCATAGGTTTTCCACACCAAAGAGCTCCGGAGAGGCAAACTGCTGTGGCACTGGTGCCCCATTAGTAGCTACAGCCTTCGTAAAGCCTGATAATGTCTTCCTGCAGATTCGTCTGTCTGTGTGGTTGCTCCATTGCACGTTTCCTTCCAGGACAGGGTGAAATGGCTAAAGAATGATACCTATCAGAGACAGCTGTGAAGCAGTGGGGCTGCAGCAGTTACTATGGTGTAAACCTGCCAGAAAAATGCACAGTTTGTACTGCTGCTTGGGTCGTTATTAGAAAAGTGTGGAAATGGCTGTTCCGCAAACCTTCCTGAAAACTGAACTTCCCAGTAATCTGCTTTCTCCGTGGTGTTTTTGCACAGTTGAATGCAGAGGCAGAAGCCCTGCATTCCCTCCAAGCTGTTGCCTTTTCATTTCTTAGGAGATGAAAGCTCTCAAGATGAGCGTGGGGCAGCTGCCATATTCACTGTCCAGATGGATGACTACCTTCACGGGAAGGCTGTTCAGCATCGCGAAGTGCAAGGCCATGAGTCCCCTACTTTCCTGGGGTACTTCAAATCTGGCATCAAGTACAAGGTGGGTGATGACTGGGGCTTTATACTAACAGGCTGAATCGAGTTTGCAAGAGATGGCACCCTGCCCACTGCCCAGTTCTCAGGAGAATGAGGATTTTCCTTTTTCCAGTTGCTTAAAACCCATTCTCAACCAGATGTTTTCAATGAGTTGGAACTGACAGGGTGGAGAACAGCAGATCCCTGTGGGAGATCTTTGGCTGAATTAATAATACACCAGCAAAGCTCCAGGAAATTTTAGGAATCGAGGCTTTGTTTTTCTTTGAGAAGCAGAGGAAAGAACAGTCCCAAGACGTCTGGCATGGATTTAAGAAACAGCAATCTGAGTTAATGGGAAACGCCTACCCAGGAGATTTAATTTCTCCCCGCTTACATAACAGAGTTTGACCCTTCCAGTCTTTTTCTGTGCTTAGCCCACCTCCTTAGCATGTGTAATGTTTTGGTAAAGCAGATGAATAGTAGTGGGAGTTACTCTTCCCTGCCATTGCAGTAAAGTGGAATAGAAGAAGTAAAAACATACAGTGAAGAATGGTTATGTTTGTTAGGAATCCAGTGCCACAAGGGAGGTGATATCGGGTCAAATGCTTGCAAAGTACTTACATTTCCTCATGCCTAAGACTTTCCTAGTCTCTCTCTTTTGCTTATTTCCCACTCATTTGTTATTTTCATTCATTTGAATTTGCTTATGCTTTTTTGAGGATAACTGACATTAGTCCTGTTGCCTACATTGACAAGTAATTCCAGGTCTCTCTCTATGAGCAGAGAAGGTGAATCCTGAGGTTGGGATAATTTTTGGTAGTCAGGACATACAATGCACATGGAAATACACTCTTCACTCTGCCAGTCAAAATTAATACCTCAGCTTATCATGATCTTCAGATTTGGAGATCTCCAACTGTATTGTATCGGTGTCCCTGAGACGCTATGGGAACAGATAGCTGGGATGCATCAATAGATACGTGCTATATGACAGCCCAGCCTGGGCCAGCCAGCGCTCTCTGCAAGCTGCAGCTGACCCTCTGTCATGTGAGAGGCAAAAGCTGCTCACTGGTAGCAAATCAGTAGGATTGTCATTTTTTCTGAAGCAACACCACAAGCGTGAATTGTTGTTTCTTCGTTTTCCCTTAGGCTGGTGGCGTGGCTTCTGGCTTCAGGCACGTGGTTCCCAACGAAGTGACTGTGCAGAGGCTTCTGCAGGTCAAAGGCAGGCGAACAGTCCGCGCAACTGAGGTCCCTGTGACCTGGGAGAGCTTCAACACAGGCGACTGTTTCATCCTTGACCTCGGCAGTGTAAGTACCATGTAAAAGACAGGCTGAGCAGACTTCCAGGAGCAGGAGATGTCTGATTAGTCCACTTAAGGATTTTTTTTCCCCGCTCTGTTGAAGCTATCTCAAGCACTGCGCAGTATAAAACACCATTTAGCCAGTCTTTTAACATCTTTCAGTCCCAGCCATACTGCTGTCTCGTCTAGAGGGGGTTACGCTCAGACAGCTGCATAGTGTTTCTCTTCCTTCTCCCCCAGAACATCTTTCAGTGGTGTGGCTCCCAGAGCAACCGCCAAGAACGGCTGAAGGCCACAGTGCTGGCCAAGGGGATTCGGGACAACGAGCGGAATGGTCGCGCCAAGGTCTATGTGTCGGAGGAAGGATCCGAGCGGGAGGAAATGCTTCAGGTTACTCACTCCGTCCATTTCTCTGTGCTGCAGTGGGAAGGGCGGCGTGTGGAAGAACGGGGGCGATGGGTAGATAGGCTCCGTACTCTGTGTCTTCACCCATGAAGTGTTAGTGGTATAAACGCTCAACTCTATGCAGACTTGGTCCTCTGCATCGCTGGGACATCAGAGTCTGTTTTCACTGTTATTGATCTAGAAGTTTCTTCTGCTTGTTCCTGTGGCTGGAGCATCTGGGGAACAGAGATTCTCTTGGAGTGGCTGGTAATTTTTTTCTTTCTCTCTCACAGGTCCTGGGACCGAAGCCCGCTTTGCCACCGGGAGCTTCTGATGAGACCAAAACTGATACGGCCAACAGAAAGCTGGCTAAGCTCTATAAGGTAACAAGAAACAGATGGACACTGAGAAATAACTTTGTGGAGAGTGGCGTGATCTTTACGCAATTAGATGGCACTGGAATAGCAGAGAGGAGCTGATCTGATCCGAGTCCTGCTTCTGCCTCATGCTGCTGTTAGCTTTTTATGAACCTTGGTTGCTTACCCTGCATACTCACATGCTTTTTGTCATCTTTATCACCACTTTTGGCTGTAGGGAGACAGCTGGAACTTTCCAGGAATTGTTGAGGGAAAGGCAGAGTGTCAAACGAATAGAGGAAAAAAGGGATTTTTCCTTTGTGTTATCAGACATTGTATTAGGAAGGACAGGAAAGAACTAGAAATAGCCTGAGAACCAGGATCTACCCCTTTCTGCATCCAGTGAGCATGATGCAGCAATGATTTGGAAGGTAACGTTTGCCATCAGCTAGCGTAACTGTAGAAGAATGCCCAACACTTTTGGGGAGGAATCTTCGCTACAGCAGTCTCTGGTAATGATGTGGTGGATAGCTGCCAGGATGGTTTGTAATGTGGACCTTTATCCATTAGCAAGTGCAGGAACTCAGACTATTAAACCCACTTGACGCAGGGAGGCCTGTTCACAGTGGCCAGGACTGTCCCCTCCAGTTCCTGAGTGCAGTTGGTTTGCTGTGGAAGGTTTTTCTTGGCTGCTTGTGCACCAAGGGTATTTACCCTTTTGGATCAATCTTTCTTTGGTCCCAGCAGTATCTGCTTTGCTAGAAGTACTTGAAATCTTCAGAGTAAGTGTTATGTTTTTGTCATACTTTTGCTGTGTCAAAGGTATCCTGTTTGAAAAACAATAGTGCCTGAAGCAGCCAATGCATTCAAACGTATTTCCCTTCTGCTCCCTGGGTTTTGGGCTATTGCCATGAGGCCGGAGGGGAACGGACGATGCCTTGTCTCATCTCCGTGCTGTGTTACCACAGGTCTCCAATGGGGCTGGGAACATGGCGGTTTCCCTGGTGGCAGATGAGAACCCCTTCTCCCAGGCAGCCCTGAGCACCGATGACTGCTTCATTCTGGACCATGGCACAGATGGAAAGATCTTTGTTTGGAAAGGTACCACAGAGATACGGCATCATCCAGCTACCAATCCCTGTTTCTTTCCAGCCGGGTAGGGGAGCATACACTTGATGGTGGTGCTGTTTTTCAGGGCAAGTTTGGGTGGCATTAACAATCTCAGCAAAGGACTCTCATCTGAAACGTCAGGTGCTGAGGTGCAGGGTCTTTAGTGTGGAGAATTAAAGGGAGAGTCCGGGGAACGAGGAAGGAAAAGTTAAATTAATATCATAAGTAGAAAGGCAAGTGTGCTCTCTCATCCATCACGAAAGGCACAAAAGAGATCGAACAATTGTCATTTGCTGTTTGGCAGCATCTAGCTGGACTCTGCTGCTGCTGCAAAAGGTCGAAGTACCTGAGACAGTTTCTTCTCTGGGTATGCAGAACTTTTTAAAAGTTGACCTCTTTTCTCTCTATTTTCATTAAAGGCAGGAGTGCCAACTCTGAAGAGAAGAAGGCGGCACTGAAAACAGCTTCTGACTTCATTGATAAGATGGGTTACCCGAAACATACCCAGGTAAGGACGTGCAGCCCAGCAGTGCCAACCCCCAGACACCGCGGGGGTCACTTTTCTGCCACCCAGCCCACTGACTCCAGAGCATGGCTCATGGGAAGTGCCACCAGCAGTCTTCACGTAGCTCCTGTTTCGAGTGATCTGCTCTTCTGCAGGGAGATAATGCGGTGTTGCTCCTGGGCTAACACTGTCCTGAAAATGGCATTTACCCCAACACAACTAATATTTAACATTTCCTCCTCTCAGATATCTTTTTACCTTTTCCATGACCTTCTCTAAAGAGTGAAAAAGACAAGGCATAGGTAAACCTGTCCTTCTTGTTCTTAGAGAGATGATTCTAGAGGCTTAACATCCCTTCAGCCTTCCTTAGCACTCACCGGAGACTGACTCTGCATCCCATAACGTACCGAGACCCGCATTGTTGGCTGTGACAGTGTGGACCTGGCAGGTGTAGTTAGACTGAGGCTTAAGGATTGAGTAACACTGCCTTGAAAGAAACAGATCCCTTCAAACTAGCGGTCACAAGCAGCAAATGGATCGTTTGTCATCTGTCTTTCCTCTTGGTGAGGATCTGCCCAGCATGGCAATAGCGGGGGGTTCGGCTGATCGCTGCGTCTCTGACGTTGCTCTGAGTACGGCGTCTGGGCACCAGGCGTTTCCCTGCTGCAATCTCAGCAGAGTTGGACCAGGGAATTCTCTGTCAGCCTGAAGCCGGGAGCAGCCAGAGCTGGAGCTGTGCGGGGTGGGGGGCAAGGCTGCTCCTGAGGGGCCGGCTCATCCGTTTCAGGTCCAAGTCCTCCCTGAGAGTGGTGAGACACCTCTGTTTAAGCAATTCTTCAAGAACTGGCGGGACAAGGACCAGACGGAAGGACTGGGGCAGGCTTACGTTTCTGGTCACGTTGCCAAGATCGAGAAGGTGCCTTTTGATGCTGCCACTCTGCACACCTCCAAGGCCATGGCTGCCCAGCATGGGATGGAGGATGACGGCTCTGGCAGGAAACAGGTGAGCAGTGGCAGAATCCCTTTGGGAAGGTGTCCAGAATCTTCGTTGCTACTTCATGGCATTCCTGCAAGAGGAGGGAGACAAATGGAGGCCTGAGAATCATCAACACTGCAGTTTTGTGAATGCTGGGGGAGTTTTTAACACCAGAAATACCAGCAGGGTCTTGAGATCCCTGCAGCTGTTAATGACGAGCTGCTAATTTTGATCCCAGAGTTTCCCTGGGGTCAATGCTTCACCCAACAGTGTGGACCCAGACTTCTTCCTTGTTCTTCCTCCTCGTTATTCTAGCTGTTGCCATCACACGTCTGATGGGTGATTGTCTCAGAGCACCTGTCTCATGCACCTGGAGGCATGCATTTGCACATAGAAGCAGTGGCGGAGGTGGGCTTGAAAGGGCCGGGTCCTGTCCAAAAGCCCCCAGGGGTCCTAGCCAACATTCGACTTCTCGAAAGTCCCCAGTAAAGCCTAAAACCCCCATTCCTGAGGGTCCAGCTGAGAGAAACTGAAGCGATCGTGTCAGGTACAACGTGGGCTTCAGTGCTGGCAGTGCTGGTAGTCTGACTGGCATTTCTCCTGCGGTTCTGGTGGGATCCAGTCGAGGTTCGGGAGCTCGCCGCAGGCTGCGGCCTGTGCCCGGCGATGGCGGCCGTTCCCAGCAGGCAGGGCTGCAGGGCTGCGCGTTCCAGAATTCGGGAAGAAGATTCTGCTGTCACGCTGAACTTGGAATTCTCTGCTCCTCTCCTTTTCTAGATTTGGAGAATAGAAGGCTCAGAGAAAGTGCCAGTGGATGCTTTGACGTATGGCCAGTTCTACGGAGGGGACAGCTATATTATCTTGTACAATTACCAGCACGCTGGAAAACAGGGACAGATCATTTACACTTGGTAAGGAAGTCTTCCTGATGCAAGTCAGGAAACACTGGGGCTACGTGGGGCTGAGTCCCCTTCTTCGGCAATGGGTCACTGCTGGTTCCCACTTACAGAGGATCCTCAGGGGATAAGATTTCACCCTGGATAACCTTCCCTTACAAACAAACCAACACCGGAGCTCTGGAATGTTTTGTCTGAAGTGGGACAATGGGGGGGAATTACTGTGCTAGTATTGTTTTTTTCTTTTTTCCCCCAGTAGTAGTTACTCCCTTCTTTGGATCAAGCTCTGCTTCTTTTTACGGAGTTCCTAGGTCTTTTGAGACCACTGTAACTAGTTTTTGATACTCTGCCACCTCGGCTGTGGCTGTTACAGTGCCCAGACCATGACCATAAACGGAGTTTCTCGGCAGCAGTCTCCCTGTGGCCGCCTTCCTGCTCGTCAGCGAGCAGGGAGGGCGCAGGCGAGCTGTCTGACCAGAACCAGAAGGGATGTGGTCTGTGCGGGGGCTGCGCGTGCAGTTCCTGGTAACAGCACCAACAGGCTTGTTTGTAAACTGGCTGCTAGAAAGAGAAGGGGAGATAGATTCTTTCCTATCTTCGTGCCTGTGCTGGTTGTCTAGAACACGTCCTTATCTCCCTCTAATCCCTGTGTTGCAGTACGGGCTAATAAATTTCTCCTTCATGTTGAATGACGTGCTGCAGAAGTTTGGCATCAAAGGTTTTTCTCGCCTCTTTTTGACCTCTGTAAGGGGGGTGTGTGTGGGGAAAAGGGCTGAAAGTAAAAATCTGAGTTTTGGCCTTGTCTTTCAGGCAGGGTGCTGATTCCACTCAAGATGAAATTGCGACCTCTGCCTTCCTCACAGTACAGCTGGATGAGGAGCTGGGAGGCAGCCCCGTGCAGGTAAAAAGCCCAAAAGCAAGCAAGCAAACAACTAAAAAAACCCAACACTGTGGGAATAAATAATATATTTTTATATAAAGTACAGTTTTTATAAAAAAACTATATATATTTTTACAAGTGGCCTGTATGAGGTTTTTTACGGCTGTTACTTGTTAGCTCTGTGCCAGTGGATCCCTCGCCAATTAAAATGAAACGGCGACTGTGAGAGCTCGGTTACCCGCTGGCCTGGGTTTGCACGGGAGGCACTCGCTAAGCTCCCGTGACGCGCTAGGTGCTACGCGCTAGGAAGGATGGCTGTGAAGGCCATTTCTCGTATTTCTCACGCTACTCTTCAGCAGCAGCTTAAAACTGACAGCACGTTTCTTCTTCTCTAGAAACGAGTAGTGCAAGGCAAAGAGCCGCCTCATCTGATGAGTATGTTTGGTGGAAAGCCCTTGATTGTGTACAAGGGTGGAACCTCGAGGGAAGGCGGCCAGACAGCGCCGGCAGCGACGCGGCTGTTCCAGGTCCGGTCCAGCACCTCGGGAGCTACCAGAGCAGTGGAGGTATGCGGGGAGAGTCAGCTTCCGTGCTGTGGTGGGAACACCGTCCCTCGGAACAGCGCAAGGGGCGAGTTGAGCTTGCTGGTGCACACTGAAGCACACTTTGAAAACGTTACAAACTGCTAAAAGGTTCCTCTTTTGCCATGGATAAGTAGTGATACTCATTATTTTCTAATTAGTTTATAAATATCACCTTGAATACATTTAAGCCATTTTCTCGTAAGTCCTTACTAGACGCTGCACCCTGCATACCATGAGACTTTCCAAACTGTTGAAAACCATTCAGATCTGGCCATTGTGACTTCTTCCAAGCCTGTGTGAGAGCAATGCTGCAGACAGAAAGTGCTGACTGCCCTGTACACAGATACAGCTTGTGCCAGGACATAGGTTGAGAGCCTCACTCCTCTGAAAGAAAACGCGCACAGCCCCCGCCCTTTGCCAAGCCAAAAGAGAGACTGAATCCTGGGCAGTAGCTAGAGGTGGGGCAAGGCCACTGGTTTATGTCTGCAGCAAGTTCCGAAGTTTCTAGCCTGAAGATGGCATGTCCTTGCTGACCTAGAGGAGATTGCAGTTAATGACTGAGCAGCCTCAGCAGCAGGGATACTGCTCTGCGGCGGTCTCCTCGGCACCTTCTTCGATCTCCTGTCATAACCACAAAGACTGGCAAAATGACAGACCCGAGCCTTCCGGCCACAGCTCGTACCTGTCTGTAGATTACGCACAAACACACATTTATTTACTCTTCTCGTATGACTAAGTCTAACTCATCACTCAGATACAGGCAAATGCACAACACGTCTTGTAACCTTGCATGCTTGTATGGAACACCTTGTTTGCACTTTATTCAACGACAGCTACTGGTTTTTATTTTGAAATAATGGGCTCTGTGTAGAGGACGATTACATCCCACATGCGCAATGTTCGTTCTTTTCAGCTGGATGCTGCTGCCAGCCAGCTGAACTCCAACGATGCCTTTGTCCTGAAAACTCCCTCCGCTGCTTACCTTTGGGTTGGCCAAGGAGCCAGCGATGCTGAGAAATCAGGAGCGCAGGAGCTGCTGAAGACACTGGGAGTTCGCCCAGTACAGGTTTCGGAGGGCGGAGAGCCAGGTGAGGGAGGCACTATGGGGCCTGGGATCATTTCTGTGTAGCTGCATGTTCTCAGCAATTATTTAATGGATATTTCCTTTCATCTCCCTGAGGGGCTTCTCCAAAGCATCTTCATTATGTTTAACAGCACACTCATGTTTGTAGGCCTTTGGGACTTTACGACATAGAAGCATGCTTCAAGTCCTGCCAAAACCATACTGCTACTGTGGTTTCCATGAACAGTTGAAGCATCAGTATCTCTTTCTCTTTTTCAGATAATTTCTGGGCAGCTTTGGGTGGAAAAGCTCCTTACCGTACCTCTCCCCGCCTGAAGGACAAGAAGATGGATGCTCACCCCCCTCGTCTTTTTGCTTGCTCCAACAAGAGTGGACGCTTCACTGTGAGTATCTGAGAAGACTGTCGATTAATTCAACGTCGGTCTGGCAAACTTGGGAGAAACTCAGTCCCAGTCTGCTCCGAGCCGGGCTGTGACACCTTATCTTCCTTTGTGGCCTCGCCTCCAGAAGCGAAGCATCAGCACCATTTTTCTGCAGACACGGCAGCTCGTTCTGTTGCGCTGTTGTGTCAGCACAGCAGCTTTCTGAAGCATCAAACTGGTCCTGCCCTGGTTAGCAATTAGCATTCAGACTCCTCAAATTTTAACTCATCAATCTTTCAAGTAAAAAGAGGCAGCATTCCAAGTCCTGGGCACGAGTGAAAGACATTTTCTCTAGGTACAAAGAGATTGATTTTGTGTTCTGTGGTCTCGGAGCACTTCTGTGACACAGCCTGAGCTGCATGGTCAAATACCTTGGTGTTGAGGTCTAGTTTCATGCCTCTCACCAACGGGAGGTGAAACCAAAACCTCTGTCAGCCGGATTTCTCCTGTGAAGGCGAGATGGCGTTTGGCGTAGGCCCTCATCTTAACCTCGTGTTTTCCAGATTGAAGAAGTCCCTGGAGATCTGACTCAGGATGACCTTGCTACAGATGATGTTATGCTCCTTGACACGTGGGATCAGGTATGTCACATCTACCTGGGGAAGAGGGAAGCAAAGAATAGGCACAGGTGGGCTGCAGGTGGAGACCCAAACTGCAGTAGCTGGAAGAGCTGTTGGATTAAAGGACCCTTTCATCTTCAGGCCTGAGAGCAAATCGCCTCACTGGTAGCACCGAAGAGAACTCACACCCCAAAGCTGGGGGAGGAGGTGGTGTCCTGCCACCTCAGGCCTGCAGAGCAGGGGCTGCCGTGTGTCGTACGGGCTGCCCCAGCCTGTCCGCCTCTCGCAGGCAGTGTCCCTGGCCTGGCTGGAGGGCACTGGGCCATTGGTAGGAGTCAGCAGGTGAAGATACTGACATGTTCTGTTATTTTTCAGTAACAGACTGTGCATAAATCAGCCAAAAGGCAACTTAGAGATGAATTTTGTATGTTTTGTGTAAAAATGTTCAATCATCTGCTAGTTTTTCCTGAGGTTAAGCTAGTGTATAATTTGTTCATGTATCTGGAATCTATGCAGCTAAAACGCAATTAAAAAGCTCCTTGTTATCTACCAGTAGCTTTAGCCATGTAGGTCAACAACCCAGGCACCCCAAGACGAGTATGTTCTTGTTCTGTCATAGTCTGCTCACTGAGGCTTGGTCTAAATTGTCCTGGCTTTCATAAAGGGATCGATTGTTGCTGAAATAATTCATATGGGCTTTTTTATCTATAGGTCTTTGTATGGATTGGGAAAGATGCCCAAGAAGAAGAAAAGACTGAGGCTTTGAAATCTGGTAATGTCACGCTTTCCTCTCTGAACTACCCCTTTTTTATCTTCCCGCTATCCAATCATAAGGCAGGCAATTTAATATACTGAGAAACATATCTGAATCACAACCTAAGATTCAGTGTTGTGATCCGTCAAAGCGATCACGTCTCTCAAGAACAGAGGATCCCCAAGATCAGCATAAAGAGGTGTCACATCCAGCCCCGCTGCGCTCAGCCCCTAACAGCGCAGAAGTGTCCGTGGGGGGGTAACCGGGCGAGGGCTGCCACGGTATTGCAGCATTTTATAATCCCAAGGGCAGTTTTCTACAAACAAGTGCCAGTCTGCCAACAGGAGTAGATAAACCATAGAGTGAAAACTTTTGGGTTTGTTTTTGTTAAATGAGCAATCTGAAAATGTCTCTGTAGCATCCACTTAGCAGGCATGGTGGTGTTGGGTTGATGGTTGGACTTGATCTTAGAGGTCTTGTCCAACCTATGATTCCATGGTTTAGCTGCAATTAAGCTGTTTCAGCTGTTCCTCCAGCAGATTTGTACTCTATGAGATTCCTTCTACCTGTGTGTTTTCAGCTAAACGGTACATTGAAACCGACCCGGCCAGCCGAGACAAGAGAACTCCTGTCACCGTCGTTAAGCAAGGGTTTGAGCCGCCAACCTTCTCCGGCTGGTTCCTGGGCTGGGACGATGACTACTGGGCAGTTGATCCGCTAGAGAGAGCGATGGCAGATGTGGATATCTAAGTAACAAGTTCGTTCTTTTTTTACATGGAGCAAGGTTAGTGCCTTCAATGCCTTCAAGAGCTACTTCCTCCTGCAGGACGCATCTCAACAAGGCAATGATGTTAATAGCCAATTAGCTGTGCAATAACGAAAACAATCATGACCAGTCATTGACCCTCCTCCTTGCTTTGATTATATTTAATACAATAAAGCTTGTATGGAATATGTGAGCAACGCGAGTGGTGGGGATTGTTACTAAGAAGAAACCATTAAACAGAACCTGCAGGTCTCACATTTGAACTTGCTTGACACAAACACACCTTAGAAAGCGAAACCTTCTTTCTGCCATCTTTTGCATGTGCAGTTTTTACTAAGTGGTTACAGAAATAATGTTGGGGGTTTTGGGATTGTTTTGCTTTCCCCTTGACAGAATTACTAGTATTTAAGACCCTGATACGTTAACAGTAGTCTACTCTTTCAGAAAGTCACTCATTAGTAAACAATGTTTTTTTATTCAAGCTGAGAGCAAAATGCGTGCTTCTGGTGTCAACAAGAATTCACAGGGGTGCCCATCTACAGCAACAACAGCGGGAGCTGCAGCTTCACGCGTCTTCCCCTGGGAGTAACGTCAGGCTGTGCAGTTACTGTTTCCCTCTTCAAATGCATGAGCACAGCAGCACTAATTATTACATCTTTGTTCACCATATTTCTCCTCCCCCTCCCAGCAAAAAGCCGAGCTCGGCTTACATTAACTGAAGTACTGACAAACGCGTACAGACTGGTGTATTGCTTTTATGATGCAGAGGGAAAATAAGCTCACAGCGACCAGGCAGAAGAGAAACAGCACCCCTCAGCTCACGCCCTCACAGCGCTCAGGCATCATTTCCTAACAGTGACAGAGGCACAAACATCACCGCCCCCGCTGACTACAGAGATCTCGCTTCCTAGAGAAGCGGGTTTTAGACCTGGATAAAATGCAGGAGTCGGTACTTTAGCTTTTTTACATCATTTTTAAGAGAGACAGATAAAATCAAACCCAACAACTTTTCAACGCGTTAAGGCAGCATAAATCGATACAGGCACACCACCCTAACAGAACAGCCCATCAGCGACCGCAAGCGGCTTGTATCCGTACCTCCGGCGTGCTCACGCCATCGCTGTGTGCCGCAACAGAGGTGGAAAGTTCTGCTTCAGGAACATCAGCTAACAACTGCTTCCCCTGCGCGGGGACTGTTCTAGGGAGTCTGAGCCTGCTTTTCAGGAGTACCCAGTACAGCAGTCTCGCCCCCGTATCAACTCCCATTACTCCTCCCTGTGAATGCTAGAGAACCAGTCCCCGTCACAGCCATCCAGTGCCTGGGCTGTTCCTCTTCCCTTGCAGGGCTACAGACCCATTTATTCAAAGGAATAATTCTCTTTCCAAATGTTGGATCACCTCATCTTCACCACAGATGGTTTTATAGACTGTTTGAAAATGGGAGGTTATAGATTAAAAGCATCCCATCCAGGACAGATAGGTGCTTGTTTCAGATCACAATCTGCTGTGCTCATTTGTAAGGTTTTCAATTTCAAAGAGTTTGGTTACCTGTATTCACAAACATTACATGTAAGTTTTGTTAACACACTTTGTATAACAAAAGAGGTTCCTCAGCAAATGCACTTTGTTAACACCGCCATAAGCTACAACACACAGGGAATTCAGGGTTGCAAACATTCGCAGCAGCAAAAAGCCCCACCCCGAGCGCTCTCCTCCCGCTCTACCTAGCGATTGGCGCCTATGATGCCCTGCAGCATATTGATGGGCAGTGGGAAGACGATGGTGGAGTTCTTTTCTGCAGCAATGGTGGTCAAGGTCTGCAAATAACGAAGCTGAAGAGCAGCAGGGGACTCCGTAATAACCATGGATGCCTCTTTCAGGGCCCTGGAAGCATTCATTTCACCCTCAGCCGCAATTACCTGGGGAAGCAAAGTGAATGAAATTCAATTAATTCTGGCACAGTAATAAACTAGAAATGTGTAGAACGACTTGAGCCTTCAGTCATAAACCAAAGACACCGCTCATCGCTTTGGTCGAGTGACTGCTCCTTCCCATGTTTTTTGACTGGTTCTGCCTTTTCTCTCGCTCGCACACAAGCGGCTCCCGGCTGGTTCCAGGGCCCCGTGTGCCCGCTTCCCTCCCGTGCAGGATCAGGACATCGCATCACAACAGCTGGTGCCACGTCTGGAAAACGCAATGCGTGATTTTGGTCTATTCTCAAAAACTTCCTTTGCGCTTCTTTCAGCTCTGCGTCTCAAAACCAGAAGGCACTCCCCTTACAGACCTGAAAATACTTTTTACTTAAAGCTGTATTTTTCTGTCTCTACAAGGGCTTGGCAGGTGAACAGCATGTTTCTTACTGCGGAAATACCTTTTTATTCACTCATTCCTTTTAATTCTGAACTCATTAGGGACAGATTTGTGGTCATGCGTTTGTTTAGAAGCAGGGCCCTTCTGCATTGGGACAATATCAATATTTTCTGAGTATTTGTAAAGGCCGGCTGGATTGGAGGATGGCACTGTTTTAGCAGCTAAGTTACTGGTGAGGCAATTTACAGGCCTGTCAGTGCAGGCAAGTGCATATTCCCCTACAGAGTTCTACTGCAAGGGCACAGTATTCTTTGAGATGTCAGAATAAATAATAATAATTAAAAAATAATCACAAAGTAATTAAGCTTAAGAAAAAAAAGTATGTAGGAGTTAATACTTGGAGCAATAATGTAGGCTTAAAGATCTTTTCCTAGGTGCATCACCAACTTCACATTCAATAATTGCTAGCCCCAAAGTCTAATGAAATGCAGTTTAGCATTTATTTCCCAGGAAAATAAACCCCAAATTTTTTAATTAGAACCTAAAGATACTTTAAAGGTAATGAAACTCATAAAGTGGTGGATATGAAATTCAGTCATATATATGTGCATAAAAATCACTCACACGTGTGTGTGTGAAATGAACGTCGTAAGACTAGATGCCATTTTCATGGCATTAGATGAACTCTAGTAAACTTCCCTTTGTGCAGACAAATTTTTAGTATTCAGAATGCCAGTTCCATTTTTCTATGGGCAGGCAGCTCAACAGACCACTAATATCTACCAGAAACCCTCATCCATCAGCTCAGTCTACCAAAAAGGGTTTTTTGGACAGCTAGCGGGTTGGTTGGTTGGTTTGTTAAAAACAGACTCCACAGTTGCATCTGTGGAGGTCAAAGGAAGTTTTCAAGACAGGAGGAACAAACCACCAGAGGAGACAAGCTGCAGGGCAGAGAATGCTGAAGGACGAACCAACTTGCCTGGTCCCAGAAAAAGGCAGCTCTAACTGCCCCTGGGGATTCGTACTCTGTATTTGAATCTTCAGTTCCCTTCTCCCACCTCAGAAGGGAGCAAGATGTCAGGACCCAACTGATCATGGGTCAGCTTACAGGTGACACAACTACGTACTACACCTGCTTTATACATCATATGAGGTAACAATCAGAAAACAAAGGACGCCTAAAATCAGGGCTAGTCAGGAAAAAAACGGAAGCAAGTCTGGCTTCTAATTCACTGCAGGCTCCAGCTAATAACCTCAAAATTCCCCTGTTTATGGTTTGTTCTTGGAGTGTGGTAAAAAACTGAGATTCTGCATTTTGGAAGGAAATCTCACCTGCATGATCCGAGATGAAACAGAGCAAGCACCCAGACACAAATTCACAAAACCCCTGCCCGCATTCCTATGTGAAACAACACAGTCTGGACAAGAACCTTCATCCTCTACATCACCACATGAAATCAGTCATGAAGAAAAAGTCAATAAATAAACGCCAAACCCACACGTTGATGTTATTACCTTGGCTCTCGCCTCCCGGGCAGCTTCTGCTTCTGCAGCCATTGCTCTCTGCAGCTGGATGGGTAATTTCACATCCTTGATCTCCACACGCTCCACCTTAATGCCCCAGTTGTCTGTTGCCTCGTCAAGGGTGGCCTACAGAAGGCAGGACAGTTACGTTAAGCCATCCACCTGGCTGCAAACAAATGTCCAGAATTGAAGAATGACCAATAACCAAATCAATTCTCTTACAATTCTTGGACTTTAAGGGCTTTTGTATTTATATTATGATTTGATAACTATCAAAACGTAACTGTTGTAAACTAACAAAAACCCCTCAAAGCTTGATTAATATACCAAAGGAATTCTGTGGCACAATTTCCTTCAACAGCAGAGTACTGCCATCATCATCCGGGGAAGCCCTCCTCTCCTGTATCCCTCAGTCCCTCGTGCTGGCCCCCCTGGCCCATTTCTGGTGTCGTCACTCATGTTCACTACACAGAATGCCATCCCGACAGCCCTCGATAGGGTTGTGCCTAAAGCTCCAAATCACTTGGAAGGTACAATACATCCTGACCTGTACGTTATCCACGGGATTGCTGCTCAACCGATTGTTTGATGGATTGCTCAGGTAAAGCTGCTCATACCTGCATGCTGTGTGCAATTTCTTCACGATCAGAGAGAATCTGAGACAGGTTTTTGGTCCCCAGAACATTCCTCAAAGTGGTCTGTGCTAACAGACGGGTGGCCGAGTCAGCATTGGTGATATTCGCTACAGCGAGGGTGGCGTTCTGAACTCTGTAATAAACCACTCCGTCTACATTAATTGTCACAGAGTCCTTGGTCAAGATCTAAAAAGAAATGGGGAAAGCATACAATAATTAAGCACATATTTATTGAATATAAATAATATTACGTAATTACATATGTTTTACTAGATAAACTCCTAGTTTTTCCAGGGTAAAGCAACTGTCTTGAAAACAAAAGGTCTTCTACGCATAGCCGCACGTGAACATGTCTACGTACAGACGCACAAACCTTCCAGTATAGCTCTGCAAAGCTAAGGCCAAATATGGGATTAGAACACTTTTCACTGAAAAAGAAATTCCGTTACCTTTCCCAGAATGTTATTTCTGACTCACTTCTTCAAACTGACAGAGGGATCGGGATCTGCACTTCATACAAGTGACAGACAAAAAAATCTGAAATTGTTTACACCAAAATACATAGGCTTTTCACCTGGGAAACTTTAACCTGTTACTCTGAAGCGAGCAACATCTCACAACCAGGTAGGTCCCCCCCGTGTTTCAGTGAGGCTTATAACAAGACGCGCAAGCGGCTGACGGCTGCGCAGGCGTGCAGGAGGTGCGCGTACGGAAGGACGGGGGCAACAGAAAGGGCTCCAAGACCATCAGCACTCCATGTGGTTTTGTTTTAATGCAGAGATGGGGATATGGGACCACAACACTCCGAATGGGTTCAAGCGCTCCAGTTAAGAGCACGCGCTGGAAACGTTTATGAGAGGGGCTCATCTGATGTTTCTGTATAGAGAAAAAAGGCTGATAATGAGTATCACTGCTAATATAGGACACATCAGAGATTCACTGGAATTTAACTTCAGTCACAAGACTGAAGCAAGATGTATCTCTGCAGGTGTGTCAGTTTATAAAACAAGGGAAAAACAGGCAACCTATTTAAAAAGCAGGTGAGGGAAGAGGGAGTGTATCTCAGCTGCGCTTTCAAAGAAACATCCAATAGGAGAGTTCCTGGTCCTACAGGTGTGAGGGCAGCTGGAGGCCGTTCCCAGTTACTGCTCATTGCCCAGCACAGGACGGGCCAATGCCAGAGACTCCAGCACAGCAGTGGCTGTGTGAGTTACTTCACTGAATTGCAGAAACTTTGTAAAGAAAGATGTCACTGTATAATGAAGCTTAGAGGAACAGAGAGCCATGCCCTTGAGGTATTCTAGAACAGACCAGAAGGTTTCAGCTATTACAAAACTGGGTTTGCCTGTCCCAGCGGCCTGATGTATTTCAGCTTCATGGGTGTCAGCCTGACTTCAACATTTAACGAGAAATCTCTCTGTTACTACCCTAGCAGTTCGTTGTCCTGCTTGGAGGTACTTCTGATTGAAAGGCCGCCCTGTGCAACTAAATGAGTATGTGGTGATTTCTAGACAAGCTGCAGAGGAAATCCAATTTGTGAACATCCTCAGAGCTAGATTCAAGCAACGCACTGCATTTAACACTTGTATGTTAAGCAAAGCATGTACTTGCAAAGATAAAGACAGATGTTCTTGAAGGTTTAGAAGAGAGTACACCAAAAAGAAACATTAATATTAATTATGTTTTAAAGTTGAAAAGAGATTGAAGTATGCCGCATGACCATGAGGTGTCCTAATTTCATGTTAGACAATTCCTATTACGTTATCTGACAAGAGAGAGCGACATTACTTAACCTTCAAGACTTACCTGTTCTGTCCTTCCCCAAACTACCCATTTTAGCAGGCTTTTCATAATACCATAAGATAAACAAAGAATCAGCAGCATGCACAGAACTCGTGTTGTACAAATAAAAATTTCTGCTTTTACCTACAGAACACAAACAAACCTAAATCCATAAGCATAATTTAATCAAGTCAAAAGCAAGACTGTAGAACCGATGTCTTCACTAATGGCCCATCAGCAGCTGCAAGCACATCTTGCCTGCCAGTGATTAGGTTTCTACCAATTACCCTTTTGAGTGTACCCTGACAGCTGCCATTTGTCTGAATCTACAACTAATGAGGAGCAATAACCTAGCCAGCAAACATGGACAGGAAACAGATGCACCGGACAGGTTGCGTCAAGCATCTTTGTCTTGCAAAATACAGCAGAAACATGAGGGATAAGGTTATAATCATCAACGTACGATTGTTTGCTAACTTCTTTTGAGAGGGCTAGTAGTTTTTCATTCTTTTGTTACCCATCAAGTTGGCATCACTGACTTCAGCGAGCTTAATGCTGTGGAGAGATTCTGCTAAAAAATTAAGATGTCCAAGGAAAAACAGACTAGAAATGAAAGTAATTTTTTTGTTCTTTAGGACCTTCAAACTGAAAGATGTCGGATGGCACTGGGTGTGGTCACCTTCACCGTGTTCCTGCGCACAGCAGGACGCAGAAGCAACGTGCACATAAAACGCACGTGAGAGTGGCGCATTACCCTGAGTTGCTATTAATAGCATTCGATGTATGTAATAATTGCATCCCATTATTTTAGCTGCTTCATACATCTAGATAAATTGCCATAAGAAAGATCACTGCTGCTTCTGGAAAGCTTCCAGATTTCACAGAGACAATTAGAGGATGCTGCATGAAGCCCAGCAGTCTCCGTTCGAAACCCCTCCCATTCTGGCTCTTAGGCAGCATTAGGTGATCTTACTTGTTCCTTAGAGAACAGCGTAATTTCTTTACTTTCAGGGATCTTCTCTTATTGAATGATATTACTAAAGCATAGATGTATTCTTCACAATACACTGAACCTGCACATGAAATCTACACTAAAACGACATGCTACCCAATACTGAGAGGGGGAAAGGAAAAACAAAGTGCAAAAAATTCTGCAAAGACTTTAGCAGATACAAAGGCAAGTGCAAACTCACCTCCTGGGGAGGAATATCAAAAGAGATGGTCCTCATATCAACTTTGATGAAGCTGTCCGTGCAGGGCAGGACAAAAAACAAACCTGTACAAAAAAACACATTCAAGGAGATGTGAAAATGGGTCATTAAAGCAGACAAATCTTGCTACCGCAATAAGCTTAAATCCAACCACAGCTGTACAGCCCTCTTTGCAACCACCTCAGCAGCACGTGCATTAGTGGCTTTCAAAACAAGACAAGATTTTCAAAAAGGTATGCTGAGAAACATCAATTTATTTGGGTCTAACTTGTTTAGAGATCCTCAACATTTGGGAAAAAAACCCCACAACTGTTAACAGATACTTCTGAAAATTTGTCCCACATAGTTACTTGTGGAGCCCAATTCTGGCAAGCAGAAGCTATCAACCTCCTGTTGTTCCGGTGGATCACCAGCGTTCTTCAACGTTACAGCAGCGTGGAAGTATTGCAAAACCTGGGTGCAGATGAACGAAGAAGCTACGGCCCCTTGCTGTCACTTCGAGCAGCAGAGCAACAGCTGAAAATCACATTCAGATCTCATCCAAATGTCTAATACACACAGGAAATTTTCCAAAGCTATAAAATAGTTTCATTGCTTCTATTTCTTTGGAAGAACATCGAGGCTTTCAGACCATTTGGGTTTTAACTGACATATGAAACTTCTTTTTTAAAATTGCCCATTTCATGCCATTATTCCTCCTTTTACATTTTGTGCTTTTGATTCACCTGAAGACCATGTGTTAACTGAGACCTGGGTAAGGCTCACAAATAATTTGTTCACTATCTTTCTACAGAAGGTAACATACCCTTTTACTGGAAGCTATGAAATTCTTGAGAAATCCATTTGCCAGTCTAATGCAATGTCTCTAGACAGCTATTCTTTTGCTGATGACTTAATTAGAACAAATATTAAGGATGCTCTCCAGGACATACCTGGTCCCTTTGCTCCCCCTTTTAAGATGCGTCCAAGTCTGAATATGATGGCTCGCTCGTATTCCTTTATAATCTGCAATGAAGAGTTGATCGTCATGCAAGGGTTTCCAGAAGCCATATGATGGATTCCAAACCCTGTGTAACACTAGTCTAAGACAGTCCTGAGTCGCAAATGTAACATACATTTGTACACTAGCTGCTTTTGAGAATTTTAGCCTAAACTTTATTGTCAAAAAGCAAACAGCGAAAGGAACAATCAGGACAATATTCCACAAGAAACATTCTCCAGACTGTGGCACCACCTATCAACAGCAGAAGCAACAGCACGTCATCGGGGCAGGAGCGAGAACCAGAAGCAGCTGTCAGGAATATCCTGGCAACAACAAACCCAAGTGCAGCGTATGTGACCCGGCAGAGATCTTCCCAGCTCCCATTCTGATGCTGCGTATCAGCCAAAACAAAGCAGGAGTTCTTTCCTCCTGTCTGGAAACTGAAAACATCAAGCTCAAAGTGATCACAGATGACACAGTCTCTCTGAATCTGTCGCAGCCACATCCATATACATACTTATATATTTATATTTACACATATGACATTTATAGGGAGAGATCTACTTAAAACAAAAATTAATCAAAGTATCAGTCCTCCAAGAGTAATTACCCGTTCTTGCAATTATTCTGATTTTCCAAACTAGTTTATATGCTAATGACAACTGACTAGATGTAGTAAGAAGGTCAATGCAAAAATCATTTCGACTAAATACTGTAATAGCAGTTTTTTTGTTGTTTTGTTTGAAGATTAACGCACTGAAATGTTGGGGTCTGCCGTATAAAGTCTGCTACAGTTCAAGAAGGAATAGTTAAGATTAATTTGTGCTTAAAACAAATAAATAATATACGGAACAGTAATAACCACTAGGAAGCATCTGCATTGCTTAAAGTTTTAATCACACTTAGCAGTGAATGATTTTACCTTTATGCACATCCAGATTGATATAGGAAATGTA